>NC_092421.1:84808320-85115820 GCF_040894005.1 Engystomops pustulosus
TTTAACTAGATGAAATCGTTAAATGAATTTTACAAAAAGTAAAAAATTGGTGGGGAAAGAAAGCAGAAGCCCCAGCAGCTTTGTAATGACTCTCCGACTCTGGTCTCCTACTGCTGAGAGCAGGACATTGTTGCCTGGTGGGGGGCTAGATTTCTGCTGGTGTACTACAGAGATCCAGCCCCCTCAGTCACAGTATGTACAGGTTTGTATGGTTGTGCATCATTTGGCAGCTGTTGGTGACTGAGGGGGCTGGATCTCTGTAGTGCAGCAGCAGGACACATGATACAATAACTGGAAGAGACCACATAAAACCTAGAATAAAGTGTTTCAAGTCCCTGGAACTCCCCCCACAGGCCAAAATAACTATTACCATGGTCCTATTAAGTCCTAATAAATACAGTGACACCTTCCTAATAACTCAGAATCCCTTCAAAGAGGGACAATGGTCTAATAATGGGGGTCGGTCCTACAAGTAGTTCCTGACACTGTACTTATGTGATGTATGCAGGGATGTATGTGTGACTAGCGGTATAAGACATGCTGGACTGACAGCTTGGCACTGGAGAGGTTAACGAATTCCCCGGACGCTGCGGCGCGCTGTGAATAAACCTCCTCCGCTCCCCAGGCAAAAATATTCATTAGTGGAAATTCCACCTACAAAGCAAAGAGGGAGAAAGTCCAGGCAGGTTCCCCATAGTTGTCGCCAATCCCAGGCTTCGAGCTCTTAAAGGGATCAGACCGAATCCTAAATAAAGGCCCATGTTCTCCAGCATCAGGACCAGAAGTAGAACAGCGGTTGGAAAGTTTGTGGACTTGGAGCAGTACAGTACAGCTGACAAATACTTACCACTCCTGGCCTCCTCTCCAGCTCCTGGCCTCCTCTCCTGTCAGCAGGGACCTCATATTCACTAAAGGCTGCTTACAGAAGCCCATTACAGCTGCAGTGCACATCTGCCTTTTAGAAGCATTTGCATTACAATATAAGTGTGTGTTATGACTTACCTTGCATCCGGACATCCTCTGTGTAGTCCCAGGGGTTGGGCTTTGGTTTGGATTCAAAAAACAACACGTGACTTGTTTGTGCTGCAGACTCCTCAGCTCTCAGTCCCCACCTATGTGCTCCCTTACAACCCCCCCCCCCCCTCCTGCTCCTACGCAGAGGTCACAGTCTGGTGCGCTGACATAAGTGGGGGAGGGAGGAGCTGTACAGGAGCACAAAGATGGAGGCAGCCTGCAGTACAGACAAGTCTGTACTTTTTGTTGTTTTTTGAAATGCATCCAAACCAAAGCCCAACCCCTCGGACTACACAGAGGATTCTGTCAGGGAGCAAGGTAAGTTATAACACAAAATGATATTGTAATGCAAATAATTATAAAAGGCAGAAAGACAGATTTTTACTACATGTGTCACGGTCTTCTACAACCTGTCTTTAGTGAAAATGAGGTCCCGGGTGACAGTTTCCCTTTTAAGGTAGAGCTCATTGGACTCTCAGCAGAGTGCGGGACATGTGGGCCGGGGCGCGCGTTGTGCATCCTCTTCTAGGCTTTTAGTTGGGATGAATATGGCTGCACTTTATGTACATGCTCAGTAGTGAAGAAGCTCCACTGCTATAGATCAGAGGAATAAGACTTGGAAGGAGCGTCCGCATTTACCTGCACACGGCTAGAGTGTCCCGGAAATAAGCAGAGTCGTGGCCATTTTGGTGGTGATGGAGTTTGGAGTACAAGATCGATGGATAAAACGTTATTGATCTCCAATTCTTTTTGCTTTAGTTGTCTACAGACATTACAAAACTAATAAAAAGTTTATTAGTGTGTTGGCGGTGGATGTCTGCTGCAGGTTGTCACAGGAGGGGCAGGAGGCAGTGCGCAGACAGGAGAAGCTATTCACGAGAAGAACCTGCCATAGTCAGAAGATTTACAGTTGTATCCAGGGACAACCAAAATGTAAACACCAGGACTGATAGGGACAGGTTGGAATCTGTGAAATGCTGGATTTTTTGTTAACAGTGAATTAGAGAATGTGATATTTTGTTATCCTGAGTATATTTAAGAATCTGTCTTTGTGGGACAATCCCTTTAAAGGGGTATTCTTGAATCCCGAGATATATATTTTTACCTTATGAATGCTGGGGGTCCCCCTAGTGGCTGGTGGACTTTGTATCACCTGCCGAATGTATCTGGAGGATAAGAGCAGAGATTTCTGTACCCAGTAGGAATGCGGTGACTTTGTTGAATGCTTTTTACTGCCCCCTAGAGACAAGATTATGGAACTGACTGGGTAGGATAACATTGGCACCAGTGGGGTCACCGTCATGGCTTCTGCACGTTACAAATAAATCCAATCTCTCTGAAGATTAATTGGGGTTACAGCGAAAAACGCTCAATGTCCTCTCCGTACAATCGTAACGCGGTTAATTTCGGGTTGTAATTGAAATGAACAAAAGCCGGGCGACTTGTTACCTTGTTCAGGCTCAGTGACCCGCAGGGAAACGGATTGGACATGATGGAGCGCGGGGTCTCCACATGACCTTCACTTCACCTCTTCTTATGTTAACACTTTCCTGACCATTGGCTGCTAGAAGGTTCTGCAGCGCAGACCAGGACCAGTTCTATGGGTGCACAGAGAAGTCTCTGTTTGCCTTCTTAAAGGGGTTGTGCCAAACCCATAACTAGTCGGTAAGGCAGGAGCTCCACTAATCATAATATTTGATTATATAGACTACTCAGAATGGTAAAAGTTGCAGGATGCCGCCCTCAGCTGTTGCCTCTTTCTACCCCCAGACCCGGAAAGCCTGATGCAAGCCCTCGAGGACCTGGATTACCTGGCGGCTCTGGACAACGATGGGAATCTCTCTGAATTTGGAATCATCATGTCCGAGTTTCCGCTGGATCCGCAGCTGTCAAAATCCATCTTAGCCGCCTGCGAGTTTGATTGTGTGGATGAAATGCTGACGCTGGCTGCCATGGTGACAGGTATTGTGCGCGTACAACAATGGTCTGCTGCCCGCGTCTGCCAGGGATGAGCCCGCGCTTTGTGATTGTTATGCAAATGAAAGTCGATTTACCGCTAAATGCAAAACAATGGACAGATAATGACGGATGCAGCAATTTAGACACTTGGTCTTCACTGTTGTGAAGTTGCAACACAGAGGGGCTCTGGTAACGCCCCCCAGAGGTCTCCTCGCTAGTTGACATGATTATAAAAGTTGTCCATGGCCTCCTTCCTTCTAAAAAATCAACTTTTAGAATTATACTTATTAGTGAAGCGCCCCTCTGTATTGCAACTTCACAGGCTGTTACACTGTCTCTGCCGGCCCTGAAATATGTGTAATCATACACAGGACTGTGATACATGGATTTCTCTCTCCAGGGACAATATCCATCACGGACTAAATCTTAGGCAGTTCATTCCTTAAAGGGATTGTCCTGAGCCACTAGAACATAGTAAAAGGGGAGAGAATTGGTTTATTTCTCCAGCCCTTTAAGACTTATTTGTCTGTTCACAAAAATTATTCAACATTTTTTTCTTCTTCTACTTTGTTAGCTCCAAACTGTTTCCTGGATTCTGCACAGGAAGGAGACGTCACCAAACCAGGCGACAGGAGAAAGTTTCTGCACCCGGCGGGCGATCACTTCACCCTCATCAACATCTACAGAGAGTACGAGACGATGAAGATCAGCAACGCCAGTGAGTGTGAGTGCAGCTGGTCATCGGTACCTCGATCCTGGACTATCCCTTTAAGGTTTCCTATGTCTGGAGATGTAGGTTCGAGTCCGTTGCTCATTTGCCTTTGTCTTGAGCAGATGACATTGAGAGATGGTGCCAGGACCACGGGCTGAACCACACGGCGCTGGAGATGGCGCGCGTCATACGGGCAGAGCTTCTGGACACAATGAAGAGGATCGAGCTCCCAGTGTCTGACCCGGCGTTTGGTTCTGATGAAAACATCATGAACATAAAGAAATCTCTGCTGTCCGGATATTTCATGCAAGTAAGAAAACTATGGTCACCACCCCAAGGCCTAGCGAGTGTGACGCGTCCTGCTGATAGCATGTACTGGCTGGAAGGTCCAGCCCCAACGCTGACAACCGGAACTGAATGGACCTGACATGCTAAGTTCAGGTCCGGTTGCTCAGCGTTTGGGCTGTGATGGGAGTTGGATGCTTTTTAGCCACCACTAGTGGGCGCTTAGGAGCTCAGTGCATACAGTTCAGTACATGCTAATGTAAGATTGTGGTTATCCCCAGCCACCACTAGGGGGAGCTATCTGCATGTAAAGGCATTTTCTGAGACTGAAAAAAAAAATTTCAAAAGGTAAATTAGGGAGAATTGCCCAAAATGGCTTCATCTAGTGTATTGTGCTCCAGATGATCCGACAGCCACTATAACCTACATTTACTTTGCATTTCACTTGTATAATATGTTTTTTCCCTAGATTGCGCGAGACGTGGACGGCTTAGGGAATTACATTATGCTGACACACAAACAGGTGGGACAGCTGCATCCACATTCTGGGTACTGCCTCAACCAGAACCTCCCGGAATGGGTCCTGTTCCATGAATTCAGTGTGGTGGAGAGGAGCTGTATCCGGATCGCCTCCGAGATCTCCCCGGACCTGTAAGTACCTCTCCTGGAGTGGCAGCAGCCAATAGAGCGATGGTCAGAGAAGCTTCCTGTTCAATCAGTGCCCCAAGTTCTGTCTCTGCAGACATTAATAGTAGAGCGCCCCCTGCAGGCTGTAACACTAGCATTATATTCTCATGGTGTAGCCCCTGTATATTGCAGCCTTTCACGGTCTGCATTTATATAGCAGCAATTGACATCTCTCTCCGCCCCCCTCATTGATGTGAGGATGAAAGCCCTGACCTCAGCAAGGGTTAATAAGATTTTGTCTTTTGTGTAGGTTCATGCAGTTGGTGCCCCAATATTACTTCAGCAACCTGCCCCCTAGTGAGAGCAAAGAGCTACTACAGAAAGCACTGGACGCCTCGGCTCCCCCTGCCCCCCAGGACGACGACTGTGAGGACGATGTAGAGACTGAGGATGAAGAGCAAGAGCAGAGATGTAGCGTACAATGACCCCCAACGCCGCGGAAAGGAGGCGTCACACAGGTGCAATATGAGATGTAAAGACACTGACGAGTTTAATGGACTGTGGACCTGATGGCAGATCGTCGCACGGCTGCAGAACGTCACTTTTTGTATATTTTTTGTCTCGGTGAAATAGTAATAAAATATAAATTTTGTTTCTATGATGTGGGGGGAGCAGTGACCTCCGTGTGTTATGGTATATGCAGGCGATATTGTTTACACTGACAGGTGTTCCTTGAACTGTTCCATGATGGAGGGCATGGAGCCCGCCGGGACCAGCATCACCGTCCTCAGGGGCTTCATGGGCACGTCGTCAAAGGACCAGCGGCCGCCCAACTGCGTGTCACTCTCCTCCTGCACCGAGTAGTTGAATTTCAGGATTGCTTTCTGTAAAAAGGGAGAAACGGTGAGAGCTTTCACGTGTCAAAAAGTTATTCTCAGTTACCTTAAAGGAAAACTCCAGTCACAGCCGATTCATTGGATTATACCTTGTGCAGACCTGGAGGGAGGAGCAGGACTCAGGGAATCCAATGAGAAGGAGTCCTGCTCCTCCCCCCAGGTCCTGCGCCCTGTATTATTCAATGTATTAGCTGTGACTGGAGGACTGGTCTAGTAGCGGCTGAAGTGAACCGGTCTGAGCTGTAATACCACACACAACCTGTGCACATCTGTGGCGCTGTTTTTGGATTCAAATAATATACATATTTTTCTGGGGACATAGCGGCTCAATGATGCAGGTCGTTAATATATACAGTTTTAATTAAAGGTAATTGAGTGTTTGATAGACGTACGAGGGGGAAGGGGGGGGGGGGGTACCACCCTTTCCATTCATTTGTTTCCTGTATGTGCAATACTACTTGTCCCCTGTAGAGGCGCTGCATTCAGTGACCGCCGGCACCACGGACATAGCGGCTCAATGATGCAGGTCGTTAATATATACAGTTTTAATTAAAGGTAATTGAGTGTTTGATAGACGTACGAGGGTCTCCTGTGGTACATGGGAGGAGCTGCAGGAGAACAGATTAATTAGGTGGGATTTAAGGAAAAAGCAGCTGCTACTGGAGTACCAGATTTAAAGGGATTGTCCACTTTAAGACCAATTCAGCAAATCAATATTGTTTGTATAACGAGAAGTTCTACAATTTCCCAATATAATTTTAATACATTTTTTAATGGTTTTCTAGATCTCTACTTGCTGTCACGCAACAGGAAGCTTTATTGTTAACGCCGGTTCCTGGTCATGTGATGTCACACAGGTGCACGGCTCGTTATATCCCTGGTCATGTGATGTCACACAGGTGCACGGCTCGTTATATCCCTGGTCATGTGATGTCACACAGGTGCACGGCTCGTTATATCCCTGGTCATGTGATGTCACACAGGTGCACGGCTCGTTATATCCCCGGTCATGTGATGTCACACAGGCGCACGGCTCGTTATATCCCCGGTCATGTGATGTCACACAGGCGCACGGCTCGTTATATATCCCTGGTCATGTGATGTCACACAGGCGCACGGCTCGTTATATCCCTGGTCATGTGATGTCACACAGGCGCACGGCTCGTTATATCCCCGGTCATGTGATGTCACACAGGCGCACGGCTCGTTATATATCCCTGGTCATGTGATGTCACACAGGTGCACGGCTCGTTATATCCCTGGTCATGTGATGTCACACAGGCGCACGGCTCGTTATATCCCCGGTCATGTGATGTCACACAGGTGCACGGCACGTTATAACCCTGGTCATGTGATGTCACACAGGCGCACGGCTCGTTATATCCCCGGTCATGTGATGTCACACATGTGCACGGCTCGTTATATCCCCGGTCATGTGATGTCACACAGGTGCACGGCTCGTTATATCCCTGGTCATGTGATGTTACACAAGTGCACGGCTCGTTATATTCCTGGTCATGTGATGTTACACAGGTGCATGGCTCATTATATCACAGAGTAATCAGAGCCGTGCTCCTGTGTGATATTACATGACCAGGGACCTGTTCTATACAGGAAGTAACAATGAAACTCCCTATAGAATGACAGCAAGCAGAGATCTAGAAAACCGGATACAGAGTATAGTGGAAAAATGTTATAACTTTTCATTACACAAACAATAACATTTTATTCTCTGGAATGTGCTGAATGTGTACAAACACGAAGTGTATTGATCCATATTTCGGCTCCATACACTACAGAACGCTGCCCCCCCCCCATGCGCATGTAATATTAGGGGTGATGGAAGGGAAGAGGAGCTGCTGCTCCGTATAAAAGAGTCCAGAAAGCAATCAGGAACTTCTCCCTTATTAACAAGGTACAAAGGAGACAAATGCGATCTCCGCTTCCACCAAACTTTTCCAGATCCCAGAATGGCAAAACTGTCCTGCGTGTAATCGGCCCAGGGGCCTGAGACAGCAACAAGTCGCAACTCTTAGTGATAAGATGACTGTGATACTGGTGACCACCCATCTTTCCCAGGAGCAGAACATCCTATGTATTCGTGCACATGAAGGGACAATGTCATTTACCTCATAGAAAAATTCCTCTTCCGCGTTTGCGAACATCATCTGGTCGTTCCCTTGCGTTCCAGCTTTGGATTTCTTGGCGGCCTCTGTGAAGGTTTTGCTTATAACGAGATAGTAATAACATTTCCCGCAGGGCTTGTTGGTTCGCTGCGCCTCGGCCAGCTCCTTCCTGTTTCGGGAGGTCAAGTGGGAACAATTAGGACGCGCGACTCCGTGACCGCGGCAGAAGAGCAGAAATATTTCACCGTGATGATGATGATACAGGGCGACCGACACCCTGCACCTTCCCCATAAACGTCACCCGACGCCTGTCACTGGGCCCAGTCCATTAGGAGGGAGGCGACTGCTCCCAGGAAAGCAAATGGACTTCTGTGCAATCAGCTCAGCAAACACTCGAGCCTCCGCTGCACAAACACCGGGATCAGCAAGTGTCTATTCCGCATTAACTTCATATCAGTCCGTGGCCCTGGGAGGTCACAATCTATTCCCTCCAATCTCATCCTCACCAAGCTGAGTTACACGGCTCTCAGATACAGTGTAGGAGGAAACGGGAGAACCCTGGGAATCCACACAAACCCAATGCAGATATTCCCCACGATTGGATTATAGGACTCCCGAGCCACCAGGCGCCCCAACTGCTGGGAAACTACAACTCCCATCAGCTTTCCCATCTGTCTAGTATCCCCCAGCAGTATCAATGCATCTACAAACCCCCAGTATATCCAGCGCAGGATAAACAACTACAACTCCCAGCAGGTTTGCGCGCTGCAGCGGTCATTGGATCAGATTGTCTGCCACCACTAGGTGGAGCTCACTGTGTACTGCATTATCATTGAGTTGCATGTATAATCAGTATGCAGGAAGCATAGACAAAAAAATATTCCTACATCCATGCAGGTCATTTAGGGGAAAAAAAAAAAAAAAAAGCAAATTTCGTTAATCCACAAAACACACATAGTGATCTCCTGCCACCCCGGGGTGACCCCACTGCTGCTGGGCTGCAATTAGCGAGATTGATATCCTCTTAAAAACGGAGGTCTCCATCGCTCCTGATTAGATAATTGCACAGAGAGCGATGTCCGATATCCATTTCCCTGCCGTCTTAAAGGGCCACGGACCCAAACTCCTCTTACATGGTGTGGAAGCGAGTGAAATTCTGACTCCGTTTGTTCCTGTAGCGAAGTGAATGACCCCCGCACATCTGTGCCCGATAACCGTCAGATTACCAAATTGCGCCGCGTAATCTAGAGTGTGCCGGATTGTCACACATATGTCAAAAAACTTAATAAATGAATGCATAAAAATAAAATTCTATAATATAACGTGACATCTGCTACATCTTTTTAAAGTTACAAAACATTCAATGTTGTACGGAAAGTAAATAAAGTAATTTCCTCGTATAACCCGGAACCCGTCGCTGCTTGTCCCGGCTGCATCCAAAACACACAGGTAGGCGATTAGATTGTGAGCCCCAAGGGGACAGGGACTGATGTGTGCAGCGCTGCGGTATCTGTGTGCGCTATAGAAATACAGAATTATTATATTATTATCGTTGTGGCTGCGATTTGAACCTAATGAGGGGAAAAAAACGGATCCAACCAAAAAGTAAGAGTTGAGAGAAGAGAAACGCGACTTACTGCAGCTGCTGGTACATGGGCAGAGCGATCTGTGCGGGGACGTTAATGAATCGCTCGCTCAGGAGGAGGCCGACCGCCTTACTGGTGTCATTCAGTATCTTATCCAACTGCTCCACCACGCTCTGGTCACACGTCTTCTCACAATGGCTCAAGATCAGTTCTTTGATCTGCTCTGCGCACGGGGTGCCCTGCAATAAGATGATGATTTTTAAATGGAGCTGCAATACCAGACACGGCCATGCACAGGAGTGGCGCTGTGATGTAAAAGATCCTGGTTTCTTATCTCACTACACTCCTTTCAGGTCACAGATGCTTTACAAACTAATCATAGGATTAGTTCATAATCTTCATACCCACCACCACCCTCACCTGTAGATCTCACAGCTACAGCAACACCACACACAAGCCACGTAGTAGATACTCACCTTCCTCTCAGTTAAGTTCAAAAGACTAATAAAGCCAAAAACGTGGTCGTCCTCTTCATCGTCATCATCATCCACCTCCGCACCTTCTGCTTGCTAAAAAAATAAAACAACTCATTTATCCCGGTTCATGTATATAAGTAGTGAATGTTGTGGGTGGATTAGAGTGCAAGGACAGGAAATACAACTAGCTGGTAAATACATGAGAGGGCAGCACAGGGGTCACAGCCAGACCTGTAACCCCAACATCCGGACGTCCCCCACACCAAGAGGAAGGAGGATTTCATTGTAATAGACAGTAAGAGCAGAGACACTATGGACGTCACTGCCTGGAGGTTGTGTTGGTTGATACAATGTCCAAACTCAAGACAGACCGTGAACATCCTTAGAATGATCTTTTCATATCTGGGCCCGTAACCAAGACAACGAGACGTCCCCTACACTTACAGGAAAGACGCATCGCCAATGTAATAGACGGGATTCTTTACAGTAAGAGCAGAGACACAAGATCAGGACAGACCTGGGCGCTATTCTGTCGGGGTAAGAGTTAGAAAGGTGGAATCTCATGTTTTGGGGGGAATTTTGTTTTCTTCTAGAGCAGCTCTGTAGGATGATTGGTTGGAATGGATCATCATCATCATCATCTATTCTGTAAATACTTTGGGGGTTATTCCCATTAAGGGGCCGACCTCCTGCATTGTAGGGATCTTGGTTCCAGGACCGGAGGATGGTCCCAGGCCCAATGTTCTCAGGGGAGGAGACCGAGCCGTTAGGCTCTTACCTTTTATTTTACCCTCCATTGTAAGGACACGTCAGACGGATCCTCAAAGTCTTTATAATGGAGGGTTACAATGTATCCCACTGTATATCCATATACAACATCCTGCTCCCTTCACACTAAAGCAGTAAAGAGTGATCATCAGTCAGTGATTGGCTGCTGCTACGGGGGTATCCCCTCACATGGACAGTGACATCAGAGAGCGTATGATCATCGGAGGCTGGGGATGGATGCAACACTTCGCATCTGTCCCCCATCGGCTATTATGGCCTCTGCTGAGTGTATCCAATGCTCAAGAGGAGGGAGCGGCATGGAAAAACGTTGTTTGCTGTGTAGAAGGATGAACGTGTCTGTCGGTACATACAGTATCTATAGATACGCGCAGCATATACCGCGTCATGTATACAGAAGATGTGAATGTTGGACAGAAGTATCAAATATAATCAACTATCACTTTGGCTTAGAGGTGCACTGAAGTTAAAATAGAATAAAATGTAAAAAAACAAAAAAATAAAAAAAAACACTTGTTACCTTTATGACGCTTCCAATGTGATTCTGCTGAATCAGGAGATCCGCCAGCTCCGTGTTATTGACATGGGCCTTGAGGAACAGCTACGGGAAGGATCGGAGAGAATGCGACAGGTTATTCAAGGGGAAGATTAAATGTTCTACTAAACTTCTCTGCTTCTAGACATTTTTACTTCCGTTCTGTGTTGATCCTCTGTAATTCTTTTTTTGAAAAGTTTGAATAATTGGACAAGTGTGTCCACATAGCGGCAACAGTGATTGGCCTATCCCTGGTCATGTGATGTCACACAGATGCACAGCTCGTTATATCCCTGGTCATGCGATGTCACACAGGTGCACTGCTCGTTATATCCCTGGTCATGCGATGTCACATAGGTGCACGGCTAGTTATATCCCTGGTCATGTGATGTCACACAGGTGCACGGCTCGTTATATCCCTGGTCATGCGATGTCACACAGGTGCACAGCTCGTTATATCCCTGGTCATGCGATGTCACACAGGTGCACAGCTCGTTATATCCCTGGTCATGCGATGTCACACAGGTGCACGGCTCGTTATATCCCTGGTCATGTGATGTCACACAGGTGCACGGCTCATTATATCCCTGGTCATGTGATGTCACACAGGTGCACGACTCGTTATATCCCTGGTCATGTGATGTCACACAGGTGCACAGCTCGTTATATCCCTGGTCATGTGATGTCACACAGGTGCACGGCTCGTTATATCCCTGGTCATGTGATGTCACACAGGTGCACGGCTCATTATATCCCTGGTCATGTGATGTCACACAGGTGCACGGCTCGTTATATATCCCTGGTCATGTGATGTCACACAGGTGCACGGCTCGGATTACTCTGTACGAGCCGTGCACCTGTGTGACATCACATGACCAGGGACCAATGTTTATCCACAGGAAGTAACCAATGAAGCTTCCTATAGAATGACAGCAAGCAGAGGATCTAGAAAACCAGGCCGAATTGATACTGAAAGTAAATTGCAAAACTGTATAAATTTTCAATACACAAACCATATCAATTATTTGCTGTGAGTGGACAATCCCTTTTAATATGGTACAAAATGCTAGAAAGAATTATAAATATATTAGAGAATAATAATCAGACAGATATTTTAAAGATTTATTTAAAAATAAAAAACAGGAACAACGTTATAAATAAAATATATTTTTACAAAATACTCCCCTCCCCCCCTCCCCCAACCAAAACCAAAGGTAAAGGTAGACACTACATAACCCCAATCCATCGCTCACATCCACATCTACCTGCGTAGGGATTTGTGTCATCTAAACCTAAAATTAAAATAAGAGACGTCTATAACAGAACAGGGCCCGGGAGGGAGTGGCAGATTTCGGGAATGTTCACACATGGCAGATTTGTTAAAGAAAACTGTGATAAAGCAAAATGATTTATCAATTTACAATTTAGTGGAAATTCCTTCAAGGGGTTGTCTAGTTGATAATAACTATTCAAAAAGAGCTTTCTAAGGGGGCGGGGCCAACCCGCCTCTCTCAGCCACTCACTGGTCCGGGGTGACCCGCCTCTCTCAGCCAGTCACTGGTCGGAGGGCAGGGGTGACCCGCCTCTCTCAGCCAGTCACTGGTCCGGGTCAGGGGTGACCCGCCTCTCTCAGCCAGTCACTGGTCCGGGTCAGGGGTGACCCGCCTCTCTCAGCCAGTCACTGGTCGGAGGGCAGGGGTGACCCGCCTCTCTCAGCCAGTCACTGGTCCGGGTCAGGGGTGACCCGCCTCTCTCAGCCAGTCACTGGTCCGGGTCAGGGGTGACCCGCCTCTCTCAGCCAGTCACTGGTCCGGGTCAGGGGTGACCCGCCTCTCTCAGCCAGTCACTGGTCCGGGTCAGGGGTGACCCGCCTCTCTCAGCCAGTCACTGGTCCGGGTCAGGGGTGACCCGCCTCTCTCAGCCAGTCACTGGTCCGGGTCAGGGGTGACCCGCCTCTCTCAGCCAGTCACTGGTCCGGGTCAGGGGTGACCCGCCTCTCTCAGCCAGTCACTGGTCCGGGTCAGGGGTGACCCGCCTCTCTCAGCCAGTCACTGGTCGGAGGGCAGGGGTGACCCGCCTCTCTCAGCCAGTCACTGGTCCGGGTCAGGGGTGACCCGCCTCTCTCAGCCAGTCACTGGTCCGGGTCAGGGGTGACCCGCCTCTCTCAGCCAGTCACTGGTCCGGGTCAGGGGTGACCCGCCTCTCTCAGCCAGTCACTGGTCCGGGTCAGGGGTGACCCGCCTCTCTCAGCCAGTCACTGGTCCGGGTCAGGGGTGACCCGCCTCTCTCAGCCAGTCACTGGTCCGGGTCAGGGGTGACCCGCCTCTCTCAGCCAGTCACTGGTCCGGGTCAGGGGTGACCCGCCTCTCTCAGCCAGTCACTGGTCCGGGGCAGGGGGCCACCCGCCTCTCTCAGCCAGTCACTGGTCCGGGGCAGGGGGTGACCCGCCTCTCTCAGCCAGTCACTGGTCGGGGGGCAGGGGGCGACCCGCCTCTCTCAGCCAGTCACTGGTCGGGGGGCAGGGGGCGACCCGCCTCTCTCAGCCAGTCACTGGTCGGGGGGCAGGGGGCGACCCGCCTCTCTCAGCCAGTCACTGGTCGGGGGGCAGGGGGCGACCCGCCTCTCTCAGCCAGTCACTGGTCGGGGGGCAGGGGGCGACCCGCCTCTCTCAGCCAGTCACTGGTCGGGGGGCAGGGGGCGACCCGCCTCTCTCAGCCAGTCACTGGTCGGGGGGCAGGGGGCGACCCGCCTCTCTCAGCCAGTCACTGGTCGGGGGGCAGGGGGCGACCCGCCTCTCTCAGCCAGTCACTGGTCGGGGGGCAGGGGGCGACCCGCCTCTCTCAGCCAGTCACTGGTCGGGGGGCAGGGGGCGACCCGCCTCTCTCAGCCAGTCACTGGTCGGGGGGCAGGGGGCGACCCGCCTCTCTCAGCCAGTCACTGGTCGGGGGGCAGGGGGCGACCCGCCTCTCTCAGCCAGTCACTGGTCGGGGGGCAGGGGGCGACCCGCCTCTCTCAGCCAGTCACTGGTCCGGGGTGACACGCCTCTCTCAGCCAGTCACTGGCCGGGGGGCAGGGGGCGACCCGCCTCTCTCAGCCAGTGGGGGAAGAACCCTTGTAATTATAAATTTATACCAAACCCCTTTACATGAACCTGAATGCAAAGTAGTGATGAGATAAAACCAGGGATGGAGCAGTAACGGGGATGTTTTAGGACCGATCGGAATGGGAGCTGCCGGCTCGTTCAGTGCACACCACCCTGAGGCTAGACACCAAGGCGTCCACCGCCGGGGGGGTGTAGGGCGGCAGAAAAAACTCCACAGAGTTGAGAGCAAACGCCATAAAGTCTGCGCGCCGGTTAAGTGGCAGGCGACGCACTTGAGTTGCCACGACGCGGCCAAAGTTGTGGAGGCTATCCTCAGCGGCTTTAGTCTGCAGGAGGGTGAGGATCCCTGCATCCACCTGCTCCGAGATATAGGCCCTGCTGCGGACCACCCGCCTCTTCCTCATCTTGGGGGGTGGCGGAGGTAAGATCACCACGGAATTCTTCTTTCCTTTCCGTTTCGATCCCTTTGCTGCTGGTGCCGAAGACTTTTTGGCAGGTCCTTTCGCTTTCTTTTTCTCTACTGCCTGGAGCAGCTCGGGCTCGGCGTCAAGGTTAGCCCTAAAATGAAAAGGAGCCAAAACTAGTAGGGATTTATTCAGTATTAGGCAAGGTGTACAATTGAAGGGGTTGTCTCATGGTGGAAGATCCAAAGGTGCACTGATGAGTCGGCAGCAGAGTGGTGGCCGCACCCTGTGACCCTCTTATGGATCCTCTTCCAAGGTTTCCAGGCGCACGGACATAGGGGAGCCGGGTATTATTAAGACGTGGCCGCTTTCCTCTCCATGTTTTTATGTAATCCTGGACAACCCCTCTAGGTGACACTTACTGCAGGATCTCCCCGCTGGTTGTCAGGAACATCATCTCCTTCCTGTAGACGTACGGCTTGCGCTTGGACAGAGAGAACGCGCTGCTCTGCTGCTCCACAGCCAGTTCTTGTATGAACTTGTTCAGCACGAGGCGCCATTTGTTCTTCATGTCACTCTCTGCAAACAATAGAAAGTAATAATAATATATAAATATACACATCTGTTATATAGTCATTTATGTTATGGTATTTGGCCCCCGTGTAGTTGTGATACTGAGGACTTCTTATAAGGATCTGTGGGTTCCTGATACATGGAGCCACAACAAGACCACTACAGAGGATGGAGCTGATAACTGCGAGGAGACTTTGCCCATTGTATAGTGGCAGACCTGTAGCACTGCAGCTCTGCTACCACTCAGGGCACAGAGCCGCAGTACCCCTGCACCACCACTACGCGGAGGTGGAGCCTCTCTCTTCTGGATCAATCCCTTTAATAGGTTCTGGTCCAGAGGCAGCAGAACAGTTTGAGGTTAGATCCAGGTGTCATTCCACCACCCATCTGACAGTCATGACCCAAAATCATCAGTATCAAAAAAAAAAAAAAAAATCTTGCTAAACGCTTAAACCAGAATCTGTCACCAGGTTTTACTCCATAAACTACCAGCCCCCTAAGGAAAAGTGTGAAATGTTCTCTATAAATTCCCTGCTATATGTGAAATCTCCCCCATTTACCTACAAAAAAAATTAAAATTTGTATCCAAAGTCAGGCAAATATGACTCTTCTCGCCTCATTTTTAGCAGAGTCAAGTTTAGTGGCTGCAGAGGTAGCGACACCCTATTTTCTCTTCTCCCGTGCCTAGAAACTGGCTTTTTGTTTCATATTAAACAATCTCATCCTCCAGATCACATCAGGCTTGTAGTTCTGCGATCCCAGCAGCTAAAGACACAGTTGGAAAGGAGAGCTGCAGATTAAGATCCACTTTTTAACTGCCTTCATGTCCAGTCCTGTAGCTCACAGAACCACAAACCCAAAGATGTGATTCTTATTTTTAATATGACACAAGGAGCTCGTTTGTAAGTGCTATGGAACCAAAGATAGAGTGACACTGCTCCTGCAACCACGAAACTTGACTCATCTCATGTAAAAATGAGGCAAGACGAGTCATATTTACCAGACTTTGAAATCTCGACCAAATAAAAGAGGGCATTCTGGAAAGGACATTTCATCCCCTACCTGAGGAGACTAGTAGTTTTGTGGGGTAAAACCTTGGGAGGGGGGAGGGGGGGGGGGGGCCCTTACCAATAATCTCCTGCTGCTTCTCCGGGAGACCGTCCCAGTTTGGGCGCAGACTTCGGCAGACTGTATTCCAGGCTTCATCCTTGAGCTGGCGGTCATTGTACCCGCTGTCTGACGTATCCCATAGTACAGGATGGGCTTCCACCTGCGTAAGAGAAAAAAAAAAACAACAAAAATATTCATTAATAGAACAAAAGGACAATACAAAACTATTCACAATCAACTCGTGTGTGAACAGGGGTTTAGACATCGCAGGTACTTACCACATGTAGTCACACAGGTGACGTGTACAGAAAGCTTCCAGCGCAGATCCAAACATGGAAAACCGCCTCCTCCATCATGGGAAGTCGCATGACTACATGTGGTTGTACTTGGGGTTAGCGTGGACGACATTTTTTGGTTTCAGAATCGAAAAAAAAGTTCATTTAAAACCCTAAAAACATTGGCAAAAGTTCTGCAAAATTTACATACGATTTATGGAGATGAAATGACCCCATTCTGTGAATTGTTTTGTGCTGCACCAGTTCTCTAGAATGCACTACCCTGGAAGAGGCTTTGATGAAACCCAATATTTTGTGTCCCAGTTTGCAGGATTGCCCTAACAATCAGTATGGTGTCCAAACTATACAAAGTGACATGAAGTGGCCCCAGCGCCGGGGACTAAACATTAACCCTTGCTTAAGGGGGTTTGCACAGTAATACGCACACATCTGGCTCTAGGTCCTCTGCAGCACAAAACCTAAACCAACGTACGCGATAAATATGGGTTTGGCTACAGATTTGACACAGGATAAGTAAAAGTTTGTGTTTTTTTCCAGGTTTTTTTTTTTTGATTGTTACATTTTATTTTTTTATTTAACACCTTCAGGACACATTTTTTAAATTGTAGCAGGCAAAACATAAAAAGGTCTAACTTTTTTTGATTATACATCTCACATGGGCATATGAGGGCTTGTTTTTTGCAGTAAGATTTGCATTTTCCAACGGGTTAACCGTTAGGGTAAAAATAGGATCAGGATTCAAAATGTATTAACCATTTCCTGCAGTGGAACAGAATCAAACAGTTTGTTGCCGTCTGCTGCCCACCCTACAGTATAATAGAGACGATAACATTATCCTATAGGTCTGTTTTATTATGGAGACACAAAACATGTACAGATTTTCTAATGTTTTTCTACTTTAGCAGATAAAAACTCCTTTGTAAGGATTATTCGGGCGTAAAGTGTATTCCCGTAAAGAAACGTGTGATTGGTAATACAGGCGGTCCCCTACTTAAGAACACTCGACTTACATACGACCCCTAGTTACACACGGACCTCTGGATATGGTAATTTCTTGTACTTTAGTCCTAGGCTACAATAATCAGCTGTAACAGTTATCACAGGCGTCTGTAATGAAGATTTATTGCTATTCCTGGTTCTTATGACAACCCAACATTTTTAAAATCCAATTGTCACAAAAAAGTTCTGGCTGGGATTACAATGATAAAATATACAGTTCCGACTTACATACAAATTCAACTTAAGAACAAACCTCCAGACCCTATCTTGTATGTAACCCGGGGACTGCCTGTATAGGGAATATCTGACCTTTTGATCAATTTTTTTTTTTTTTTTTTTTTTAGGAGGTAGGAAGCGCTAAAACTCCAATTTTTAATTTTCTTTTAATTTTTTTTTTTTTTTTTAAAATAATGTTTTATTTGCTTGGCCAAGGTCGCTATGGACACGACGGTACCAAACTTTTTTTTTTTTTTACACTGTCCCACTAGGGGGACTTACCTTGATCCCCAATACAATACATTGTGAGACTTCTGTACTGCAATGCATTGTATCCATCAGTTTACCCATTATTCCACCGTACATGGCAGACAAGAGGTCTTCGTCAGACCTCTGGCTGCCATGGCAACCCCCCTGGCACTGTGCGATCGCTGAGTTGAGTTAGTGACAGGAAACCGTCATCCCTCTGTCTCTCTCCTGCTGCGATCGTGCTTAATCGCGGCACTTAAGGGGTTAAATTGTCTAGCAAGGAGAGATCTCCCTGCTGGGCGGACGCAGCGGGTCCCAGGCTGTATGTCTGCCCGTCTACTGCTGCAGATTGCGCTGGCACACCAGCACCACTGACCGCACCAGCCTGATCCGAAGGAAGAACTAGATCAACCTAATGCAGCAAAGGTCTGCTAGCTAGGACGAGCTATTTCGTCCTCTGTCGCTAACCAGTTAATGAATGGTATGTTTGATATAGGCAACACCCCTCCCCCTTCCCTCTACAGCCCCAAAAGTTACATCACCGCCTATTAACATCCCCAATTATAACGCATCCCAATAAAATGCAAGCACCATATAAACATCCAGGCTAAATTTGAGACTTTTGGCCGGGCAAACCGAATATTTTCCACATCACTGGGTGATCGGAGCAGAAGTTGTCGTGGCTCAATACAGGAGACACCGAATCTGCCCATTAGAGATGTTCCCCACAAACAAAGTATAGAAGAATCTATTCCATAACTAACCCCCCTCCCCCCTCTCTCATCTCCATAGACTTCTGTGAAGTAGTAAAGTTGCATTAGGTAAAGTGTTTGAACCGACGGTAAAACCAGACCACGTGCATTCCACATGGACAATCCCTTTAAGCCTCACATTAAAGCGGACAAAAAACAATACACAACACAAGAGTGAAAATCTGAAAAACAAATTTAATCCACAATTTCTTTTTTATTGACTTTGTTTTTAACAATCACTTTTACCAGCACAAAAAAAAATAAAAATCCCTTTCTATATCCCTTCCTCCCATCAAAGCAAAAACGTACTTACCCCAGAGGAGTCTTCATTGGATCCCGAACAGACGGCACAGAGGAATAAGTAGTGGCCCCTTGTACCTCACCAGCGGCCACTGACGACTCTCCCCAACCCTCTATTTCCGTTAGGAGAGTTGTTGCCTAGTGAAAGGGAGGTGAAG
The DNA here is from genome assembly GCF_040894005.1 of Engystomops pustulosus. Lineage (NCBI taxonomy): Eukaryota > Metazoa > Chordata > Amphibia > Anura > Leptodactylidae > Engystomops > Engystomops pustulosus. The sequence goes on from NC_092421.1 coordinate 84,827,483, forward strand.
GTCACATGGAGCCCGAAATTGGTGGTCACCTCTTGGTGGGAAACAACAGGGGCTCCTATGTCAGTGGCTGGAGGATAATTTCTTAGTCGGCTGTGACAGGAGGCTTCTAGAGCACAACCCAAACGATCCAGGTTTTCATCATTGATTTTACCAGAACCTCTGGCTCCATGTTCAGCTTTCTGAGGATCCGAGTCTCTTCTGGAAGGGGGATCAGAGGGCGACCCTAATGCCCCCATATATGTGACCTGTGACGATAGCCAGGCTCGTTCTTGACTGAGGCGAGTCACTGCTCCTCTGGCGCATCCCAAATTTTCAGTGAACCCCAGCGGTGGTGGAACATTGATAACACAGCGCCAGCATGTGAGCTGCCACGTACCAGCGCTCCTCTGTGCCACGGGAAGCCGACCAAAGCACACACCTATACCTAGCTGTCCTACAGGGGCGTAGACAAAATTATTTATACACAAGAGACTTCATTGCCGAAAACAGACAAGCGACAGTGAGCCATTGTTATTCCAAAATGTAAACTACACAAATCTCCTCTTACTCATTAAAGACCAACTCTTAGCAGCGGGAAAGCCCATCCTTATTGGGGTGCAACAACACACTCTTTCTCACCGCTATTCCGCAAAGACTGAGTTACCACCTGAAAAAAAAAATTAATTAAAAAAAAAAAATCACAATACAAAACTACCAAATATAATTTTTGAACACCAAAAATAATAGATTATATATCCTATTTTTCACACTATGAGACACCAAATGAAAATGCTATGTGGGTCACATACACACACAACACACTCAGCACTGCTACCACCATACTCACAGCTCAGCTCATACCCAGTCCCAGCCTCAACTTCTTCTCTGGCGCAATCCCTGGAGGCATGAAAAGGGATTAAGGACCTTGTAGTGAAGCAGGAAGCATGTGATCGGTCACATGCTTCTGACATCACTCTGGGTCCTGTAGTAACACTACAAGGAGAGGGAGAGGTGCAGAAGGCTCCACTCTCTCACAGATTTGGTGAAATGCTTTGTCAGTGCTTCACCCGATCAACCAGGACAGAGGTCAGGAGGGTCTGGCGGTGCCGGATCCGCCTTACCAAATTTTCTCTTGCTAAAAAGTGTGTCCAAAAAAATTACAGCAATTACAAATAGTAAAATAATTACCTGCACGATGAGTTATGAGACCTCCACGTCCATCTCCTGATATACTGTACACTCATCATCCACTCCCATTGTGCTGCTTCCAACGTATGAAGATTCTAAATATTTAGGTGGTGGCTCTTCATTTTTCCCTCTCACATGATCAGTCAATCCAGAGAAACCTCCGTAACGACTTGTGGATTCAGGGGTTCAGAGTTTCTCAAATCCCAAGATTTCCGCAAGTAATCCACAAAATAATTGTCACAATGTGGATTTAGAAACGGTCTGCAGCGCAGGGAATGTGATCTTGTAGAGTTGCTTGCACTGGATTGTATTCGGCTGCACATTATACAGCTAATCCCCAAAGTGTGAACCCACCCTGAGAGCGTTTAGACTTATTAGATCTCCCCTTTGTTATTTGTTGGGGGTAGGACATTCTTACAGCGCGATCCTTTGATAAGTCTGTCCTTGCAGCTCTAAACAACCCACGTCCTTTCTTTGATTGCTCAGGAGCAGGAAGTTTAGAAATCATCTTTGTGCAAAGTGACTGAGGAGCCTGCAGTGCTCATAGACCGCATAGTGGCTGTGCATGGTACTGCAGTTCAGTCCATGTCACTTATACCGTGATCCACGATGGATATGTAACCAATCACCCCTGAGGAAGTCTCCAGCTGGAGACGTAACGTAATGTATACTAGGGTTTTGCCTCTTATCTTATTCCCCCTTGATTTTGATTTTTTAATTTTGGTGTACTTTATAGGCATCAACTTGTATGGTTGTCACTTCTATGGCAGCTTGACAGATACAGATGCACTTTCTACCTGTTTATCTCTTTGGGGTGGTCTGGGTATATTTAACCCATTCAGGAGGTGTTATGTTTCTGCACCAACCATAGTGCAAATAACAAGGTATGTAATTGTATGTACATTGGTACAATTTTAATTGATTTTATGCTCATGTCTGTGTTCGGTTTTGGATATCAATAAAATTTATTTCATGGTTTTTGTACAATTATGTCAGTGACACTATCCGGTCTTTGTTTGACAATGAATGAGAGGCCATTGCACTGGACAGAAGCGGAGTCCCAACATCTGATGGGCGGAAGTGTTGCATTTCAGACCTTCCCCCCAATCTCACAACAATGAAGTCTGAGCACAAGAGAAGCCCAAAATAAGGCGACGCTTTAGGTTAAGGGACCGGAACGAAATGGACCTCTGTAATATTTAGTGCTTTAAAAAAAATGTGTCAATCTGCAGAATCAGAGAACATAACAGCTGAAGTGAAAGATTTGTGCACAAGCCGAACAAAGAGCAAGAAACAGATCGGGCGAGGAAGAGAAAACGCAGCAATATACATAAAAAGTGTGGATGGAGGTGAATTTAAGAGGCAGAATAATGCACCCTAGAAGATACAAAAGAAATAGAACCAGAAGCAGACAGCGCCATTCCCTGTCTAGTGGCTGAATAAAGTCACTGCAGTTTCTATTCAAATGAATGCAAACTGATCTGCAGTAACCTGGTCAGACCACTACACAGAGAACAGCGCTGTCCGCTTCCTGTTCCATTCTCTGTGCATATAGATAGAGATCACAAATATAAATAACATTTAATGAAAGGTCACGTTAAAGGAAACCTCTGATCAAAATCCATCCTGATAAACCAGGGACGTTACTCATAGATCCAGGCGGTGGTATCGTCTTAGATTTGTTATCCATGTTATCCCCCTTCCTTCTAAAACCAACCTTTATAATTATGCTAATGAGCCAGAAGAGCACTTCCCCCTCCCACTGTAAAGAGATTACATCAGGCAGGGGGAAAGGGAAGTGCTAAGGCAGCAGAGGGAAGAGTAAGCTGTAACAACCTGTGAAATTGCAGCTGGGAGGGTCTCTGGTAACACCCCCACAGCCCTATTAGCTCATCAGCATAATTTTAAAAGTTGATTTTAGAAGGCAGGAGGCCATGGATAACACATATAAGAAGATCCCACAGTCCCGGTGCCTGGATCTAGGAGTAATGTCCCTGGTTTATCAGGATGGTTATTCATAGTAGATGAAAGCTCTTACCTGCTTCAGGAGCTTTTTGATGCCGTCGTGGTCGCTGTCAGACATAGTATGAGCTTCAAAGTCCACGTTCACCTCCTGGGAAAGGATAAAGAAGTCAGTTATAGATATTTTACTGCTGCTATGTAACACTATGTGGGTTTATAAGCTAAAAATACTGATTCCTTGAAGGTTAGGTCACTAATATCTAGCACCCCCCCCCCCCCCCCCACATATCAGCTGATACCCAGCTCCGTACTCTGGAGGTTCCATCTTTGTGTATCTATATACAGATTGGGGGTCCCCCCGTTAAAGTCTGATGAGGAGGCCACGTCCCTTCTATGAGGCCGCGTTCACATGTGGTGTTGCGCATGAGTTTTGAAACTTACCCCTGAGGAGGACGTCCTTGGGGCGACGATACGCGTGGGGAGCCGTTCACCTCGCATCCCACCCCATTCCCATTGCTCTTCCTACTTTACAGGATTTTTCTCTACAATCCATGACATGCCGCAAGACCTCAACTTTGACCTCACAGGATTGTAGATCAGAACTTTATATTAAGATAATTATTCTTACACAAACAAGGGGGCATTGACAGTTATTTCTTTTGTAGCACTTGCACTTTATAGGTTTATTGGTCATCCCTGCTGCATGTTCTTGGGGCTAGGATATCGCCCATCATCTGTAATGTGTTGCTAGAGCATCATATGCGATACATGCCATATCTGGATCCTATTTCCTCATGGGTAGAGGTGTTTAGCCAGTACTTGTTGTCTGGATAAGAGGTCAGCGGTGGATGACCCAGACCGGGATCTACACTTTGGTTATTCTATGTACATTATTGTTTTATATGGTTTTAGATGTCTTTGTCTGGCATTTTTGTTTGTTCTTTGACTTTAATAAAATTTTTTTGGTGTACATTTTGAGTATCTATGTATTGGCCGTTTTTGTGCATCGCTTTTGCCTTTTTCTCCTGCTTATTCATGTTGCACAAGGCTCTCTGACATTATATTTTGTTGTGCTAACCAGTCCTTTAAATTGAGTTTTGAAATGCAACACAGCAACAGAGAGATTTGCCCAATGACGTCGCCGTAAACACTTGCATTTACAAAACGCAACCGTTAACACAATGTTAACAGACATGTTCAGGCAAATCTCCTCTGCAGCTGTTGTATGTCGTATTCAAGAAAGATGCGTTAATGCCACATGCGAACGCGGCCTAAGCGTTATCTGAATAAGTGCGATGCCGAGGGGAACGGAGGACACCAGGGGAAGGAAAGCGGCTAATTTAATATGTAAATTCTTAATGGGGGGACTTTGTTTATAGTACAGGCAGTCAACGTACAAGATGGGGTCCGGAGGTTTGTTCTTAAGTCGAATTTGTGTGTAAGTCGAAACTGTATATTTTATAATATTTTATTTTATAAATTTTTTTGCCCCAGTGACAATTGGAGTTTAAACATTTTTTGCTGTAATGGGACCAAGGATTATCAGTAAAGCTTCATTACAGACACCTTACAGCTGATCATTGCAGCCTGGGACTATAGTAACATCCAGAGAGGTCACAGGGGGCAGAGGGGTCCGTCTTTAATTAGGAGTCATCTGTAAGTCAGGTGTCCTTAAGTAAATCATTATGGGGGGGGTTGTTCTGTCTATGTGCAAATTAAATACTGAGGACTTTTTATTAAAGTTAATTCAGGGGAAAACACCGTAAACAACAACTCAGGGGACGGTTCTGTATACACTAATTCATCCAGAAACACTACTTTTGGAGGTACATCACACACATTATATAGGTGTTATTTAAGGTAGTAGAGCAGTTTAGCGCTCCCTAGTGGTGGCAGAAGGCGCTCATAATCACCACATCATACAGATCATAGTCTAATCACAGCAGCCAATCAGCTCACTGCTTTCATTCTAAATCCTGCCTCTCAACCATGCTAGGAGAGATCTGATTGGTTGCCTTCAGCAGCCGCAGTCTGCTCCTTGGTCTGGATAGATTCCCCCGCATACACTGCTGGGGGTTGTAGTACTACCGCCGCCACGTGACCCCCCGCGCGCCCCCCTCACCTCATTCACTTCCTCGTCCTCCTCGGATTCGTCGTCCTCGATGTCGTCAGAGTCTTCCTCGTCGTCGTCCCCTTCCATCTCTTCCTCCATGTCGTCCTCCTCGTCGTCGTCCTGCCGCCTGTGCTCGGCCGGGGCTCTCCTCTTCGCGCTGGACGCCATTGCTGCTGCTGGATCAGGTCCGGCGTGCGCCTCACAGCGGAAGTAAACAGGATCCGCTCCGGACTGTACCATGTACAAGGGGAGGGGGGTGCACGGCGTCTCGCGTCATCTTATCTGATGCAGTGAGGGGCCGCTTGTGGTGTGTGAGCGCACAGAAGGCTGATGTGAGGAGAGGGGGTTCTCCGGGTCTATACAGCTGCCTGTGCTATCGGGTATAACGGGAAATGTTATGTTGTATGATGTGGACCCCCCTATTTTATGTACATATGGACGGGCTCACAGGCGCCGTGCGGGAGAGGAGGCCTGACAGTGAGTAGCGGCCTGTAAGTACAACGCTTGGCGTTTTGCGCGTTTTCTCCGTTTTCCGGGGGCGTTTTTGTAGTTTTTCCCTCTTTCAATGTTTCAGTGACGTTTTTACAAATTTTCTCCGCATCTCCAGGATTCCCACACATCGCACCCGGATTCATTGCGTTTTGCCCTCGTTCACATTGTCTCTTGGTTTGTTATCCCCACTTGAACCCCAGCTCTTTCGGATTTTACCCATTTGTGGGTGTAAACAGCATTTGCTATAAACTTGCCCCGTTATCTTACACCTTTGGGGTTTTTTACCCCGTTTCTGCCCCCGGCCTCACAAGAGTTTATCCAGCGTTCACACCACGTAGCGTTTACATTGTGTTTCCAAATGAAATGCAACCGGAGAGGTTTGACAAATTAAGTTGCTGTTAACATTTACAAAATGCAATGTGTAAACTGCATGGACTTATTTACGAGAAGCAGCTTCTAGCGCTGTAGTTACGCCTCTGGTTAACTGCGCATTGACAAAACGCGTGCGCTAACATCATGTAAACAAACATGTTTACAGTAATGTCATTCGGCAAATCAATTCCCCTCAGCTGTTGTAATGTGTTTCAAAACGCAATGTAAACACCGCACAGTCTCGGGGTGCTGTCACACTTTGCTCTTTGAGTTTAGGGCGCTGTCCCACGTTGCGTTCGCAAACGCAGACGCAGACCAAACCGCGCCCACTGGGGCGGTCCGCGGTCCGATCACATCGGTGTTTTTCTATGGAAACGCCAGCGCGGCTCGTTCCCGATCGCAGGCGTTTCCATAGAAAAACACCGATGCGATCGGACCGCCCCAGTGGGCGCGGTTTGGTCTGCGTCTGCGTTTGCGAACGCAACGTGGGACAGCGCCCTCAGGGTGCGGTCACACATTGTTCTTGCACAGGGGGCGTGCCTCAGCCCAAACTCATTAGCATGTCCAGCGAACCACATTGCAATTCGTTACCGATCGCATGCCTAAGACATGGCCACCATTGTGCTAGCGCTGTGCTTGTAAACACAGCGCCGCGTGTGACCTCAGCCTTAGAAATCGATCGGTAACCAGACCCTGGCGTCGTGTATTCTCTAAATGTATGACGCACGTGTGAATAAATGTAGAAACGCACATGTGATCAGCGGTGACACGCCTATGTGCGCTCTGTTCCCGTTTCTAAACCGTGAAAGCGCTACGTGTGGCAGGGTCCATAGGGGTTTACCTTGAAACGTGGGCAGAGTGTGACGGTGCAGAGTGTGACGGTGCAGAGTGTGACGGTGCAGAGTGTGACGGTGCAGAGTGTGACGGTGCAGAGTGTGACGGTGCAGAGTATGACGGTGCAGACTTTTATTCTGCACAAGATTCATATGTGTTTGCTGCTGGATGGTAAATCTGTCATAGTTTAAGACTTTCTAGTTGTACTTTGCATCTCCTATTAGTTGGTGTATTTTACTCCAAAAAACTGGGACAAATTTCTGTTGAATCAGCATTATTTTTGGCGCACAGACTTTTTTTTTGGTGTGAGGCCACGCCCCATTCGTGGAATTAGCCATAGGAATCCCAGAAAACTCTCTGAAACCCATCATAAATTTGGTGCAGACCATTTTTTTTAGTTATAATTACTACAGAATTCTGCCAGATTATTACATCTCCCCACATTGCATCCCGTCCAGTGTCCTGTTTCACAGAATGGCCATAGGGAAAGGGGTGTGACACAATATAATTTACACAAAGAAAAGACAATAATGAATGGACCACAATGGACTTAAAAATGCGTGTATACAGAGTGACAGCCTGTAAGTAGGAGGTAGGTGGGCAGTCAATTAGAGAGTGAAATCACTCAAAAATGATAAATAAATGCATAGCAGCAATGAATCAATGAAGGGGACCCAATAGGGACAGCAACACATCAGAGACTGGAAATACCAATGAGCAGGGCTAAACGCAATGGACCCCGACAAGTGTTGCGCTATCGCTTCATCAAGGGGGGGGGGAGGCTGCCGGACAGGGTGGTGCAGGGGTCAGGCTGCAGGACAGGGTGGTGCAGGGGTCAGGCTGCAGGACAGGGTGGTGCAGGGGTCAGGCTGCAGGACAGGGTGGTGCAGGGGTCAGGCTGCAGGACAGGGGGAGTCTGCAGGGGGTGGCTGCCGGACAGGGGGTGGCTGAAGGACACAGGAAGGGTGCAGGACACGGGGAGGACAGGAGGCCACAGTATGAGGAGGCTGGAGGACAGAGACCGTACCATGTAAGGAGGGGTTGGGGGTAGGAGTACATATAGTGTTATGTATAAGTTTGGGGGAGATAAATAAAAGTGGAAAACCAAAATTAAGGCTGGATTCACATGACCGTTGCCCGCCGTACCATAGCACGGCGGGCACACGGCAGCGTGCGGGGAGAGCGCTGCTCACCCCCGCCCCTCTCCATAGGGATACATGGCGCACAGTGCCGTAACATGGGAAAAGATAGGACATGTCCTATTTTTTCACGTGGTATGGAGCGTTACGGTGCCACATGTGTGCTGCACTGTACCGCTCCCGTAGGGCGCCGCGCGCCCATTGCCGTCTATGGGGGACTTATATCAGCCGTATATACATTCCCCTTGCGGCAGTGTGCATGCAGCCTAAAGGGAGGATGAAATTAAAGAGGGGTTTTATATATATTGCATTAGAGGGTATTATATGGGTCCATTGGGGGGTTGGCCACAGTAAGGGGCGTTATAATATGGGGGGGCCCATTAAGGTCCATATAACACTATGCTTGTGGGTGAGGCAATGGGTGTGGTTTAGAAAAAAGTGGGAGGGTCTTCCCATTTTCTTTCGCCCACAAGTTGGGAGGTATGAATAAGGGTGCGGTCACACGATTGCGCTTTGACTCCATTTAGAAACAGAATCAAAGCGTCTGGGCGAGTGCCACGGCTGATCGCATATGCATTTCTATAGGAACAAATACATTCGGTAACTGGCCCCCAATGTCTTGAATTTAGACAATACAAGACTCTGGGTGCTCGTTGCTGATTGAATGCGTTTGCGTAGAAATGTATATGCGATCGGCCGTGGCTCGTCCCCGTGAGCTTTGATTCCATTTCAAAACTGAGTCAAAGAGCAATCGTGTGAAGCGCGAAATCCCTGAAACGCGTAGGTCATTCCTCTGTACACTACGCTAGCGCGTGTTTTTTGGTTCTTTTCTTAATAAGCATTCATTAAAGAAAAGTGATTTTACTTTCTACGTCCACGTTTGCGAATCTGTGCTGTAATTGATGACCAAAGACAGGGTGAGCTGGACTGTGGTTTATTTAACTAGGAGAAGTGTTAGGATCACTTTAATTGGACAATAAACTGAATGAGTGTGGATGCAGTCCTTAAAGGGAACCTGTTACCAGGCACCTCATTTTCACTAAAGACAGTTTGTAAAAGCCCCTCACACCTGCAGTGCACATCGCACATTGTGTGTTATAACTTACTCTTGCATCCTGACAAAATCCTGGGGTAGTCCCAGGGGTTGGGCTTTGGTTTGGATGCATTTCAAAAACAATATGTGACCTGTCTGTACTGCAGGCTGCCTCCATCTTTGTGCTCATGTACAGCTCCTCCCTCCCCCACTGATGTCAGCTCACCACGCTGTGACCTCTGAGAAGGAGGAGGAGCTATACAGGAGCTCATAGGTGGGGGCTAAGATCTGAGGAGCCCAACCCCTGTGACTACCCCAGGATTTTGTCAGGGTACAAGGTAAGTTATAACACACACAATAATATATTGCTTAGAAATGCTTAGAAAAGGCAGAGAGGCAGATGTGCACTGCAGGTGTGATGGGCTTCTGTAACCTGTCTTTAGTGAAAATTAGGTCGCTGGTGACAGGTTCCCTTAAAATAACTGGCTTTAGCTTGAGATAGTACCTAATAGGGGGATCAGGCCTACTAGCCCCATGCTTTAACAATTTTGTAATGTCCCAACTCCCGAAAATTACATGGAGAGGCTTATTTCTGGGCACTAAAATCCAGGATTGGTGGAGGGTTGCAGTGATTGTTGACTTGGAAGATTCTCCTATGTGCACACAGGATCCTTGGAGCTTGGCCATTGAGGTTATATGGTGGGGTTTCCCAGTTCCTGGTTGTTCCAAACTAATTGAGAATTAGGGAAGCCGCTTTGCTGTTATTCCAGCAGAATCTTTTCCGTATATCCGTCCGGTCTCTGAGCTCTGCTGGATGTTCTCTCCTCCCCATGTATGCAGTATACAGGGTGTGTGTTTTCAAATTATATCCATTCACCTCAAGTCAGAGCATCTTTGTAACATCTTAAAGGGATATTCCTCCCACAAAGACGAGTTATTAAATATACTCAGGATAACAAAATATCACATTCTCTAATTTACAGTTATTAACAAAACTCCTGCATTCACAGATATAATTCCAACCTGTCTCTATCTGTCCTGGTGTTTACAATTTTGGTTGCCCTGGGATTCGACCATAAATCTTCTGCTTTAAGATGATGAAGAGAAATGGAAGGCCCCCAGAGCTGCCAATCCCCAGGCAAAATTTTAGGTTTTCCTTTTAAATAAACTTGCAAAAATGTTGTATTATTCTACTTTGACATTCTCTTTATCTGGGGTGTGGATTGCTGAGGGATATGGGAATGCTTTAAGCACCATAACAAAAAATACTAAAAAATATTCCAGGTCTGAGGACTGGTAGTAGTGATCTCCTATCCATTGCCTGCGGTGTCTTATCAGTGGCCGCCCCTCCTCGGGTTTTCCCTTACTCATCTTGCTGACTGCAGAGCATATACTCGCGGTTTGAAGGTTTTTTTTGAAGATACAAAAAGTTCCATTCGGAGCCGGTGCAGCCCTGAGTCTCTGCTACTCTGTATTTTTCAGGTTTTCATCCAACATCATGAAAATTCTGCTACTGAAGGACCCCAAAAGCGGTGACCTAAGCTCAGATCCTTACGTTCAGGTGAGAGGAATGAGACAGTAAAATGTCTTTTTATACTTTATGTTTTTTGTTTTTTAGTATACTTTTTGTTTATTTTTGCTCGGGGCGTACAACTCGGAAATACAAAAGTAATTGATACTGACATGTACTGTTTGTGCTTTTTGTGTACCCGAAATGAAAGGAAACCTACCATCATAGATCTAACTACTGAGGTAGGTCTGGCGGCAGGTTACTGTAATGTCGTGTAGCCTAATGTTTTTTGTAATAAAACTTTTTGTGCCCCAGAACGAAGCATTAAGCTGATGTATATGCGAATGCTCAGAAGCTCCGGATTCTCGGATTAGGGGGAGGGCTGAAGACTGGGGTAAGAGGGGCGTGGAATAGCTGTAGCTCCCCCTCCACGGTGCGGCTATTCCACGCCCCAGTAGCCTTTAAGAAAATTTGCATATACGTCAGATTAAAGTTTTATTAAGTCTGGGGCACAAAAAGCATTAGACTACATGACATTACAGTAACCTGCCACCAGATTTACCTTAATACGTAGATCCATGATGGTAGGTTTCCTTTAAAGGGGTTTTCCCACAAATTTAAGGTAGGCCCTAGGATGAGACCCCCACAGATCACGAAAGCGAGGGTTGCGATGAGGTCCCACCTACCTCAGTCGGACCCCTCATCCCTCCCGGAAATTAATGGAGCAGACGGCCGCGCATGACTGTTCTGCTCCATACACGCTCTGCAATTTTCATTGGCTCCATTGAGATGTATGGAGCGGAGCGGTCATGTATGGTCAGCCGCCTGCTCCATTACTCTCATGGAGTGAACAGGGGTCAGACTGAGGTACGTGGGACCCCATGGCAACCCTCGTTTTCTTGATCTGTGGGGGTTGCATCGCTGAGACCCCCACGATCAGCAAGTTATGCCCTATCCTGTGGATTGAATTTGTAGGTAAACCCCTTTAAGACGAGAGATCCGGCTACCCCCCCACAAGGATAATGCCATCAGCGGTGTCACATGGTCCTCCTGTACAGACTCATTGGTAAAGAGCATGGACTTCCCTTTCTGTTTTGCTCTTCACCGTAATAGCCCTAGAGAATGGGCCACGATGCCGTAGGACTGACCTGGAGCTGGATAGTTAGCCCCTTACCCAAATTCAGGCAATAATGTGCTGATTGGATGGCACGATGGCTGAGTGGGTAGAACTTCTGCCTTGCAGCGCTGGGGTCCTGGATTTGAATCCCATCCAGGTCAACATCTGCAAAGAGTTTGTATGTTCTCTCCGTGTTTGTGTGGGTTTCCTCCGGGTCCTCTGGGTTTCCTCCCACACTCCAAAACGTGCTGGTAGGTTGATTAGATTGTGAGCCCCATGGCGACAGGGACCAATTTGACATGCTTTGTGCAGCGCTGCGGTATCTGTGTGCACTATATAAATAAAGAATTATTTTTATTATGTGGTTTGTTTAGACACCGGGGCATCGGTTTTGTGTTCTGTAAGCCGTTTAGGTTTGGAGCCTGTGATCAAGAAGGGTGCCTGCTTTGTAAACCTAAGGGGGATCTGGTTTTAGGCTCTGTATATGGATGTGGGTCTGTTTTTAGTCTTTTTAGTCTCTGTAATTGGATGGGGGTCCGGTTTGGGGATCTGTAAACATAAAGGGGTCTGGTTTTAGGCTGTGTAGAAATAGGGGGTGGGATTGGTTTTGGTATCTGGTTTTGGGCTCTGTAAGAGGAAGGTGGTTCTGGTTTGGGGCATGTAAACGGAGGGGGCATCTGGTTTTTTGGGGTCTGTAACTGGACCCAGTCTAATGTGCAATATTTTAATGAAAATTGGGTCTTTTGCCTTTTTCTGTTTCATTGAAACCTGAGACATATGATGATCTGGACCACATATATGTATCTGTACATGTGATTAATGGTATGCGCTTCCCCTAGTGCCACTGATTGGTGGCCTAAGCTTTTATATGGACCAATCAGCTTTATTTACAGATGTTACCTATGGCGGTATCATGACCAATTCCTTCTGGACGCTTTCTACTACAAATATGCAAATAAAGTTGTTCCTCGAAGGTCTTAAAAAGCATAAATTATCCTGATTTCTCTTCCTTCCTAGGAGTTGTCATTGCATGGATACGAGGCCACACTAATCCCCGTGTTATCCTTCACATTTGTGTCCCTGGAGCTTCTCTCCGACAAGGTATAATCTCACCTTATTCCATTACGGCGCCTAATCCGGTTTTCCCTTGTCATTCGGTTTAAGTCTCCTGTAACCTAATATCCCTGCCTGCCGCACTAAGGGTTACACACTGATATAATAAACAGTATAGTTATATAGAAAGAGGTTAATTACACTTTGGATGATAAACACTTACCCTTTTATTGAATTATCCTCACTAGGGCTACCTCTACTACCCCTACAGGTGACATCACCCAGCTTTTCCTGACTCCTGAATAGCAGATCTGCCTATCCCTGCGTTGTATTTTTCTGTATAGTAAGGCTGATTTGCTGTTTAGGAATAATGGGTGGGAATTTGCAATAGTTGGAACCCACACGAACAGCCAGATATCCAAAGGATCAAGAGAACCCCCCCAAATGAATGGACCAGCTGATAGTACATGTTCAACTGCTCCGTTAAAGGGGCTTTTCATGGATATAATAAACCCCTCCCCCCCAAAGGACCAGGGACATGACTTCCTGTGCCGTCCTCTTGTCCGAGTAAGCCACTCATTGGATGAAGCGGGTCATGTGACCCCCTGGATCGGGGAATACATCTATATGGAGTACCCTGATGTGTACCTTTTTCATACAGGGTCATTTAACCAAACATGTTTAAGATAGGGGGGGGGGGGGTAACTAGCTGATCAGTGAGGGTCTTGCTTTTGGGACCCCGTCGATCATGAGATCGGTACCCCCAGCAATCCAGAGAATGGAGGTCCAGTTGATGGGAGCAGCTGGAGATAACCAAGCGCTGTGCTCAGCTATTTTTATCATTCCCATACAATTGATTGAAGCAGCAGGTCACCTTGCTGGTCCTGCCGCTCTACCCCTCATCCTAACCCCCATTCTCCAGATTCAAAACCTTACTGATCAGTTAGTAAATACCTGCAACAACCCCTTTAAGATCACTGAATACTGAGAAAGGAGGTTGTCAATTATTGAAAACAGCGCCCCACTTCTTTACAGGTTGCGTGTGGCATTGCAGCTCTGCCATATTGACAGACACAACTCATGTGCAGTCATGGAGAAAACTATTAGTATTGCCTTGTTTTTACTCTGGACCACCCCTTTAAGACTGATCCTATGTTAGTGATTTGTAGAGTTTATATAGTATTATTTGTAGAGTTAATCGTTCTTAGTGTACACAATGCGAGCTCCAAACTAAATTTTTTTCCTTTTTTTTTTCTTTTCCCTCCCTCGTCTTGTATTCTAAGCTTTCACATCCTGAAAATTATGAGGGTCTCATTTTCACCAGCCCGAGGGCGGTGGAGGCTGTCCGAATGTGTTTGGAGAATAATAAAGAAGGTGAGTGTTCGGTAGCGAATCTGAGCGTATCACAGTGATGATACTGGCCCACACGTACGTAAGTACGGACCTCTCGCATGGCACCGCTATCGTATACCACTTTCCAAATAATTTTGATGAGTATTGTTACCTTTAATAACCTCCGGTAACACAGAGACCGGGTAAAGCTACATTCACACCACCTTTTATGTCTATGCTCAATGTGTACAGCAGCTGAGCGGCCAGTGTATACACTGACAATATTTAAAGGGGTTGACCACTTTTCAATACATTTTTTGCATTAGACATGTTTCTGCATGTAGATATAGCTGTGTATTTACCTGCTTTGCTTCAGCCTTAATCTCTTCTCACCGGCTTTCCTCTGCATGTATACACTGTATCCTCTCTCTCACTGCTCCAGCCCGTCACCATGGTGGTAGCCACTGAATCTGTCTGCTCCCATTCCGTCCTTACTGACAGAGACAGAAAGAGGAGAGGGAAGGGGGAGGACATAACTCTCCTGCTGCAGCTCCTCCTATTCATCAGAGCTCACGGATGAAAATAAAAAATCGCAGATAGTCTGCACACAGTGCAAAAGTACCAGTGCCGAGGTACGGCTATGGGGACACCCTGTGCCCCTACATATGCCAATCTGTACCTCGGCTTCTGGGAGGATAGGGTGGTCTTCGGAGAGGAGATGCAAAAATGGGCACAACATATCCCTCTATGGCTGAGGTTCATTGATGACGTCCTGCTGATCTGGACATCCACCCCAGAAGAATTTAGGACCTTTGTGACCGAATTGAACCAGAACAATCTGGGCCTATATTTCACGTCTGAAATTCAAGAAAATAAAATAACCTTTCTGGATCTAGAAATTAATAAAACGTCAACAGGCCAAATAGTCACCACGGTCTATAGGAAGACTACAGCAAGACATACTCCCTAAAAAAAGGGATTCCTAAGGGCCAATTTCTCCGTATGCGACGGAATTGCAGTGGCTATCGAGAGTTCGAAAAGAAATCTCGAGATCTAAGTGACCGATTCAAAAAACGAGGATTTCTCTCACAGATCCTTGAGGAAGCATATCAAAAAGCCTGTAGGGTAGAGAGAACATCTCTACTTACCCCTAAAAGTAAGGAGAAGGATAGAGGTCCAGAACAGGTAACCCGGATTATAGGCACATATGACGGCAACAATAAGGAGATCAGGGACATCATTAGTAAATACTGGGACATCCTCATGCATGATAAAGAGGTAGCCCAAATGATTCCCCCCGAACCAGCAATTAGCTACAGAAGAGGTAGAAACCTCAAGGACTTCTTGGTCCACAGTTACTTACCATCGTCCAAACCTAAGGAAACCTGGCTTCAAAGAAGACCAAAAGGTACCTTCCGCTGTGGACATTGTTCTGTATGCAAATGGATTACGCCATGTAAAATGATAACAAGTGCAGCCACATCGGAACAGTATGAGATAAGAGACTTTATCAACTGTTCTACCAAGGGGGTGGTATACGTCGCCACCTGTACATGTCCAGCAGATTATGTCGGAAAGACATTTAGACAGTTACGAAAGAGGATCCAAGAACACATGCTTGGCATTAGAGACAACAAAGATACTCCACTAGCCAGGCATATGTGGAAACATCATCAAGGAAGCCAAGAATCCATCACATTTAGAGGTATTGAAGAGATTAGACCATCAGCAAGGGGTGGAGATTGGGACCAGAGGATCCTGAGAAAGGAAGCTCAATGGACATTTAGGCTCAACTCCATCAAACCGCACGGAATCAATGATTTTATCTCCTATGCGAGTTTTATTGAGTAATAGACAACAGACACCTTGGAACCTCGTAGAGTTCTGTGCCTTGACACTGATGGCTTATGGCATAGACTACTGCATCTTCATACCTACAATCCCTATTTGGCCTACATACCAACTACATCATTAATCTGAACTCTAGACTAATTTCTAAACCTCCGCTGAATCAGAGTAACATACTGCACTGGAAGATTCATTGGCCTCATGAGCTACAAAAACCATCGGTCATAGAGACACTTACAAAATGTTGTGAGGATACTGCAATAAAGGCACTGGAAGCAGTGCTATTCCTTAAAATACAAGTAACAAACCATCGGGATCCTTACTATGAATTGAACCCATCGGCTGACAGATCTCTGTGACAAGATCGAGCTATGTTCCATATAGAACGAAATCTCTAGATCACAGTGAGGTGTTTTAAACACAGTTGTAAAAACCCTGTATGAAATAACACTGAGGCACTGTGACCGTAACGATAAGAAATGTATGACATAACTTACCTCATCCTCCGATATCATCAGCAAGGAGTGGCAGAGATAAACCAATGGGACGTGTCAGGCCATCATGGCACCTCCCCGACAGCACTGATTGGCTAATACATTGACAGGGGGAAACCACACCTCCTGAACATATCGAGCCAGCCGATTGGCTGAATAGGAAGGCTTGTCAGCGGTGACGAGTCATGGATCCTGAATATAAACAGGGCAGGAACAGCGCGCGCCGCGGCCAGAAACATGCCGACGTGCGCACAGCACAGACCTATAAGACATATACCCTAGTTATAATAGCCAGAAAAAGAGACCCCTGAATGAAGGCAAAAGAAACGCGTTGGGTCTTAGGGTGTTATGTGTGCAGCTAAGCAATAGTGAGCGCTATATAGTCAGTCTTAGACAGTGAAAAGCCAAGTTAATCATCATCTCAGGCTGGAACATAGGCTAAATAAATCATTGCCGCCGGCTATCTCCAAATATATGACAGGCTTTACAACTTAGAAGCTTTGCCATACTCTACCTATAACTGAGATACAGTATGTTAATCTAAGCTATTGAGACAGCGCTAAGAGAGATAGACTATATTGAGGGATGTCCTCTCCATACGGCGACTGTACAACATACGAGCTGCCGTGCGTCAAACAAAGCTGAGACGTGAATACTTAGGATAAATCTTATGACAGAAAGATAGTCCTAAGAGGGAAAAATAAAATACAATAATTGAGCCTCCCAGTAAGAGCACTTATAGCCATATAATTGCTGTAAATATACAATCGATACGACAGCTCCATATGACTCAAGAAGCCATTAGAGTGCTCAAAAAGGCAAGGCACAATATGCTCGTCTGACTGCCATGACTATAGCTCACAAAGAAATACAATGTAACAATGTGTAGTGAGAAGCAATAATCAATCGCACACACTGTTACAATTTATGTGTCTCAGAGGGAAGTTGTTGTCTCTGTGATATAAAGACAGCAGCTAGGGAAAAACTGTTTCAAAAGCACAAAATTGTGCATACATACCCGCAAAACTCCAATACACTGAGACTCGATGTTTGTATGTCTGTACGTCAAGTCCTGTGAATTTTATTATTAATATAAAATAAAAGTTATATTTTAAATTATTTTCGTTTAAAATACCTCCACTAACAGTGAATTAGTCCTATTCAAGGAGTTATTTGACAATACAATATACCGCGACTCTCTTCAGTGATCTTAAGTAGCAGTTCTGCTGAATCACTTGATGAATATTCAGGGAATATCCACACGGCTGTAAAGACAGATGGGCCAATCCCTTTAAAGACATATACTGGCAGGCCGTGTCTCTATCTGACCAGTATGTGTCGTATACTATGGAAAACACAGGATGTAAAGATGCAGAAAGCATCCTGCTATAGAGAATAAGAGGGGAGGCATTGCTTCTTTTATCTGGGGTCAGCGCGTCACCCCTATCAACAAACCTGGAACTTGTATGAAGCGCTGGGATCCTGGGTTCAAGTCCCATCCAGGTCAATATCTGCAGAGTTTGTATGTTCTTGGGTTTCCTCCGGGTCCTCCGGTTTCCTCCCACACTCCAAAACATACTGGTAGGTTGATTAGATTGTGAGCCCTATGGGGACAGGGACTGATCTGTGCAGCGCTGCATAATCTGTGTGTGCTATATAAATAAATTATTATTAGGAATGTTATACTATCTGTGCCAGCATGATTTATAAGAAGAGACTCAGAGGTAGTACTATCTGTGCCCACATAAGTTATCGGTCTTGGTGGTACGGACGCCACCAGTGCCCACGTCATGACCACGGCAGCAGGATTCTTGGCCGTGGATTGAGTTCTTCTATATAAAACCTGCAATCCTGTAGATAAAGTAACATCGTTCAGACACCAGAAGGGGCGATGTGTAATACGAGGAAGCACAATGTCCCCTTAAACGCCTCTGTCTTGTTTTACTTGCGTCGGGCGGTTAAACGTCTCGTCATCTGCCCGTCGCTGCTCGTTCGGCTTCCTCCCTCCGCTGACGCTTGTTTACACGGTCGGCGCGGCTTCACCAGAGATTGCTGCCATCTGTTTAAGTACACGGGGTATGTCTTCTGTAGACAATTACCCGGCCTTGTGAATGGAGTCGATCAGAAAACACTCTCTCTGTGTATTGTGTCGCACTTCATTTTTTTCTTTGTATTTAAGTCACTTTTGTTAAGGACTGTTTTTTAATTGACCGTGTTAATTCAATGTTCTTTAAGTACTTCCAGCACTTTACAGGCATCTAATCCCGGCTCTCAGTAATTGCCAAGTTACAGAGCTCTCCAAGGAATAAATGAGTTTATCACCCGGCAAGACTGTAAATAGTATTTGTTCCCAAGCAAAGGATTTTTTTTAGTTGAGTTTTGTTTCATTAATTATCAGTACTAATGCAGTGTGCACTAGGTGCAGGGTGTTGCGCGCGAGTGGGTGCCGGGTGTTGCGCACGCGCGCGAGTGGGTGCCGGGTGTTGCGCGCGCGCGATTGGGTGCCGGGTGTTGCGCGCGCGCGATTGGGTGCCGGGTGTTGCGCGCGCGCGATTGGGTGCCGGGTGTTGCGCGCGCGCGAGTGGGTGCCGGGTGTTGCACTATGTGCAACACAAAACTGGCGCAGACACTTTATAAATACATGAGCAAGCGGGTTTTTTTAGCGCAAAGTCGGAGAGAAAACTGGGGTAAATCCTTTAATAAATCTGGGCCTATTGTATATCCACAAGATGGAGGGTAACTGACTGACCGCTGGTGATCTGACCGCTTGGACCCCACATGCCTTGAATGCTTCTGAATGTGCTATTCTTCAATAACTTCTATAGCTCTTCTAGAGATTCCCTGAAAATCCTATTTTGGTGAATTAACCCCCGGCTGAGGATACTTACCATCACTGTTCACATGAGACACTCGTCCCTGGTCTTCTTATGTCTGGAGTTCCCAATGGTCACACCCCCAAGGATCAGACATTTTTGGGGTAATTTATTACTAAATGCTGCAGAAATCAGTTTGAAGGGGTTTTTACAAAAAATGCCTATGGATGACTTAAAGGGGATGGCCATTCATTACCAGTCGTCCCCATTAATACCATAGACCGGGGGTGTCATACACAAGACCCCTGGGCCAGTTCTAGCCTGCAGCTTTGTGTTATCCGGCCCGTCTCCCTTTTCTTGACCTTATTCTGCCCTAGTCAGGAGAGTAGCACTGAGATAAGGGCACCTTCTCTGTGGCCTATTCTGTGCATTTTGGCTACTGTGGGGGCACTGTGACTATTGGCTAACAGGGGGTATTATGACTATTGGGGGCATTGACACTACACTACATTGTCGGCTACTGGTTAACAATGTGACTATTAACTAAAAGGGGCATTCTGTCTATTTGCTCCTGTGCGGGGGCAACTGTGACCTGCCACTGAATTAATTTGGGGGTACAACAGACCTCTGTTGTCTTCATCTGTGACCTTCATCGATCAGCAGGAAAACTTGTAGTGACTAGATGCCTTCAAAACAAGTGTGAACAGAGCCTTATCCTATATGCACAGTGTTCTGGCATTAATTACATTGGTTTGTTCCTCGGTCCCATCACAGACCCCCCTCCCCCCCCCTAGTCTATAGTGTGGGGGTCTCCGCACTATAACCCTGTTGCCCATAGCCTTGTCATCCATGCATAGTAAGGTTTGCCACAATGTCAACTACTAATTAAATAAAGATAACCACATCTTGTCTTCAATTACAATGTCCCGCTCACAGAATTATTGTAAATTAACCTCCATGGAAAATGTAATATCGAGCTCTCATTTAGAATTTAAATTTAGGTTTTTGATTATTATTTTATTATTTTTTTTAAGCTTAAAAAAAATTGCCCTCCATGAAATCTTTAATCCTTACTAATATGTCGTACAGGGTTATTACAACCTTTTTGCATGAAATAAGCCGCCAGCATTTGTAAGG
Source organism: Engystomops pustulosus (assembly GCF_040894005.1). Classification (NCBI taxonomy): domain Eukaryota; kingdom Metazoa; phylum Chordata; class Amphibia; order Anura; family Leptodactylidae; genus Engystomops; species Engystomops pustulosus. The sequence goes on from NC_092421.1 coordinate 84,847,899, forward strand.
CCCCCCCCCCCCCCCCCATTTCTCTTTCATAAACAGTGAAAGCATTAACACTGCAAATGGGAAATTATACCTCGGGTAGTTAAATTAAGCAACAAGGAAATAAACCTGTAAACACGGGAAGAGAGAGACGAAAATTTAGAGGAAATTAAGTGACTTCAGGCTGGGATGGATGGGAATGCAAATGAAGGCGGGAAGGAGGAGCGTGGTTTTCAGATCTCCTATAGGAAAGCCTGAGGCGTGGCGGTCTACCGTATGGGACAACATCGCAATCATGAGTTATACATGAGTAGGAAAGACCGGCGACACCATAGATCACTGCTTGTTTGCAGGGATATGTCTCGAGCCAATTAAATGAGGTTGCACCATCTGCAACGTGCCCACCAGGGCCTACCGGAGTAATCGGCAAGCCATGGATACACAAGGAAACAAAAACGTCCAGCTTATAGTCTTGTTTATTGTTGAACAGCAGACTCAACAACTACCTCTGGTGGAGGGCAAGACTGGTAGCAAAGCTGTCTTATACGATTCAGACTTTCTCCAATTTAATGCTGTGACTGGAACACTCGTCCTCGGCCCTCCAGCGACAGTCTTTAGGCTGGGCAGTCTCCGCAACCTTCTTAGCTCTGTTATATCACAGTTAATCATCCACAGGATCTGTATCAAACAAATGAACGCAAAGAACCCTTTTCTAACAAAGACCCAGAACTAGGGTCTTTGTTAAACTCGGCTATGTTCACGGCTGCCAGCCAATCAGACAGCCTGCTCAACACCAGGTGATGTGAAAAGGTAAACATGGGCTTTGGACGTTTATAAAAAAAATATATATATATATTGCACACGACGTGGCCATGTACCGTTGTTGGCAGCTCATGTGTCATTGGGGGAGTGCCACTCACTTGCCGATGATAACAATAAAAGATTACACTGGCCGCAATATGGGCAGAAACAGTACCTGCGCTATATTTTGATTCCCGTTTAGTGTGCTAGATGTAGAGAATAGGGCTAGCACACATCCAGAATTCAGAGCCAGTTGCCTGTAGGCTGTCAGACAGCAGCAGGGTGATCAGGCCTGCAGTGTCCACTCCACAGGGACTGCCTGGTAGAAATAAGTCATTTTTCATTACACATTTACTCCTTTTTTATCAAGATGCTTGGGTTTTGCCATGACTTGAAACTGTTGAGTTGTCTGTGTGGTGGAAATGGTCAGGTTACTGAAGATGGTCTTACAGTGTTCTCCATATTGGTCTGCTAGCATGTGTAGGCCCTTCGTGTTTTGAAGTGAAGAAATCGAAGACATTATTTTTGCATTAATTTGGTCTTAATTGTTTTTTTTTTGTTTTTTTTTACCAGCGTGGGAACATTCCCTGAAAGAACAATGGAACAGAAAGAGCATCTACGTGGTGGGGAAGGCGACTGCTGCCCTGGGTAAGTCGTCATGAGGGTCAGGTCTGTAGTTTAACATCCACAAACTTAGAGGAGTTTTGTAGAGTGAATAAATCTCTGGAATCGCCTTTTACAATGTCTTTTGTTATTGTATCTATATTCCTTACATATGGAACCTTTGTCATCCAATTTAAATTAATCTGTGGGTCTCAACACTAATTTGGAATTATCCGTATGTTAAGTCCCATAGATGATTCTAAAATCCTGTTCATATTGGAGCAGCAATTCTGCTCATTTGAGTGTACGATAGGTGGGGGTCCTAGCAGTCAGACCCTCACCAATCACAAAGTTACTTTATGCTACAGAGAGAGAATGTGCAAATGCCCCTATAAATCCATTGTCTACTTATGACATTCTTGTAGACACCGATTTCATAGCGTCTTATCCTTTGTTATCAGCTGTAATCTGTGGGAGAACTGTTCTGTTTTCCTACAGCACCCCCGCAGGCAAAAAGAAGAATGACAGTTTTTCTTAAAATCCAAAGACATTCCTGTAACACATGGATCAGCTAGGTTCTGCAGGGCAATTCTTTACTCTGGCTGCTACATAAAGGTCCTGAACAGGGGACCTCCTTGATTGCTAGAAAAAATGTTTCCTAAGACAGATTTCCCTTTCTTATTTTTAATCTTTAACTCTGTTTATTGAAAAGTCGTGCAAAATACAGAACATGAACTATCGCGGTGGTTGCATAATGTCCCTACACGTAGAACAGTGGAGTAACCACATGAATATTCTCCGGGTAGAGGCAGAGCCGGCAAGTCAAGCTCTTCCAAGAGAACTATGAATAAGTAAATTATTATATGGCGCCATCATATTCTGCAGCCGCACCAGGGGTTACACGATACATTTCAATACATGAGCGTAGCCATAGACATGTGCTGAATCCTTTTACTTTCTCTGCTATAGAGAATGAAAGGAGAGGCGGCACATGCTCGACTTGTTACTTGTTATTAATTGGGGTAACAAGAGCCCTGTTCTTGTTATCAGTGGGTGTCCCAGCAGTCGGGACCCAGTATACACGTTGCATATGCTGCGCATCCTGCTCACTCCTGCTGGGCAGTGTATACTATCTATGAGACCATAGGAATATAATGCACAATGGATGCAATGTAATACACCAGAGGCCATGGAGCCTTCGCCCTCAGGCTGCATTCATACAGCCGTGTGCTGGGATACCGGGCGAGCACTGGGCCAATGGGAAAAGGGGGGGGGGAGCGCTCTTCACCCCCCCTCTCTCCAGAGGAAGAGGAGAGGTCACAAATCTACCCAAATATAGAACATGTCCTATATTTTGCCACGCGCCCACCCAACTGGATCACGTTATGGTGACGCACCATGTGCTCACCCAGTTGTGATCAGGAGACATGGAAGTCTATGGTGGCCGCGATCTAGACGCAAATTATGCAACCTGATCACAGGCCACCAAATTGCCTTGTGAATAAGTCCTAATGGTCTCCCGATGAGTGACTAGACATCATCTGACTTAAGCAGCTCCATCCATGTAGAGAGGAACCATCTACCATATTGCAATGGCCTTCCTGACCTAAAACGGCGGAGGAGAATGTGCATGTGATGCTGCCGGGCCTCATCATCTAATAATCCAAATAAACAAGTTTCTGAGCCCCAAGGGAACAGATGTCCCTTTTTTTTTTTTTTAAAGCAAATCAGAAGTTGTAACCTCAACGTCTGGTTCCTTGGAGATCATCCGTGTGACAGTGACCTGCCTGGCAGCTGTATACACGTCCTCCGTACTAAAGACGCCGCGTCCCTCTGCATAATTTCATCTCCGTTCCTGAATTATTGATTGATGCGTCCACTCCATTAATTATTAAGAGGACACTTTATGGAAAAATAAATAACACTCCTGACGCACGGACGCGTTGTGTAATTTTGGGGAGGTGGGGGGGAGCTGTTTGATAACGGAATCTGTGCTGCATAATGTTTCTGGTTTTCGGAGCGGATAATGACTTCATCTCTGTGTTATTCCGGGTAAACGTAGAAGCGATTTACTTATCGGAATGAGATGCTAGAAGTGGGATGGGGGGGGGGAGAGCACAAATTTTCGTGTATTTCCTGCGGTATCCTCTTCCGTCCTTGAACCGTACACGGCGCCATCGCCTCGCGGAGTTAATTTGTTTTCTGGCCGCTACTAAGTCTTCCGCACGGGCTGTTTTATGTTCCCTTTTAAAGACGAGCTATAAAGCTGTCACCTCTGCGTCATATTATACTTCTGTATGTGACTTACGGTGTGGGGGATCTCTGGGATAGCAGCGCCACCGCCCCTCCTCCTCTCCGCCAATTCTCTGAGCGCTGCCCGGGCCGGACGCCAGCGCTGACAATGCAGAGCGGCGCTGTAGTAGACAACACAAGTCACTGTCTAGGAAGGCTGAAGGCTGCTCTGCTTCTCCCATATTTGAACAATTTTTGGGGGTCGTGACTAAGAAGACTGAGGCTGGCGGCCAAATTACAGGTCCCGCGTTTCTAAAGCGGAGCTTCTTTCTATGATTTTTCTGTGGGGTTTTGTGAGATTTTTATTTTCCAAGTGTGTCCAGAAAGCCAACGTAAAAAAAAAGCTCTGCTGAAGTCGGCAGAAGTCAAGTCGAGGGCAGAACAATTCGGGCAGCTACCTTCGGCTTAAAGACACACAAAGGTGTTTTTTGGAGCATTTTATTTTTGTATAGGAGCCACGAGTAGGTTAACAAGGAAAGGAAATATAAAGGTAGAACTTATACGCCTCGTTCCTGCTGCCTCTACTTCCGGATTTGGCCCCCCCCAAAAAAAATTTAAAAAGTAATTTGCACCAGAAAAAAAGTAACAAAAATTTACTGGGTCACATTTATCAAAAGTGTCAAAGTCAGACGGACAGTCTCAGACCGCACTAGAGTCGATATAGTGTCTTATCCTGGATTATAAACCAGGCGTAGTTAACCCCTACTGCTCTGAGGGCAGCCCTTTTGTTGTACCAGTCCCAAAAATGTCTAAAAGCTTTTAAGAAATCTTTAATCAATGCTACATGACACCATAGAGGTCCGTATCCCTCTACTGTCTCCTCTACTGAAACCTACCAGAATTATCTATGGTTTTGGATCAAAAAGAAAAAAAAATGTAGCAGTCACCATCTGCCTCTGTATGCATGGAGATGTTCTAGACTAAACCTAATCCTTAAAGGGGTTGTCCCAAATATCCAAGATGAGTAGCTGATCAGTCTGACTACTTGGACCCTACGATAACGAGAATAGGACTCCCAGCAATCATGAGCACGGGGATCCCGTTCTCACTAGTGGGTGGAGCTTGTGCCGTGAGGCTCCATTCACAGTCGGAGAGCTGTAGGACATCTCTGTCACTCCCATACAAGTAGTTGTAATCGCCAAGTCACCAAGTTATCTCTTATCCACAGGATAGACGGACATAAACCAATCAATGAGGGACTGACTGCAGGGAATGGGACCTGCTATGCTATCCACCAGTCAGAACAGGATTGTTGGGGGGTCTTTTGGACACTTAGGCGAGGGTCTGCTGGAGTAGAGGCGTCACTCGTATCACACCAATTCACTACATGCCCCATTTGCAGATCAGCCCAAGTAAAGGGAGCTGAGCCGCAATACCAAGCACAGCCACTATATGGTGTACAGCACTGACCTTGGCAAGGAGGCGAGAGGCTGCAGCGCTTGTCTGAATGATTCTCTAAAACCAGACGATCAGCGGCGATGACCCGATCATTCAGGCGTAGCTAGGAGAGCTAGGACCCCATAGCAGGCTTCAGAATGGGGCCCCCCTACACGCTCACACCTTTATAGACTCCTGAGCACACACTTATGATGCTGACCACACGGCAGGAATTAGAGATGAGACATATTCTTTACAATGTGCAGCATAACATCTATATAACGGTGCACATCCTCCATTACTTAGTGTGTCAGGTGAGATGTGGGGCCCCCTGACACTGCGGGCCCCATCGCAGCTACTATGGCTGCTACCACTGTAGTTACGCCCCTGGTCTGGATATATTATAGTTATTAGATTTTCAGAGGGTGGGATCTCAAAAGAACTTTTCCCCCTAATTATATGTAAAATTGGCTTGTAAACCCTAATGGAACTTTGTACATTTGCTGGTGTTTAAGCTTTAGAATTTTATTATAACTTTTTTTTAATAGAAACATTTATTGACCGCTTCACCTTTGGAACACCCTCCCGGCCACCTTTACTAGGGAAGCCTTGATCTATGTTGTCATTACTCGCTCCTCCAATGAATGTTTAATAGGGTCATTAGTTTCGAGGGCCAGTTTCAATACGTGAAATTGAAATTGCCTTCCCCCGAGGGACCTGTTTTGGTGTTATTTTTTTACCTCTCTGAAACATGGTTTAATCGCCTGTAATTAGAATATATTAAATATTTAATGAGAGGCGGATAACGTTCCTAATGACATTCTGTAGCTTCTTTGAGGCTGAGAGGTGCCACATCCCTCGTACTAGGTCCTGGATTTAATATTAGGAAGTTCAGAAACAAAATATTAATTTAAAGGCAACCTGGCACCAGCTTTTACACCAGTATACTAACAGCGACCCCTGGGAGCATACGAAACTTCCTTTCTAGGATTCCCTCTTTCATGTTAAATTTCTCCAGTGCAACTATAAGAAAAAATTTCCTACAAAGTCGTATGCAAATGAGCTGAGAGTCACTGTTTTGCCGGGGATGAGTCACTTTTAGAGGGCGGAGGCGAGGCGTCATTTCTGAAGCCCCTATCTTGGGCTCTGTAGAACCTACAACCGCCTGGTGTTATTTTAAAGAAGAAAATCTCCTCTTTCAAAAACTATGAACTTTGTTGTTCCGTAAGAAACAGAACTGGAGATACAGGCAGTCCCCGGGTTACGTATAAGAAAGGTTCTGCAGGTTTGTTCTTAAGTTGAATTTGTATGTAAGTCGGAATTGTATATTTTATTATTGTAACCCCATTCAAAAAATTTTTGGTCTCTGTGATAATTGGATTTTAAAAATTTTGGGTTGTCATAAGAACCAGGATTAACAATAAAGCTTAACTGTTATAGCTGATCATTGTAGCCTGGGACTAAAGTTAAGTAAATTACTAATTACCAGAGGTCCGTTTGTAACTAGGGGTCGTCTGTAAGTCGGATGTTCTTAAGTAGGGGACTGCCTGTATTTGGGAATGCGAGCTGACGATTCAGATATAATTCCTTTAACTGCCTGGATCTCTGGTTCTATGGTACAAAGAGTAAAATTCCATTTTCTGGTTGAAAATGACACTAAAAGTGTGGTCCTAGATAATAAAGAGCAAGACGGGGGCATCTGAAGTGACGCTTCCCCTGCAGCTTCTAAACATGACTGACTCTTTTCAGGCAAAAAGTGACTCTTCTCGGCTCATTTGCATATCATATAAGGGAATTTCTTTTCTTTTTTTTTTCCTTTGTCATGAAAGATTATACATTTTTAAAAAGGTATTAAGACCTAACAAACACTATTTACCTGATTGTACCAACCCAAGGGATAAAGTAGAGGTGTATAGTAAAATCCGTAAACACAAAGCCTGTAAGAAAATTGCGTTTGTACTGAGTTGGGAATTTCCCAGTACATTGAAATGGAATAGTAAATACTGGCACGGATAATAAGCCCCCATGCAACACTGGAAATAAAAAGCTTTGAAAGTTTGGAGTGAAAAACGGAAACGCAAAAAAACAAAAAAGGGGCTGCAAAGTTAAGGGGTTGAAATTAACCCCTTGAGGTTCAGTAAGATGCAGGGAGCCAAACCAATTGTTACCTGAAAATTTTATGCATTGTGTATTTTGTTCATTAATGACCCTGTTCTGGATCTTGTCTTCTAGTTAAGGATCTTGGCCTTTCATCGGAAGGTGAAGCGTCTGGTAACGCAGAGAAACTCGCTGACCTCATATGTTCAAGTAGGTAAATTCTGCTCCATGTACTTAAAGGGTTTTCCCAATAAATAAGTTAGGCCCTATCCACAGGATAGAGCCTAACTTGCTGATCAGTGGGAGTCTCAGTGATGAGACCCCCACAGATCACAAGAACAGGGGGTCCAATGTCGCCCCCGTTGGACCCCTCGTCGCTCCCCGAGATTAGTGGAGCAGCCACAATCACTGAGACCCCAACTGATCAGCAAATTGGTTCCTATGGATTTGTGGGAAAACCCCTTTACTAATCTCATATAATTTGTGTTTGTTAGTATAATAATAATCTTTATTTTTATAGCAGTATCCGCTTTACTAATCATGGGGGACATATACAAATTAACTAAGACGTCACAGAGTTAAAACATAGTGATCTGAAACAACCGGAGAGCTTACAGTCTATGAGGATGATGGGGAGGGGGTACTAGAGTGTACAGAGTACACTGCCAGCTCCGTAGAGATGAACTGGGCAGCTTGCGCATGTGTGACCAGCTTCTCCGGTCACTTCAGGGTGTGACCGTTCTTGTGATCCATGGGGGTCCCATCACTGAGACCCCCACTGATCAGCGAGTTAGGCAGTATCCTGTGGGTAGGGCCTAACTTGCTTTGTGGGAAAACCCCTTTAACTGCCTGTATCTCTGGCCTGATGCGGTCAGAAAGATGAGATTCTTCTCTTTAAAATGACACCTTTGTCCTGATTCATCAGGGATTATATGTCTGAAATCTGCCATACAAGCCCTGAAATAGATGTAATTTCTGGTGCAAAACCAGGAATTGCACCTATTACCCCCCTGCCCTTACGCTCCTGCCCCACAGCTGCATACAAACTATAGCCTGTTCAGGACCAGGCTATAGCGCCCTGGCAGGCAGCTGAGCTGGTGTGAATTATGCCAGGCCGGCCGCACCGGATCCTCTGCCTGCCGAATTTATCAGAAGGCCGGAGCCTCTTTATAAATCTGTGTAAGATCTCCCCCCGCTTTCCTTTCTGTAATTTGCTGCAGATTTTCCCTTGCACAAATCCACCGCGTCTGAACTCGGCTCGATGATTGCACATCCCCAGAACTTGTGTAACCTGCAGCCGCTTCACCTTCTAGTCCAGTTACTTCAATCCACATTACACAGAAGGCGGCAGAGACCTCTAAATGTCTCGCTTTGTGCCGGTCCGATCGGCTCTTCCTGCAGACATCAAAGTCAACTTTGAAGAAGCAAAAATAATAAAGGGGGAAAGATTTTTTTTTTTAATATTCACCATCACAAATTGAAATTCATCATCTCCGGGGAAGCCGTGGTGTAAAATGCCCCCCTCGTCCTGGGTAAATACAGAATAAAGTCTCTTCCCAATGTTTCTTGCGTCTCACTGGATCTTAAAGGACAAAGTGAACTTTTCATTGATGTGTTGATTTTGATCTTCAAGGGGAAACACAATGGTAATTTCTCAGTGTATCGTCTAGCAATCACCTTGTCTGGGCTTAAACATGGAGCTCCATGAGGACACCAAAGGTGTCATTGCCTCCGGAGCAAAACTCTCTGTTTAACTGTGAAAGGAAGGAGCAACTTTGTATTTTAGTTTTGATTCATTTTTTTTCAACCTTTTTGTGTTTGCAGCAGATCTATGTGTCGCCGTGGTTACAGACTACAGAGCGATTGTGCGTAGTCTAATCCTGCGGTCATGTTTTATCCGACTTTTCTAATGGCTTAATTTTTAAGAAAAAAGACTTTTAAAAATATGCAAATGAGCCTCAGGGGCTCCTGTGTACATCATGGAAGCTCTTTCTGGCATCGTCGGTTGTCACCGAGCCTCTGGCAGGAGAGGGAGGAGGGGGGGCATAAGCGCCATAGGTGGGCATGAATAATTAGCAGCTGACAGAGCCAGAAGGGGCTTCTGTGGCTCATTTGCATATTTTTACAAAAAATAAGCCATTAGCAGCCAAATGAAAGACTACAACAGCGGTGACTTACCTATGGCACGGTTGCCAGAGGTGGCACTCGGAGACCTTTCTGTGGGCACTCAGGCCTTCACCCCAACACAGAGTTTGCCAGCTAGGACTCAAGGCTTTCTCCTGTGATTCAATACATCCCAGGACTTGCCATGTCCAACGCTACTCTAAAGCAACATCCTTGGCTAAAAGGTGTGGATAAATATGGATTGTCATTGGAGCTCCTGCTCTGGGTCCCCTGATTCTTCCTCTTCAGGGGACCCTGGAGGGAAGCCACAATCCAAATTTCTCCATCGCCTTTCTATTGTATTGGTGAACTCAGGACACTAATACCATTACAACCTGTGATACAGCAGGAATCACTAAGTTACTGCTCACATTGTCATGTTGGCACTTTGCGACATACAAGTGGGTTTTGGTTGTAGCTTGGGCACTCTGTCTCCAAAAGGTTTGTGATCACTGGAATACAATATTGCATATAGGTTCACACCTGTAGCCCGTGATTGAGAGGAACAGCAGGGACCATTAATGTCTATGGGAAGAGGAAACCTTTTGCTTTAAATTTTGTGTCTTGACCAGACTGCGCCTTACAGGTAAATTTCTCCTACAATTTAGCCTAACAGCCTTGGGACTATTCCCACCCCTTCTCTGTGTTAAAGGGATTCACTAGCAGATCGGTGAGGGTCACGCTGTACATGAGGACGGGATCCCGATGAATACCCCTTATCACTAATGAATGGTCACTCATGCGTCCTACCACTCCACTGCCTATGTGAGTGTCGCAGATAGTAGAGCGCTGCGCTCCGTTATGTCCGTCATTCCCATAAGATTGAATGGGGCACCAGGGCACATGCTCAAACTGAAGGACACGATCCCCCTTCTCTGCAGACCTGGGTCTCCCATTCCCTTAATCGGTGGGGTCCAAGCTGTCGGACTGATCAGCTAGTTCACACTAGTTGCACATCTTAAAGGGGTTGTCCTCTTCGTGTGTGGGTGGCAGGATAGTAGGTGATAGTTCTGCTCCGCTTTCTTGATCTGTAAAGTAAATCCCCTGGGTTACATCATCAGCTGTCATTCCTGTCCAGAACGGCTGGAGAAGGATGGTCCTGGGATCCTAATAGTCCATGAACAATCTCCCTGCCAGGACCTTAAGCTTGTATATATGAATACTAGCATAAGGTCCTGGAAGGTATATTGGTTATGGACAGTTGGAGATCACACGATCCTCCGTCTGCGGCCACTTTATGGGCAGTAATGGCAGAAGATGCGGTAAAAGACGTATCTGACCCCAGGGGATTAAACTTTAGATTTCAAGAGAGTGGAAAAGATCTGTGAATATGCATATATTGGTAAGTTACTTAATACCCTCCCCCACTCATTAAAGAAATCATAAACCCCTTCAAATACTTGGGACAACCCTAATTATCTGTTATATCAGGTATCCCACCACTTCCTCCAAATTGGTTGTACTACTACTAATCTACCGGAAATCTACCACCAGGATGAAAGACTGTAAACCAAGCACTGACATACTGGTGCCATTGTTTTTACGAAAAAAGGATTTAATAATTATGCAAACAGCCCTATGGGGCTTCGGGCTTCACGGCTGTTTATTGAACTTGGAGCTCCTCAGGCTCATTTGCATAATTTTGAAAGCCTTTTTTTGTAAAAACAATGGCATAAGGAAGCTAAGAGAAGAGCAGATCCTGCCAGAGGGGGCGCACACCAGCGTGTCGGTGCTTGGTTTTACAATGTTTCATCCTGGTGGTAGATGCCCCTTACAGATTGGTAAGTGGAGGAGGTTTTGGGTGTCTGCAGCCATCACTAGGGGGAGCTGTGGAGGTTACTGTTTGCTTGTACACTGACATTTCTCGGATACACTTCTGTCAGGTTCTCTCCTCTGGCTGTGGGTGTCCTGGATATATATTAGTGATGTCCATGTGTATTTCTTGTGTAAGGCTGATATTTGTAATAACGAGGATCTATTGCAGTGATGGTGAACCTTTTAGCTGCCGAGTGCCAAAACTGCAACCCAAAACCCCCCTTATTTATCGCGAGGTGCCAACCAAAAATTAAAGTATTAACTTATTGCTCCCTGTTCAACAACTCTCAATCATATTGGCCTCCTGAGGACAGCAACACAGCAGAAAGATGGAAAATTTTCATCATTTTAGCTTCTTTCCAGTGTCCCTCTGTACACAGAGAAACGTGGGGCCAGCAGGAGGTCCTCCAAAGATAATTTGGCCCTGTCTAATTCTCCCTCTTCCTACAGTCCCAAGTAACAAAGTAATTATTAAAATATGACTGAAAGCAGCGTCTCTTAAGTTGCTTAGAACTGCAGGAAGATTCTTCGGGTCCTGTCTGGTGCGCTGGGGCGATGGCCCGGGTGCCCACAGAAAGGGCTCTGAGTGCCGCCTCTGGCACCCGTGCCATAGGTTCGCCACCACTGATCTATAGTAACATATAGGGGTAGAGTGTATTACTAGTGCACTATCTCTGTATGGTACCTGCTTTATTGTATCTAATACTATATTCTATCCTGCCTAATATTTTGCTGAAATGTGCACTTTTTTTTCCTACAGAACAAGTCCCTTCCTCTGCTCCCATCCTCTTCCCATGTGGCTCCTTAAAAAGGGAAGTTCTTCCCAAAAAACTGAAGGAGAAAAGTGAGTATCTTCAAGATGACTCTTTGTTGGAAGCCTGTGTGGTGCTTGTTAGGCTCCTGTAACTTTAAGGAAATCTCCCATCACAATCCATCCTGATAAACCAGGGACATTACTCATAGATCCAGGCACCGGGACTGTGGGATCTTCTTATATGTGTTATCCATGGCCTCCTGCCTTCTAAAATCTACTTTTAGAATCATGATAATAAGCCTGAAGGGCTTCTGTGGTGCTACCAGAGCCCCTCTGTGCTGCAGATTCACAGCCCCCCCCCCTTAGCTCCCACTGTGTGCTGAAACTTCCTCTACTGCAATGAGGTAGAGGGAGGGGAATGTGCTGAGGAAACAGAGAGCGAAGGTAAACAGTGTAACAGCCTGTGAACCAGCAGCATGGAGGGGCTCTGGTAACACCCCCAGAGCCATTCAGGTTCCTGAGCATTATTTTAAAAGTTGATTTTAGAAGGAAGAAGGTTATGTATAACAAATATAAGAAGATCCCACAGTCCCGGTGCCTGGATGTATGAGTAATGTCCCTGGTTTATCAGGCTTTGTATTGATGGGAGATTTCCTTTAAAGAGTTTTTCTGTAATCACCCATCAACAGGTCCTCTATATAGGATTGGAGTCCAACTCCCAGCGTCTATCCATGCAGTGTTTATCACATCTGGTGGTGGTGGGGGGGTTGTTTTTGGGATAAAAACCAGTGTTCTCTCTACACATTTACCCTATTAAACTAGCAGCCCCCTCGTGGGTGTGAAATGTGATTTCTAGAATTCCCTCTTTAATGTAAATATTCACCTGTAAAATCTCAACTCTAAAAAGATCTCCTCTAAAGTCATGTGCAAATTAGCAGAGAAGAGTCATATTTTGCCTGAGACAAGTCAACTTGAAGAGGCTGAAGGTGGAGCTTCACTTCAGAAGCCCAAATCTTTTGTTCTACATTCTGCCGGTGTCATGTTAAAGATCATCCGCAGAACCAGAGATGCAGAAATGTGAGCTGCAGATAAAGATAAATTCCTTCCTGTTTCTTTTTATTCCCTGTATCTCTACCTCTGGAATTCACAAAATCACTGGTGTTGTTTTATATGACACCGTGATTCAAGGTGCTATAGAACCAAAAATAGGGGCGTCTGAAATGATACTCGACTCCTTTCAGGCAAAATCTGACTCTTCTCTGCTCTTCTTCACATGACTTTGGAGGAGATTTTTTATAGGTAAACGGGTGAGAGGGAATTCTGGAGAGGACATTTCATCCCCTACCTGAGGGGGCTGGGGGTTTAATGGGGTGAAGTCTGGTTCCCTTTAATGGGTCTCTGACTTCTGGGTGAGCCCCGTGAAGCCGTACGTGGCGAGTCCATGTTCTGCCATCTTTTCCATTGTCTGGGTCTCTGTAATTTCCCGCCGCTCGCTGACAGCCCTGTTTTATAGAAACACATTTTTATTTCCTAATTACAGATGTTCCTCTGGAGGCTGTGACTGTTTATCAGACGGCGCCGCATCCCGATATACGACCCGCGCTGACAGATTATCTCACCAAGGTATTCGTGTAAACCGCGCCGCATTACAAGTCCTAATAAATGTTCCAGTTTTACTTCGACTGTACAAAAGTCGAATCCAGCGAATTTGCAGATGAGTGTTGTCAGCGCCTGTTCGCTCGCTTGTAGTGAATCTTTTTTTAATGACCGGGGGAATAGTCGCCGAATTCTATTATATTCCGTCTGAAGGTCTGTAACGATTACTACGAGGCGCATAATATCTAAACTCTCGCTTTTATTACTTCCAAAATATTTTCGGCTGAGGGACGCGTTTATTAGCATCGTAATCTCTGAATCGTCTCTTAAATGAAATGCTTTGAGGAGGGCACAAGGGGAAGTTGCCTAGGGCCCCAGGCACTGGGGAAGGGGGGGGGTCGCTTGTGGTTGTGTTGTTGTAGCTGGAAGCATCCTGGGGTTGGGAGCAAACAAACAGACAGAATTGTTATCTGCAAACCAAATTCTACTTCCTAGAGGTATAATAATATCCTGTGCAATGTATTGGGAAGCTCCTTCTATTCAGAACCAATATATGGTACAGGCGGTCCCCTACTTAAGAACACCTGACTTACATACGACCCCTAGTTACAAACGGACCTCTGGATATTGGTAATTTCCTGTACTTTAGCCCTAGGCTACAATATTCAGCTGTAACAGTTATCACAGGCATCTGTAATAAAGATTTATTGATAATCCCGGTTCTTATGACAACCCAACATTTTTAAAATCCAATTGTCATAGAGTCCAAAAAAAAATTTGGCTGGGATTACAGTGATAAAGTATACAGTTCCGACTTACATACAAATTCAACTTAAGAACAAACCTACAGACCCTATCTTGTATGTAACCCGGGGACTGACTGTACTAATAGATGTGGACACTTACCCTGTCTCCATAGTCTCTGAGCTCTGCAGGACTGGCTGCTATCTGACCTTTATATATGAATAACCCTATTATCCATGTCAGGAGACACTCACATTGTTATTCACCTTCCACACCAAGGAACCAGCACTGCAAACACCCAGCTTTCCCATATTCTTCTATAATCTATATATAATCCGAGATTTTTTGTTTGCCGTCTGTGAATTGAACGGTCACATTAGTAGCTAAAATCTCATCCTGACACATCCAGCTGTCCGGGGGGTTGAAAAAAAATTTCTTCCAAAAACAGCGCCACACCTGATCATGGTTGATGCTGGTATTGCAGCTCAGCTCTATAGAAATTAATGAGCTTAGTTGCAAAGCCACACACTCCCCAGGGTCAGGAGAGGAGATGTTTTTGGAAGCAGCAATGTTTTTCAACCTCCGGACAATCCCTTTAAGTCGGGGAGGTATCTCCACGAGCCCCAGTTATTGTTATTTATGTGGCAGGGCCCGATTATGACTCCGACTTCTGCAAGCAAAGAGATCTGGAAAATCTAAAAATCTAATTACAAAGTATATAAGAAAATTGTAGGACGCGTTTGTTGCTCTCATTGTATTCAGGTCTAATCCTATTTCTATGAAATTCTCTCCTTCAGGAAGGAATCCCCGGAAGCGTGGTGTTTTTCAGCCCCTCGGGGGTAAAGTTTTGCCTTAAAATTATCCAGGAGCTTTCGAATGATAAAATAAATGAAATTAAGGTAACTGATTTGATACAAAGTTTCTTCTGTTCTCTTATGTTATTCATTGATTTTAAATTTCGTCAAAAAGTTAGTGACTGAGGGTGATGTCACACATGGCGTTTTTGGGCCGTTTTTAGTTAGTGCATTTTCAGATCGTAAAAAAACGCATGCATTTTCAAAAAAACGGTTTTCCGAATTTGCGCAACTAAAAACCGCCCAAAAACGCCATATGTGACATCACCCTGAGGCTCCGTTTTTGACCAGTTTTAATTAAGATAATGGGTAAAACCTGTCAAAAACACATGCGTTTTTTAACAAACTGCTTAAAAAACGGGGCAAAAACAGGTTCAAAACGCCACGTGTGACCGCAGCCTAAGTGGCGAGCGCAGCCTGTAAGTAGCGGCACCAGTGTATTGTCTGGCTAACATGTCTACAAGCTACATGCCCACCTACCCTCACTGATCTGTGCAAAGAACCGGGACTCCCATACAAGTAAGTAGGAGCTGTGGATGGAGTTACACCTTCTGGCCACAACATGGGAGTTGGAGCTGTTTGCTTTTTGCACCATGTACCCCCCCCCCCCCCCCATGCAGAACGACTTACTGGTGTGGGGACAGAAGTCATCCCCCTACTGAACAGACGTTGAAGGGGTTTTCTACTTTTAGCAAATAATTGCTATGGTTTGTGTAAGGAAAAATCTCAAGATCTCTGCTTGCTGTCCTGCTATAGGAAGCTTTTATGTTTACTTCCAGTGTGTAGAAATCTGACCATGGTCACACAGGTGCGCGGCTCGTTATATCACACAGGTGCACTGCTCGTTATAGCACACAGGTGCGCGGCTCATTATATAGCACACAGGTGCAGGGCTCGTTATATCACACAGGTGCGCGGCTCGTTATATATCACACAGGTGCGCGGCTCGTTATATATCACACAGGTGCGCGGCTCGTTATATCACACAGGTGCGCGGCTCGTTATATCACACAGGTGCGCGGCTCGTTATATCACACAGGTGTGCGGCTCGTTATATCACACAGGTGCACGGCTCGTTATATCACACAGGTGATATAAGGTGTACACCTGTGTGCTATATAATGAGCCGCGCACCTGTGTGAACAGGCTCGTTATATAGCACACAGGTGCACTGCTCGTTATATCACACAGGTGCGCGGCTCGTTATATCACACAGGTGTGCGGCTCGTTATAGCACACAGGTGCACTGCTCGTTATAGCACACAGGTGCGCGGCTCGTTATATAGCACACAGGTGCGCGGCTCGTTATATATCACACAGGTGCGCGGCTCGTTATATATCACACAGGTGCGCGGCTCGTTATATCACACAGGTGCACTGCTCGTTATAGCACACAGGTGCGCAGCTCCCCCCACGCAGAACGACTTACTGGTGTGGGGACAGAAGTCATCCCCCTACTGAACAGACGTTGAAGGGGTTTTCTACTTTTAGCAAATAATTGCTATGGTTTGTGTAAGGAAAAATGTTACTAGATCTCTGCTTGCTGTCCTGCTATAGGAAGCTTTTATGTTTACTTCCAGTGTGTAGAAATCTGACCATGGTCACACAGGTGCGCGGCTCGTTATATCACACAGGTGCACTGCTCGTTATAGCACACAGGTGCGCGGCTCATTATATAGCACACAGGTGCAGGGCTCGTTATATCACACAGGTGCGCGGCTCGTTATATCACACAGGTGCGCGGCTCGTTATATATCACACAGGTGCGCGGCTCGTTATATATC
Organism: Engystomops pustulosus; assembly: GCF_040894005.1. Classification (NCBI taxonomy): domain Eukaryota; kingdom Metazoa; phylum Chordata; class Amphibia; order Anura; family Leptodactylidae; genus Engystomops; species Engystomops pustulosus. Next base: position 84,864,755 of record NC_092421.1, read on the forward strand.
ACACAGGTGCGCGGCTCGTTATATATCACACAGGTGCGCGGCTCGTTATATCACACAGGTGCACTGCTCGTTATAGCACACAGGTGCGCAGCTCCCCCCATGCAGAACGACTTACTGGTGTGGGGACAGAAGTCATCCCCCTACTGAACAGACGTTGAAGGGGTTTTCTACTTTTAGCAAATAATTGCTATGGTTTGTGTAAGGAAAAATGTTACTAGATCTCTGCTTGCTGTCCTGCTATAGGAAGCTTTTATGTTTACTTCCAGTGTGTAGAAATCTGACCATGGTCACACAGGTGCGCGGCTCGTTATATCACACAGGTGCACTGCTCGTTATAGCACACAGGTGCGCGGCTCATTATATAGCACACAGGTGTATGGCTCGTTATATCACACAGGTGCGCGGCTCGTTATAGCACACAGGTGTGCGGCTCGTTATATATCACACAGGTGTGCGGCTCGTTATATATCACACAGGTGTGCGGCTCGTTATATATCACACAGGTGTGCGGCTCGTTATATATCACACAGGTGTGCGGCTCGTTATATATCACACAGGTGTGCGGCTCGTTATATATCACACAGGTGTGCGGCTCGTTATATATCACACAGGTGTGCGGCTCGTTATATCACACAGGTGTGCGGCTCGTTATATCACACAGGTGCACTGCTCGTTATATAGCACACGGGTGCGCGGCTCGTTATATAGCACACGGGTGCGCGGCTCGTTATATAGCGGGATATAATGGGCCGTGCACCTGTGTGACCATGGTCAGATTTCTATACACTGGAAATAAACATACAAATTTTCTATAGGATGACAGCAAGCATAGAAAACTGTGAGGAATTGATACAGAAAGTATATTGGAAAATTGTATCACTTTTCATTACACAAACAATATCAATTATTTACTGTGGACGACCCCTTTAAAGATTAAGATCCCTTTTAGGTGACCTCCGCACACGTATGCGTTGTACATGTACTGAATTGATCATTATACGTCTGTCCGGATCCATGGAGACTTTCTATACTGAAGTGATTTAATATAATGTGGGAACCCCTATGTATGGAGCGGACCGCGGCGCCGGCAGCCATCTTTTCTTGACGCCCCATGCGTATAACTCTTCTATGTCTTCTTGTATTTCCATTCTCTCTTAGTTTGCGTCTATCGGACCGACTACATCTGAGGCGATGGCGGCGGACGGCCTAACGGTGAGCTGCACAGCCCCAAACCCCACACCCCAAGACCTGGCGGAGGGACTGAAGAGGATCCACAGCCAATGAAAGGGCAGAACAGTCAGAACAGTCTGACCCATTGTAAATGTGAATCTGGTCCCCTGACAACCCCCCCACCCCTGCTGACTGCTATTATGGCCTCCAGGACATGTGCGGCTCCCGAAATTTACTTCTATACGAGCCCCAGTAGAAGTGAATGGAGAAAGACGTCCATATGTCGACCCACATCGCATCAGGGGGGGACCGATGTGGATAAGCCATAAATATCTGTGGTGAGAATAGCCCTTTAGACAAATCTAATTTGCATCACATGGTCTGACTTCTTCCATTGTTTGCCATGGCGGACACTATACAGTGGGAAAGGACCAGTCACAGCTGATGCATTGGATTATACCTTGTGCACAATGAGAACGGGCCCTGCTCCTCCCTCTGGGCCCTGCTCCTCCCTCTGGGCCCTGCTCCTCCCTCCTCTGGGCCCTGCTCCTCCCTCCTCTGGGCCCTGCTCCTCCCTCCTCTGGGCCCTGCTCCTCCCTCTGGGCCCTGCTCCTCCCTCTGGGCCCTGCTCCTCCCTCTGGGCCCTGCCCCTCCCTCTGGGCCCTGCTCCTCCCTCTGGGCCCTGCTCCTCCCTCTGGGCCCTGCTCCTCCTTCTGGGCCCTGCACCCCGATAATACAACAATCCGTGCAAATCATCCATGAAATTATCCAAGAAGGGTTTATCACTTCTCACCCCAACCCATAGGAACCGAAATATATCAATGTAGATTGTTTATAGATACTATGAGACACTGTTGTGTTCTGGGTAATATATAGGGACTAAATAATAAAGGATGTGATTTATAACTTATTTTATCCTTTTCTTTGGTCGTTTGCCCATATTTTGCTACTTTTAAAAATCTGAAATGCAAAAATAAAATAACGGATTGGGTAAATTGTCAGGATACAACACGACATATATACTTATACATATATATAATAGTATCAGAGCAAACTCACAGAAGAGAAGTTATAAATGATACAACCTGCCTGAAAATCTGTGGAAGAATAAAAGGTGAGATATACTGTATACTATATACTGATATACTGTATACTATATACTGATATACTATAGAATTATACTATATACTGTATACTATAGAATTATACTGTATACTATATACTGATATACTATAGAATTATACTGTATACTATATACTGTATACTATATACTGATATACTATAGAATTATACTGTATACTATATACTGTATACTATATACTGATATACTATAGAATTATACTGTATACTATATACTGATATACTGTATACTATATACTGATATACTATAGAATTATACTGTATACTATATACTGATATACTATAGAAATATACTGTATACTGATATACTGTATACTATATACTGATATACTATAGAATTATACTGTATACTATATACTGATATACTATAGAATTATACTGTATACTATATACTGATATACTGTATACTATATACTGATATACTGTATACTATATACTGATATACTATAGAATTATACTGTATACTATATACTGTATACTATATACTGATATACTATAGAATTATACTATATACTGATATACTATAGAATTATACTGTATACTATATACTGATATACTATAGAATTATACTGTATACTATATACTGTATACTATATACTGATATACTATAGAATTATACTGTATACTATATACTGATATACTGTATACTATATACTGATATACTGTATACTATATACTGATATACTATAGAATTATACTGTATACTATATACTGATATACTATAGAATTATACTATATACTGTATACTATACTGATATACTATAGAATTATACTGTATACTATATACTGATATACTATAGAATTATACTGATATACTGTATACTATATACTGATATACTATAGAATTATACTGTATACTATATACTGTATACTATGTACTGATATACTATAGAATTATACTGTATACTATATACTGATATACTATAGAATTATACTGTATACTGATATACTGTATACTATATACTGATATACTATAGAATTATACTGTATACTATATACTGATATACTATAGAATTATACTGTATACTATATACTGATATACTGTATACTATATACTGATATACTATAGAATTATACTATATACTGTATACTATACTGATATACTATAGAATTATACTGTATACTATATACTGATATACTATAGAATTATACTGATATACTGTATACTATATACTGATATACTATAGAATTATACTGTATACTATATACTGTATACTATGTACTGATATACTATAGAATTATACTGTATACTATATACTGATATACTATAGAATTATACTGTATACTGATATACTGTATACTATATACTGATATACTATAGAATTATACTGTATACTATATACTGATATACTATAGAATTATACTGTATACTATATACTGATATACTGTATACTATATACTGATATACTATAGAATTATACTGTATACTGATATACTATAGAATTATACTGTATACTAATATACTATAGAATTATACTGTATACTAATATACTATAGAATTATACTGTATACTATATACTGATATACTATAGAATTATACTGTATACTATATACTGATATACTGTATACTATAGAATTATACTCTATACTGATGTACTGTATACTATATACTGATATACTATAGAATTATACTGTATACTATATACTGATATACTATAGAATTATACTGTATACTGATATACTGTATACTATATACTGATATACTATAGAATTATACTGTGTACTATATACTGATATACTGTATACTATAGAATTATACTCTATACTGATATACTGTATACTATAGAATTATACTGTATACTATAGAATTATACTGTATACTATAGAATTATACTATATACTGATATACTATAGAATTATACTGTATACTAATATACTATAGAATTATACTGTATACTATATACTGATATACTATAGAATTATACTGTATACTATATACTGATATACTGTATACTATATACTGATATACTATAGAATTATACTGTATACTGATATACTATAGAATTATACTGTATACTATATACTGATATACTATATACTGATATACTGTATACTATAGAATTATACTATATACTGATATACTATAGAATTATACTGTATACTATATACTGATATACTGTATACTATATACTGATATACTATAGAATTATACTGTATGCTATATACTGATATACTATAGAATTATACTGTATACTATATACTGATATACTGTATACTATAGAATTATACTGTATACTATATACTGATATACTGTATACTATATACTGATATACTGTATACTATAGAATTATACTATATACTGATATACTATAGAATTATACTGTATACTATATACTGATATACTATAGAATTATACTGTATACTATATACTGATATACTGTATACTATATACTGATATACTATAGAATTATACTGTATACTATATACTGATATACTATAGAATTATACTGTATACTATATACTGATATACTATAGAATTATACTGTATACTGATATACTGTATACTATAGAATTATACTGTATACTATATACTGATATACTAAAGAATTATACTATATACTGATATACTATAGAATTATACTGTATACTATATACTGATATACTGTATACTATATACTGATATACTATAGAATTATACTGTATACTATATACTGATATACTATAGAATTATACTATATACTGATATACTGTATACTATATACTGATATACTATAGAATTATACTGTATACTGTATACTATATACTATATACTGATATACTATAGAATTATACTGTATACTATATACTGTATACTATATACTGATATACTATAGAATTATACTGTATACTATATACTGATATGCTGTATACTATATACTGATATACTATAGAATTATACTGTATACTATATACCAATATAATGTATACTATATACTGATATACTGTATACTATAGAATTATACTGTATACTATATACTGATATACTATAGAATTATACTGTATACTATATACTGATATACTGTATACTATAGAATTATACTGTATACTATATACTGTATACTATAGAATTATACTGTATACTATATACTGATATACTGTATACTATAGAATTATACTGTATACTATATACTGTATACTATATACTGATATACTATAGAATTATACTGTATACTATATACTGATATACTGTATACTCTATACTGATATACTATAGAATTATACTGTATACTATATACTGATATACTGTATACTATATACTGATATAGTATAGAATTATACTGTATACTATATACTGATATACTGTATATTATAGAATTATACTGTATACTATATACTGATATACTATAGAATTATACTGTATACTATATACTGATATACTATAGAATTATACTATATACTATATACTGATATACTATAGAATTATACTGTATACTATATACTATATACTGATATACTATAGAATTATACTGTATACTATATACTGATATACTGTATACTATAGAATTATACTGTATACTATATACTGATATACTATAGAATTATACTGTATACTATATACCGATATACTGTATACTATAGAATTATACTGTATACTATATACCGATATAATGTATACTATATACTGATATACTGTATACTATAGAATTATACTGTATACTATATACTGATATACTATAGAATTATACTGTATACTATATACTGATATACTGTATACTATATACCGATATAATGTATACTATATACCGATATACTGTATACTATATACTGATATACTGTATACTATATACCGATATACTGTATACTATATACCGATATACTGTATACTATAGAATTATACTGTATACTATATACCGATATAATGTATACTATATACTGATATACTGTATACTATAGAATTATACTGTATACTATATACTGATATACTATAGAATTATACTGTATACTATATACTGATATACTGTATACTATATACCGATATAATGTATACTATATACCGATATACTGTATACTATATACTGATATACTGTATACTATATACCGATATACTGTATACTATATACCGATATACTGTATACTATAGAATTATACAGTATACTATATACTGATATACTGTATACTATATACTGATATACTGTATACTATATACTGATATACTATAGAATTATACTGTATACTATATACTGATATACTATATAATTATACTGTATACTATATACTGATATACTATAGAATTATACTGTATACTATATACTGATATACTATAGAATTATACTGTATACTATATACTGATATACTATAGAATTATACTATATACTGATATGCTATAGAATTACACTGTATACTATATACTGATATACTATAGAATTATACTGTATACTATATACTGATATACTATAGAATTATACTATATACTGATATACTATAGAATTATACTGTATACTATATACTGATATACTATAGAATTATACTGTATACTATATACTGATATACTGTATACTATATACCGATATAATGTATACTATATACCGATATACTGTATACTATATACTGATATACTGTATACTATATACCGATATACTGTATACTATATACCGATATACTGTATACTATAGAATTATACTGTATACTATATACTGATATACTGTATACTATATACTGATATACTACAGAATTATACTGTATACTATATACTGATATACTATAGAATTATACTGTATACTATATACTGATATACTATAGAATTATACTATATACTGATATGCTATAGAATTATACTGTATACTATATACTGATATACTATAGAATTATACTGTATACTATATACTGATATACTATAGAATTATACTGTATACTATATACTGATATACTGTATACTAAAGAATTATACTGTATACTATATACTGATATACTATAGAATTATACTGTATACAATATACTGATATACTATAGAATTATACTGTATACTGTATACTATATACTGAAATACTGTATACTATAGAATTATACTATATACTGATATACTATAGAATTATACTGTATACTATATACTGATATACTATAGAATTATACTATATACTGTATACTATAGAATTATACTGTATACTATATACTGATATACTGTATACTATATACTGATATACTATAGAATTATACTGTATACTGATATACTATAGAATTATACTGTATACTAATATACTATAGAATTATACTGTATACTAATATACTATAGAATTATACTGTATACTATATACTGATATACTATAGAATTATACTGTATACTATATACTGATATACTGTATACTATAGAATTATACTGTATACTATATACTGATATACTGTATACTATAGAATTATACTCTATACTGATGTACTGTATACTATATACTGATATACTATGGAATTATACTGTATACTATATACTGATATACTATAGAATTATACTGTATACTGATATACTGTATACTATATACTGATATACTATAGAATTATACTGTATACTATATACTGATATACTGTATACTATAGAATTATACTCTATACTGATATACTGTATACTATATACTGATATACTATAGAATTATACTGTATACTATATACTGATATACTATAGAATTATACTATATACTGTATACTATAGAATTATACTGTATACTATATACTGATATACTATAGAATTATACTATATACTGTATACTATAGAATTATACTGTATACTATATACTGATATGCTGTATACTATATACTGATATACTATAGAATTATACTGTATACTATATACTGATATACTATAGAATTATACTGTGTACTATATACTGATATACTGTATACTATAGAATTATACTCTATACTGATATACTGTATACCAGTGGTGGCGAACCTATGGCACTGGTGCCGGAGGTGGCACTCAGAGCCCTTTCTGTGGGCACCCAGGCCATCACCAGAGAGGACTCCAGGTATCTTCCTGCAGTCCCAGACAGCCCAGGACTTGCTGTGCATAGAGCTATTTTAAAGTGACAGCGCTATCTGGGACTACTGGAGGAGTGGGAAGGTGTTGTGACTGAGCAGGGAGTATAAATCACAAATTAAATTTCTGTGTTGGCACTTTGCGATAAATAAGTGGGTCTTGGTTATAGTTTGGGCACTCGGTCTCTAAAAGGTTCGCCATCACTGCTGTATACTATAGAATTATACTGTATACTATAGAATTATACTGTATACTATAGAATTATACTATATACTGATATACTATAGAATTATACTGTATACTAATATACTATAGAATTATACTGTATACTATATACTGATATACTATAGAATTATACTGTATACTATATACTGATATACTGTATACTATATACTGATATACTATAGAATTATACTGTATACTGATATACTATAGAATTATACTGTATACTATATACTGATATACTATATACTGATATACTGTATACTATAGAATTATACTATATACTGATATACTATAGAATTATACTGTATACTATATACTGTATACTATATACTGATATACTATAGAATTATACTGTATGCTATATACTGATATACTATAGAATTATACTGTATACTATATACTGTATACTATATACTGATATACTGTATACTATAGAATTATACTGTATACTATATACTGATATACTGTATACTATATACTGATATACTGTATACTATAGAATTATACTATATACTGATATACTATAGAATTATACTGTATACTATATACTGATATACTGTATACTATATACTGATATACTATAGAATTATACTGTATACTATATACTGATATACTGTATACTATATACTGATATACTATAGAATTATACTGTATACTATATACTGATATACTATAGAATTATACTGTATACTGATATACTGTATACTATAGAATTATACTGTATACTATATACTGATATACTAAAGAATTATACTATATACTGATATACTATAGAATTATACTGTATACTATATACTGATATACTGTATACTATATACTGATATACTATAGAATTATACTGTATACTATATACTATATACTGATATACTATAGAATTATACTATATACTATATACTGATATACTGTATACTATATACTGATATACTATAGAATTATACTGTATACTATATACTATATACTGATATACTATAGAATTATACTGTATACTATATACTGATATACTGTATACTATATACTGATATACTATAGAATTATACTGTATACTATATACTGATATACTGTATACTATAGAATTATACTGTATACTATATTCTGATATACTATAGAATTATACTGTATACTATATACCGATATAATGTATACTATATACTGATATACTGTATACTATAGAATTATACTGTATACTATATACTGATATACTATAGAATTATACTGTATACTATATACTGATATACTGTATACTATAGAATTATACTGTATACTATATACTGTATACTATAGAATTATACTGTATACTATATACTGATATACTGTATACTATAGAATTATACTGTATACTATATACTGTATACTATATACTGATATACTATAGAATTATACTGTATACTATATACTGATATACTGTATACTCTATACTGATATACTATAGAATTATACTGTATACTGATATACTGTATACTATATACTGATATAGTATAGAATTATACTGTATACTATATACTGATATACTGTATATTATAGAATTATACTGTATACTATATACTGATATACTATAGAATTATACTATATACTATATACTGATATACTATAGAATTATACTGTATACTATATACTATATACTGATATACTATAGAATTATACTGTATACTATATACTGATATACTGTATACTATAGAATTATACTGTATACTATATACTGATATACTATAGAATTATACTGTATACTATATACCGATATACTGTATACTATAGAATTATACTGTATACTATATACCGATATAATGTATACTATATACTGATATACTGTATACTATAGAATTATACTGTATACTATATACTGATATACTATAGAATTATACTGTATACTATATACTGATATACTGTATACTATATACCGATATAATGTATACTATATACCGATATACTGTATACTATATACTGATATACTGTATACTATATACCGATATACTGTATACTATATACCGATATACTGTATACTATAGAATTATACTGTATACTATATACCGATATAATGTATACTATATACTGATATACTGTATACTATAGAATTATACTGTATACTATATACTGATATACTATAGAATTATACTGTATACTATATACTGATATACTGTATGCTATATACCGATATAATGTATACTATATACCGATATACTGTATACTATATACTGATATACTGTATACTATATACCGATATACTGTATACTATAGAATTATACTGTATACTATATACTGATATACTGTATACTATATACTCATATACTATAGAATTATACTGTATACTATATACTGATATACTATAGAATTATACTATATACTGATATACTATAGAATTATACTGTATACTATATACTGATATACTATAGAATTATACTGTATACTATATACTGATATACTATAGAATTATACTGTATACTATATACTGATATACTATAGAATTATACTATATACTGATATACTATAGAATTATACTGTATACTATATACTGATATACTATAGAATTATACTGTATACTATATACTGATATACTATAGAATTATACTGTATACTATATACTGATATACTATAGAATTATACTATATACTGATATACTGTATACTATATACTGATATACTGTATACTATATACCGATATAATGTATACTATATACTGATATACTGTATACTATAGAATTATACTGTATACTATATACTGATATACTATAGAATTATACTGTATACTATATACTGATATACTGTATACTATATACTGATATACTGTATACTATATACCGATATACTGTATACTATATACCGATATACTGTATACTATAGAATTATACTGTATACTATATACCGATATAATGTATACTATATACTGATATACTGTATACTATAGAATTATACTGTATACTATATACTGATATACTATAGAATTATACTGTATACTATATACTGATATACTGTATACTATATACCGATATAATGTATACTATATACCGATATACTGTATACTATATACTGATATACTGTATACTATATACCGATATACTGTATACTATATACCGATATACTGTATACTATAGAATTATACTGTATACTATATACTGATATACTGTATACTATATACTGATATACTACAGAATTATACTGTATACTGATATACTATAGAATTATACTGTATACTATATACTGATATACTATAGAATTATACTGTATACTATATACTGATATACTATAGAATTATACTGTATACTATATACTGATATACTATAGAATTATACTATATACTGATATGCTATAGAATTACACTGTATACTATATACTGATATACTATAGAATTATACTGTATACTATATACTGATATACTATAGAATTATACTGTATACTATATACTGATATACTGTATACTATATACCGATATAATGTATACTATATACCGATATACTGTATACTATATACTGATATACTGTATACTATATACCGATATACTGTATACTATATACCGATATACTGTATACTATAGAATTATACTGTATACTATATACTGATATACTGTATACTATATACTGATATACTACAGAATTATACTGTATACTGATATACTATAGAATTATACTGTATACTATATACTGATATACTATAGAATTATACTGTATACTATATACTGATATACTATAGAATTATACTGTATACTATATACTGATATACTATAGAATTATACTATATACTGATATGCTATAGAATTACACTGTATACTATATACTGATATACTATAGAATTATACTGTATACTATATACTGATATACTATAGAATTATACTGTATACTATATACTGATATACTGTATACTATAGAATTATACTGTATACTATATACTGATATACTATAGAATTATACTGTATACAATATACTGATATACTATAGAATTATACTGTATACTGATATACTATAGAATTATACTGTATACTATATACTGATATACTATAGAATTATACTGTATACTATATACTGATATACTATAGAATTATACTGTATACTATATACTGATATACTATAGAATTATACTATATACTGATATACTGTATACTATAGAATTATACTATATACAGATATACTATAGAATTATACTACATGCTTGAGAATGCCTTTAATGATAAGGCGAAACGTCGCATCAATGGTGGAATAAACTTTTCTCTTCTTCACTACATATTGGAGTGCTGCTTCAACCTACTTTTTCAATTGCATTTAGCGAGTCATGTCAGCCCCGCTCTGAAGACCTGCACCCGACCTCTGCACCGTGCCGTTCCAATCTGTTCCTTTTTTCCATAGAATTATACTGTATACTATATACTGATATACTACAGAATTATACTGTATACTATATATCGATATACTGTATACTATAGAATTATACTGTATACTATATACTGATATACTATAGAATTATACTGTATACTATATACTGATATACTGTATACTATATACTGATATACTATAGAATTATACTGTATACTGATATACTATAGAATTATACTGTATACTATATACTGTATACTATAGAATTATACTGTATACTATATACTGATATACTATAGAATTATACTGTATACTATATACTGATATACTGTATACTATATACTGATATACTATAGAATTATACTGTATACTGATATACTATAGAATTATACTGTATACTATATACTGATATACTATATACTGATATACTGTATACTATAGAATTATACTATATACTGATATACTATAGAATTATACTGTATACTATATACTGATATACTATAGAATTATACTGTATACTATATATCGATATACTGTATACTATAGAATTATACTGTATACTATATACCGATATACTGTATACTATATACTGATATACTATAGAATTATACTGTATACTATATACTGATATACTGTATACTATATACTGATATTCTATAGAATTATACTGTATACTATATACCGATATACTGTATACTATAGAATTATACTGTATACTATATACTGATATACTGTATACTATATACTGATATACTATAGAATTATACTGTATACTATATACCGATATACTGTATACTATATACTGATATACTATATAATTATACTGTATACTATATACTGATATACTATAGAATTATACTGTATACTATATACTGATATACTATAGAATTATACTGTATACTATATACTGATATACTATAGAATTATACTGTGTACTATATACCGATATACTGTATACTATAGAATTATACTGTATACTATATACTGATATACTGTATACTATAGAATTATACTGTATACTATATACTGATATACTGTATACTATATACTGATATACTATAGAATTATACTGTATACTATATACTGATATACTGATATACTATAGAATTATACTGTATACTGATATACTATAGAATTATACTGTATACTATATACTGATATACTGTATACTATAGAATTATACTGTATACTATATACTGATATACTGATATACTATAGAATTATACTGTATACTATATACTGATATACTGTATACTATAGAATTATACTGTATACTATATACTGATATACTGTATACTATAGAATTATACTGTATACTATATACTGATATACTGTATACTATAGAATTATACTGTATACTATATACTGATATACTGTATACTATATACTGATATACTGTATACTATATACTGATATACTGTATACTATATACTGATATACTGTATACTATAGAATTATACTTTATACTATATACTGATATACTATAGAATTATACTGTATACTATATACTGTATACTATAGAATTATACTATAGAATTATACTATATACTGATATACTGTATACTATATACTGATATACTATAGAATTATACTGTATACTATATACTGATATACTGATATACTATAGAATTATACTCTATACTATATACTGTATACTATATACTGATATACTATAGAATTATACTCTATACTATATACTGTATACTATATACTGATATACTATAGAATTATACTATATACTGTATACTATATACTGATACATTGTAGAACTGCACCTAAAAAGTCAGTATTTATTCTGGGGTCTCATTTTTAGGCTCTGCTAATGTAGACGAGATAAATGTATCAGTGCAGCCCATTATTCGATGCATCTCGGTGTATGTGCAGGTGCCTTCCCTGTGTATTTGCCGTCACCTGATTCATTGTAAACCTGTGCAAACTCTCCGGCAGGAAACATTGAGTCCTCATCAGACAAACGCCCTGCAGGGGGTCACTTTCTGTGTAATTTGCACGGAGCTGTCAGCTTATGTCGCTGTATTATAGTCTAGGGTAGCTCTGCCCTTATATAACTATATACTGTATATAAGGAGAGGATCCGATACAGAGCACCAATTATATGACCCGCCAAGGGTCCTGACTTCTGACCCCTAACCCATAGGGGTAAAAGCCATAACCCCTGTCCTTGTATACTCCACCACCCCTATGCCTTACCCCCTATGCCTCACCCCCTTACCCCCTATGCCTCACCCCCTTACCTCCTATGCCTCACCCCCTTACCCCCTATGCCTCACCCCCTTACCCCCTATGCCTTACCCCCTATGCCTCACCCCCTATGCCTCACCCCCTTACCCCCTATGCCTCACCCCCTTGGCCCCTATGCCTCACCCCCTTACCCTCTTTGCCTCACCCCCTTACCCCCTATGCCTCACCCCCTTACCTCCTATGCCTCACCCCCTTACCCCCTATGCCTCACCCCCTTACCCCCTATGCCTTACCCCCTATGCCTTACCCCCTATGCCTTACCCCCTATGCCTCACCCCCTATGCCTCACCCCCTTACCCCCTATGCCTCACCCCCTTACCCCCTATGCCTCACCCCCTTACCCCCTATGCCTCACCCCCTTACCCTCTATGCCTCACCCCCTTACCCCCTATGCCTCACCCCCTTACCCCCTATGCCTCACCCCCTTACCCCCTATGCCTCACCCCCTTACCCCCTATGCCTCACCCCCTTACCCCCTATGCCTTACCCCCTATGCCTCACCCCCTTACTCCCTATGCCTTACCCCCTATGCCTCACCCCCTTATCCCCTATGCCTCACCCCCTTATCCCCTATGCCTCACCCCCTAACCCCCTATGCCTCACCCCCTTACCCCCTATGCCTCACCCCCTTACCCCCTATGCCTCACCCCCTTACCCCCTATGCCTCACCCCCTTACCCCCTATGCCTCACCCCCTTACATTTTGGAGGTGTTGTCTTTGTAGCTCTCGATGATTACATGTAGACCTTGGGGGACATTTACATAAAGTGTCGGTGTCTGCATTGGCTTTGTTACCGACCTGCTCTCGGTAAGAAGACACACATGTAATATTGTGGAGCTGTGCAGAGACATTTCTGGCGCCGAGACCATTTTCTGTCCCTGGGACCAAAATCTGTCCCAAGCACCAGAAATGTGTCCAACAGTCCCTGCTAGAGCAGTTTTCTTTTGGTCTACTTTCCGCCAGTTTTCAGCGCCCAAAAAGGGCTGCGACACATAGTAATTGTGTCTGAGTTTCCACTCCGCCAAAGCCACGCCCCTTTTCGGAGAAGAGTCGGAGCAGACGGAAAAAGGCATTTTTTCTGGCGCCGCCAGATAATAAATAGGTCTGAGAGCAGAACATATGGTGAGAGCGCCACAAAACTGGCGGAAACGCCATAGTAAATGTCCCCCACTGTGTTTCCTTTGTCCTCGCCCATTTATACATATCTGTTTATTTCGGAAGTGAAAGGCGCAGTGACATATCTGATACCCCACGCAGGTAATGGGTGAGGGGTCCCAACTTTTGGGCTGTGTCCAGAACATGGGGGCCATCTTGGAAGTCGCCAAGGGAAAGGTGGTCATGTGACAGATCAAATTGTCTCAGAAATCGATTGCCACAATCAGATCTGCAACATGTCGTGCGGCTCATGAGATATCAACACAGAGATTCTCCATTGGGTCTCATTCTGGTTCTTAATGACTGGATCAGCATCGGGGTCACCAGGTTAGCATCAGGGTCACCAGCACTGTAAGCACACTCCCCACACCTGATGACGGGTTCCCTTTAAGGACATAACCAGAGCACTCGCCGTTTGCTGCTGTTTATGGCCTTTCATTTGCAATTATGTTGGATAATAAGTCTCCGGGGACATTATTACAGTGACACCAATTTTTTTGCATCCAAATAAATGACATAAAACCCTCCTTCCATTATACATTATATAAAAACCCCAATTACTGATCACTGGGGGTCATTTACTTATGACATCCCCCCCCCCTCCCCCCTTCTTATATTCAGATGTTTTTTTCCCCCGAAGAAAATGGATGTCCTTGTGATTACCTGGAAGCAGATAATGGAAGGTAATTTATTTTCTACTTGTAGCTTTAGTCCTTTGTATCTGAGATTATTATAAATACTCAATTCCCCCAAAAAATCTCTTGTATAATTTGCTATTTCTATTACACCATAAAAAACCCACTCATTTTATTTTTACATCGTCTCTCCAAGGTATATTTAATTTTGAATGCATAAGAAATCCAATACAATTTGCAGGCAGCATGTTATAGAGCAGGATGAGCTGTGCAGATTGTACATAGTGTCCTATCTGCAGGACATATGTTATAGAGCAGGAGGAGCTGAGCAGATTGTACATAGTGTCCTATCTGCAGGCAACATGTCATAGAGCAGGAGGAGCTGAGCACATTGTACATAGTGTCCTATCTGCAGGCAACATGTTATAGAGCAGGATGAGCTAAGCAGATTGTACATAGTGTCCTATCTGCAGGACATATGTTATAGAGCAGGAGGAGCTGAGCAGATTGTACATAGTGTCCTATCTGCAGGCAACATGTTATAGAGCAGGAGGAGCTGAGCACATTGTACATAGTGTCCTATCTGCAGGCAGCATGTTATAGAGCAGGAGGAGCTGATCAGATTGTACATAGTGTCCTATCTGCAGGCAGCATGTTATAGAGCAGGATGAGATTGTACACAGTGTCCTATCTACATGTAGCATGTTATAGAGCAGGGGGAGCTGAGCAGATTATACATAGTGACCTATCAAGTTATAGCTTTGAGAGAAAATATTGTCTTTTAGTTTTACAAATCTTTGCTTATTCTGGGTTTAGGAGTTCAGTGACCAATATTGCTCAATCACCAACAATCTCATTCTTGTATAGGGAAAGTACAGTAAACTACCCATGTAACCAAAACCTCCCTCTGCTCTATAACATGCTGCCTGCAGATAGGACACTATGTACGATCTGCTCAGCTCCTCCTGCTCCATAACATGCTGCCTGCAGATAGGACACTATGTACGATCGGCTCAGCTCCTCCTGCTCTATAACAAGCTGCCTGCAGATAGGACGCTATGTACAATCTGCTCAGCTTCTCCTGCTCTATAACATACCACCTGCAGATAGGACACTATGTACAATCTGCTCAGCTCCTCCTGCTCTATAACATGCTGCCTGCAGATAGGACACTATGTACAATCTGCTCAGCTCCTCCTGCTCTATAACATGCTGCCTGCAGATAGGACACTATGTACAATCTGCTCAGCTCCTCCTGCTCTAAAACATGCTGCCTGCAGATAGGACACTATGTACAATCTGCTCAGCTTCTCCTGCTCTATAACATACCACCTGCAGATAGGACACTATGTACAATCTGCTCAGCTCCTCCTGCTCTATAACATGCTGCCTGCAGATAGGACACTATGTACAATCTCCTCAGTTCCTCCTGCTCTATAACATGCTGCCTGCAGATAGGACACTATGTACAATCTGCTCATCTCCCCCTGCTCTATAACATGCTGCCTGCAGATAGGACACTATGTACAATCTGCTCAGCTCCTCCTGCTCTATAACATGCTGCCTGCAGATAGAACACTATGTACAATGTGATCAGCTCCTCCTGCTCTATAACATGCTGCCTGCAGATAGGACACTATGTGCAATGTGCTCAGCTCCTCCTGCTCTATAACATGCTGCCTGCAGATAGGACACTATGTACAATCTGCTCTGCACCTCCTGCTCTATAACATGCTGCCTGCAGATAGGACACTATGTACAACCTGCTCAGCTCCTCCTGCTCTATAACATGCTGCCTGCAGATAGGACACTATGTACAATCTGCTCAGCTCCTCCTGCTCTATAACATGCTGCCTGCAGATAGGACACTATGTACAATGTGCTCAGCTCCTCCTGCTCTATAACATGCTGCCTGCAGATAGAACACTATGTACAATCAGCTCAGCTCCTCCTGCTCTATAACATGCTGCCTGCAGATAGGACACTATGTACAATGTGATCAGCTCCTCCTGCTCTATAACATGCTGCCTGCAGATAGGACAATATGTACAATCTGCTCAGCTCCTCCTGCTCTATAACATGCTGCCTGCAGATAGGACACTATGTACAATCAGCTCAGCTCCTCCTGCTCTATAACATGCTGCCTGCAGATAGGACACTATGTACAATGTGATCAGCTCCTCCTGCTCTATAACATGCTGCCTGCAGATAAGACACTATGTACAATGTGCTCAGCTCCTCCTGCTCTATAACATGCTGCCTGCAGATAGAACACTATGTACAATCAGCTCAGCTCCTCCTGCTCTATAACATGCTGCCTGCAGATAGGACACTATGTACAATGTGATCAGCTCCTCCTGCTCTATAACATGCTGCCTGCAGATAGGACACTATGTACAATCAGCTCAGCTCCTCCTGCTCTATAACATGCTGCCTGCAGATAGGACACTATGTACAATGTGATCAGCTCCTCCTGCTCTATAACATGCTGCCTGCAGATAGGACACTATGTACAATGTGCTCAGCTCCTCCTGCTCTATAACATGCTGCCTGCAGATAGAACACTATGTACAATCAGCTCAGCTCCTCCTGCTCTATAACATGCTGCCTGCAGATAGGACACTATGTACAATGTGATCAGCTCCTCCTGCTCTATAACATGCTGCCTGCAGATAGGACACTATGTACAATCTGCTCAGCTCCTCCTGCTCTATAACATGCTGCCTGCAGATAGGACACTATGTACAATCTGCTCAGCTCCTCCTGCTCTATAACATGCTGCCTGCAGATAGGACACTATGTACAATCTGCTCAGCTCCTCCTGCTCTATAACATGCTGCCTGCAGATAGGACACTATGTACAATGTGCTCAGCTCCTCCTGCTCTATAACATACTGCCTGCAGATAGGACACTATGTACAATGTGCTCAGCTCCTCCTGCTCTATAACATGCTGCCTGCAGATAGGACACTATGTACAATGTGCTCAGCTCCTCCTGCTCTATAACATGCTGCCTGCAGATAGGACACGATGTACAATCTACTCAGCTCCTCCTGCTCTATAACATGCTGCCTGCAGATAGGACACTATGTACAATGTGCTCAGCTCCTCCTGCTCTATAACATGCTGCCTGCAGATAGGACACTATGTACAATCTGCTCAGCTCCTCCTGCTCTACACTCTGGTTATACCAAATGACATTGCGGAGGGTAAAAATTATCTCTGTAGGCTTCTCATGACCTTAATAATGGGAATATGGATGTAAGCCATGAAGATGACATGTCCGGTGGATGGTAATATTATATATGTAGCTGCTCTGCGGCCCCAGGAGAGTCGGGTCCAGCACAACCTGGTTTATCCTTCATTAAAATGAAGAATTGGAACTTATGCAGTTGGGGTTCTCCACCATTCCAGGAACTCACAAGTCCCAACTTGGAAGTCTTTAGAGGCGACATCCTAGTCATTTCTTTTTGCTAAACAAAATCTTACACTCACCGGCCACTTTATTAGGTCCACCTGTCCAACTGCTCGTTAACACTTAATTTCTAATCAGCCAATCACATGGCGGCAGTGCATTTAGGCATGTAGACATGGTCAAGACAATCTCCTGCAGTTCTCCCGAGCATCAGTATGGGGAAGAAAGGTGATTTGTGGCCTGTGAACGTGGCATGGTTGTTGGTGCCAGAAGGGCTGGTCTGAGTATTTCAGAAACTGCTGATCTACTGGGATTTTCACGCACAACCATCTCTAGGGTTTACAGAGAATGGTCCAAAAAAGAAAAAACATCCAGTGAGCGGCAGTTCTGTGGGCGGAAATGCCTTGTTGATGCCAGAGGTCAGAGGAGAATGGGCAGACTGGTTCGAGCTGATAGAAAGGCAACAGTGACTCAAATCGCCACCCGTTACAACCAAGGTAGGCAGAAGAGCATCTCTGAACGCACAGCACGTCGAACTTTGAGGCAGATGGGCTACAGCAGCAGAAGACCACACCGGGTGCCACTCCTTTCAGCTAAGAACAGGAAACTGAGGCTACAATTTGCACAAGCTCATTGTAGAAGACTGGAAAATTGGAAAAACGTTGCCTGGTCTGATGAGTCTCGATTTCTGCTGCGACATTCGGATGGTAGGGTCAGAATTTGGCGTCAACAACATGAAAGCATGGATCCATCCTGCCTTGTATCAGCGGCTCAGGCTGCTGGTGGTGGTGTCATGGATCCATCCTGCCTTGTATCAGCGGGTCAGGCTGGTGCTGGTGGTGTCATGGATCCATCCTGGCTTGTATCAGCGGCTCAGGCTGGTGCTGGTGGTGTCATGGATCCATCCTGCCTTGTATCAGCGGGTCAGGCTGGTGGTGGTGTCATGGATCCATCCTGCCTTGTATCAGCGGGTCAGGCTGGTGGTGGTGGTGTCATGGATCCATCCTGCCTTGTATCAGCGGCTCAGGCTGGTGGTGGTGGTGGTGTCATGGATCCATCCTGCCTTGTATCAGCGGGTCAGGCTGGTGGTGCTGGTGTCATGGATCCATCCTGCCTTGTATCAGCGGCTCAGGCTGGTGGTGGTGGTGTCATGGATCCATCCTGCCTTGTATCAGCGGCTCAGGCTGGTGGTGGTGGTGTCATGGATCCATCCTGCCTTGTATCAGCGGCTCAGGCTGGTGGTGCTGGTGTCATGGATCCATCCTGCCTTGTATCAGCGGGTCAGGCTGGTGGTGGTGGTGTCATGGATCCATCCTGCCTTGTATCAGCGGCTCAGGCTGGTGCTGGTGGTGTCATGGATCCATCCTGCCTTGTATCAGCGGCTCAGGCTGGTGCTGGTGGTGTCATGGATCCATCCTGCCTTGTATCAGCGGCTCAGGCTGGTGGTGGTGTCATGGATCCATCCTGCCTTGTATCAGCGGGTCAGGCTGGTGGTGCTGGTGTCATGGATCCATCCTGCCTTGTATCAGCGGCTCAGGCTGGTGGTGGTGGTGTCATGGATCCATCCTGCCTTGTATCAGCGGCTCAGGCTGGTGGTGGTGGTGTCATGGATCCATCCTGCCTTGTATCAGCGGCTCAGGCTGGTGGTGCTGGTGTCATGGATCCATCCTGCCTTGTATCAGCGGCTCAGGCTGGTGGTGGTGGTGTCATGGATCCATCCTGCCTTGTATCAGCGGGTCAGGCTGGTGGTGCTGGTGTCATGGATCCATCCTGCCTTGTATCAGCGGCTCAGGCTGGTGGTGGTGGTGTCATGGATCCATCCTGCCTTGTATCAGCGGCTCAGGCTGGTGGTGCTGGTGTCATGGATCCATCCTGCCTTGTATCAGCGGCTCAGGCTGGTGGTGGTGGTGTCATGGATCCATCCTGCCTTGTATCAGCGGCTCAGGCTGGTGGTGGTGGTGTCATGGATCCATCCTGCCTTGTATCAGCGGTTCAGGCTGGTGGTGGTGGTGTCATGGATCCATCCTGCCTTGTATCAGCGGGTCAGGCTGGTGGTGCTGGTGTCATGGATCCATCCTGCCTTGTATCAGCGGGTCAGGCTGGTGGTGGTGGTGTCATGGATCCATCCTGCCTTGTATCAGCGGCTCAGGCTGGTGGTGGTGGTGTCATGGATCCATCCTGCCTTGTATCAGCGGGTCAGGCTGGTGGTGGTGGTGTCATGGATCCATCCTGCCTTGTATCAGTGGGTCAGGCTGGTGGTGGTGGTGTCATGGATCCATCCTGCCTTGTATCAGCGGCTCAGGCTGGTGGTGGTGGTGTCATGGATCCATCCTGCCTTGTATCAGCGGCTCAGGCTGGTGGTGGTGGTGTCATGGATCCATCCTGCCTTGTATCAGCGGCTCAGGCTGGTGGTGGTGTCATGGATCCATCCTGCCTTGTATCAGCGGGTCAGGCTGGTGGTGGTGGTGTCATGGATCCATCCTGCCTTGTATCAGCGGCTCAGGCTGGTGCTGGTGGTGTCATGGATCCATCCTGCCTTGTATCAGCGGCTCAGGCTGGTGGTGGTGGTGTCATGGATCCATCCTGTCTTGTATCAGCGGGTCAGGCTGGTGGTGGTGGTGTCATGGATCCATCCTGCCTTGTATCAGCGGGTCAGGCTGGTGGTGGTGGTGTCATGGATCCATCCTGCCTTGTATCAGCGGCTCAGGCTGGTGGTGGTGTCATGGATCCATCCTGCCTTGTATCAGCGGCTCAGGCTGGTGGTGGTGTCATGGATCCATCCTGCCTTGTATCAGCGGGTCAGGCTGGTGCTGGTGTCATGGATCCATCCTGCCTTGTATCAGCGGCTCCGGCTGGTGGTGCTGGTGTCATGGATCCATCCTGCCTTGTATCAGCGGGTCAGGCTGGTGCTGGTGGTGTCATGGATCCATCCTGCCTTGTATCAGCGGGTCAGGCTGGTGGTGGTGGTGTCATGGATCCATCCTGCCTTGTATCAGCGGGTCAGGCTGGTGGTGGTGTCATGGATCCATCCTGCCTTGTATCAGCGGGTCAGGCTGGTGGTGGTGGTGTCATGGATCCATCCTGCCTTGTATCAGCGGGTCAGGCTGGTGGTGGTGGTGTCATGGATCCATCCTGCCTTGTATCAGCGGCTCAGGCTGGTGGTGGTGTCATGGATCCATCCTGCCTTGTATCAGCGGCTCAGGCTGGTGGTGGTGTCATGGATCCATCCTGCCTTGTATCAGCGGGTCAGGCTGGTGGTGGTGTCATGGATCCATCCTGCCTTGTATCAGCGGGTCAGGCTGGTGCTGGTGTCATGGATCCATCCTGCCTTGTATCAGCGGCTCAGGCTGGTGGTGGTGGTGTCATGGATCCATCCTGCCTTGTATCAGCGGCTCAGGCTGGTGGTGGTGGTGTCATGGATCCATCCTGCCTTGTATCAGCGGGTCAGGCTGGTGGTGCTGGTGTCATGGATCCATCCTGCCTTGTATCAGCGGGTCAGGCTGGTGCTGGTGGTGTCATGGATCCATCCTGCCTTGTATCAGCGGCTCAGGCTGGTGGTGGTGGTGTCATGGATCCATCCTGCCTTGTATCAGCGGGTCAGGCTGGTGGTGGTGGTGTCATGGATTCATCCTGCCTTGTATCAGCGACTCAGGCTGGTGCTGGTGGTGTCATGGATCCATCCTGCCTTGTATCAGCGGGTCAGGCTGGTGGTGGTGGTGTCATGGATCCATCCTGCCTTGTATCAGCGGGTCAGGCTGGTGGTGGTGGTGTCATGGATCCATCCTACCTTGTATCAGCGGGTCAGGCTGGTGGTGGTGGTGTCATGGATCCATCCTGCCTTGTATCAGCGGCTCAGGCTGGTGGTGGTGGTGTCATGGATCCATCCTGCCTTGTATCAGCGGGTCAGGCTGGTGGTGGTGGTGTCATGGATCCATCCTGCCTTGTATCAGCGGCTCAGGCTGGTGCTGGTGGTGTCATGGATCCATCCTGCCTTGTATCAGCGGGTCAGGCTGGTGGTGGTGGTGTCATGGATCCATCCTGCCTTGTATCAGCGGCTCAGGCTGGTGGTGGTGGTGTCATGGATCCATCCTGCCTTGTATCAGCGGGTCAGGCTGGTGCTGGTGTCATGGATCCATCCTGCCTTGTATCAGCGGGTCAGGCTGGTGGTGGTGGTGTCATGGATCCATCCTGCCTTGTATCAGCGGGTCAGGCTGGTGGTGGTGGTGTCATGGATCCATCCTGCCTTGTATCAGCGGGTCAGGCTGGTGGTGGTGGTGTCATGGATCCATCCTGCCTTGTATCAGCGGCTCAGGCTGGTGGTGGTGGTGTCATGGATCCATCCTGCCTTGTATCAGCGGCTCAGGCTGGTGGTGGTGGTGTCATGGATCCATCCTGCCTTGTATCAGCGGCTCAGGCTGGTGGTGGTGGTGTCATGGATCCATCCTGCCTTGTATCAGCGGGTCAGGCTGGTGGTGGTGGTGTCATGGATCCATCCTGCCTTGTATCAGCGGGTCAGGCTGGTGGTGGTGGTGTCATGGATCCATCCTGCCTTGTATCAGCGGCTCAGGCTGGTGGTGGTGGTGTCATGGATCCATCCTGCCTTGTATCAGCGGGTCAGGCTGGTGGTGGTGGTGTCATGGATCCATCCTGCCTTGTATCAGCGGGTCAGGCTGGTGGTGGTGGTGTCATGGATCCATCCTGCCTTGTATCAGCGGCTCAGGCTGGTGGTGGTGGTGTCATGGATCCATCCTGCCTTGTATCAGCGGCTCAGGCTGGTGGTGGTGGTGTCATGGATCCATCCTGCCTTGTATCAGCGGCTCAGGCTGGTGGTGGTGGTGTCATGGATCCATCCTGGCTTGTATCAGCGGCTCAGGCTGGTGGTGGTGGTGTCATGGATCCATCCTGCCTTGTATCAGCGGGTCAGGCTGGTGGTGCTGGTGTCATGGATCCATCCTGCCTTGTATCAGCGGCTCAGGCTGGTGGTGGTGGTGTCATGGATCCATCCTGCCTTGTATCAGCGGCTCAGGCTGGTGGTGGTGGTGTCATGGATCCATCCTGCCTTGTATCAGCGGTCAGGCTGGTGGTGGTGGTGTCATGGATCCATCCTGCCTTGTATCAGCGGGTCAGGCTGGTGGTGCTGGTGTCATGGTGTCTTTGGGCCCCTTGGTACAACGCCACAGCCTACCTGAGTATTGTTGCTGCCCATGTCCATCCCTTTATGAGCACAATGTACCCTGTAACATCTGATGGCTACTTTCAGCAGGATAATGCGCCATGTCATAAAGCTGGAAGCATCTCAGACTGGTTTCTTGAACATGACAATGAGGTCACTGGACTCAAATGGCTCCACAGTCACCAGATCTCAATCCAATAGAGCATCTTTGGGATGTGGTGGAACGGGAGATTCGCATCATGGATGTGCAGCCGACAAATCTGCGGCAACTGTGTGATGCCATCATGTCACTATGGAGCAAAATCTCTGAGGAGCTTCCTGCACCTTGTTGTATCTATGCCACGAAGAATTGAGGCAGTTCTGAAGGCAAAAGGGGGTCCAACCCGTTACTAGCATGGTGGACCTAATAAAGTGGCCGGTGAGTGTATATGGTGGCTTTGTGTGGTGACTACATCAGCTTGTGTGATGATGGGTCTTCTGAAGAAGAACCTTCAGTCTAAAGGGTTCCTCAACTTTTTGATTAAGCAGAGGATAAAGTTTTCAAAGAAACTGAGACAACTGGAAGGCTCCATGACCTCGGCGAAAACCAAAAGTCAAATAATTGTCCAGAGGACACAAGTCGGCGTCCAGCTGATACCCATGTACGTTTGTCCTGGCCCAACACCTCCGCGACACACTTTGAGGAATGATTGTTGAGCAAATTGTGTCGAAAGAACCTTATTGTTGGGCGTGAAAAAACAACACATTAGTCAGCAGTCCATAAAAGGAACTGGAAGAAGAAGTCATCGAGGCAGAGACACTTTACCGTCCTTGGCTGAAGGCTCAACGATTGTAGACATGAAGGCCGGCACTTTCATCCTACTGATCTTCCAGTGTTCAGTGGTGTCCAGATTCAGCAACTCCGAAAGACTTTTCCATAGGAGGGATCATTCTGATATGGAACCATCTAATCTCCAGCAAGCCGAGCTGGTCACAGACGTGGTTTCAGCACAGGTGAGTTCCACCGATGGTGACTTCCAAGCTATGGTTCTCCAGTTGTTACCAACCATCAACCTCTACCATGCCTTGGCAGTCTGGAGCCAAAGAACCACAGCTTGGAGAGCGCTGGGGAACATGTCACTAGATGTCATATGATGGAACTAATTTTATAATTTTTTTTTTTTTATTTTTAGCAATATTTATCAAAATACGGCTGGACAGAACCGGTAATCTGGGGAGATCCGATCACTAAAGAAAATGAACACTTGCAAGATATCCATTCAGTGCAAGAGGCAACAGGTCAAAGTTCCCCAGATCCAAAAAAAAGTTCTCCCTTCGTTGAAGCTTTGAAAAAGTTTCAGAAACTGAATAACTTACCCGTCACTGGAAGCCTGGATGATGCCACCATTAATGCCATGAACAAGCCTAGATGCGGGGTCCCCGATAACCAGGCCTTAAAAACTATCCAGGAACAACCAAACTTGACCCAAACCTCAAGCAAAGCCAACTCCAACAAAACCACCACAAGCCAAGATGATGGAGCTCCTAAGAGACGTTCCAAGAGGTTCCTGGACCTGATAATGTTCTCGAACAAGTATAAGAAGGAGCCGGAGGCGTCTCAGAATCCCGGAGGCAAAGTCTTCAGCAAGAAGCTCCTGAAATGGCGCATGATGGGGGAGGGGTACAGCAGTCAGCTCTCTATAAGCGAGCAGAGGTACGTCTTCAGACTGGCCTTCCGGATGTGGAGCGAGGTCATGCCCTTGGACTTTGAAGAAGACAACACATCACCGTTATCACAGGTTGATATCAAGCTGGGCTTTGGACGAGGTAGGTGCCCATTGTGGTTTCGTTACGGTTTTATTAACTCCTTGCTTTATCATGTTCTTCTCATGTCACCTGCAATGTGCTCGGGGGGCTGGGGAAAGTATCTCCAGCGCTTCCAGAATTTGGGTCTTCCAGAGCCGTAACTCCTCCTTGGAGGATTGTGTTGTATTGGCTTGTCAGGTGAAGCATTGGGTGGGCGCCCTTGTATCCCACCATTGTAAGGGGGTCTTAATTGGATACGGTAGGTCACTTTTTCTTGTGTGCCGCAATCGTACAGCATCCGTATTTGTGGTATATTTAGTGGACACTTCACTTTATTGTTGTGTTTACGGCTATCAAGCAACAGATGTAAGGCGGCTTCCAGGGGGCACAATATGGCACTTTTTATAAAGGGATTATACCATAGGGACTTACCGCCATAGGGAGGTGTAAGGTGGGCACTGCCTTTGGCCACTAGTTTTCAGTGGGCTCTATTTGTCACTATTATAAATGCAGCTATATGGCAGTTTTAATTGAGCTCTGGTATTTTCGTATTAATTGACAGGCTTTATCGTCCCGCAGCAGAGTTTATTGTCCCGCAGCAGCCCTGCAGCCAACTATACCACCCTGTGGCCAACCGTACCACCCCGCAGCAGGATATACCAACCTGCAGTAGATCTTACCACCCCATGGCAGTGTTTAGCGCCCCGCAGCAGACTTTATCGTTCCGCGCCTTACCAGAGTGCGGTAGACCTTACAGCCCGCAGCAGACTATACCAACCTGTAGTGGACTATCACCCCATAACAGACTATACTGTCCCGTAGCAGACTTTACCCCCATAGCAGTGTTTAGCGCCCCGCAGCAGACTTTATTGTCCCATAACAGATCTCACCTTGCCACAATGCAGCAGACGTTACTGCCCTGCAGCAGGATATACCAACCTGCGGTAGATCTTATTACCCCATGGCAGTGTTTAGTGCCCCGCAGCAGACTTTATCGTCCCTCACCTTACCAGAGTGCGGCAGACCTAACAGCCCGCAGCAGACTATACCAACCTGCAGTAGACTATCACCCCATAACAGACTATACTGTCCTGCAGCAGACTCTAGTGTTTCAGTGTTTAGAGCCCCGCAGCAGACTTTATTGTCCCATAACAGATCTCACCTCACCACAGTGCAGCAGACCTTACTGCCCCGCAGCAGACTTTACCCCCATTGCAGTGTTTAGCGCTCCGCAGCAGACTTTACCCCCATTGCAGTGTTTAGCGCTCCGCAGCAGACTTTGTCCCATAACAGATCTCACCTCACCACAATGCAGCAGAAGTTACTGCCCCGCAGCAGACTTTACCCCCATTGCAGTGTTTAGCGCTCCGCAGCAGACTTTAACCCCTCTGTGCAATCAGCAGCATATTTTGTATACAGGAAAATTCGGGTTCACCTTAAGCCGTAAATGGCAGAACGCCGTCCGTAATGAGGGTTTCAGTCTCGTAAAAGTCATTATTTGTTCTGAGAGAAGATTTTTATACCGCGAGACGACGGATAATTATAAAATAGTTTAATATGCAAATGTTTTCTGATTGTTCAGGATGCGATTTATTATGGATGAGATGAATCTGCTGCTTTTCCTTTGTTCTCGATGCAAATGACGCGCGTCCGCCAGACGCTGAGACGCTTGCGCCGCCGCTTCTGGAATTTGCTTTTACCCTTTAGCTGCCACAATGTAATTCCTCCTGTCACCCACAGGGCGGCACCTGGGCTGCTCCAGAGCATTCGACGGATCGGGCCAGGAGTTCGCTCACGCCTGGTTCCTGGGAGACATACATTTCGATGACGATGAACATTTTACCGCCCCGAGCAGCGATAACGGGATCAGTCTCCTAAAAGTAAGTGACCTTAAAGGAAATCTACCACCAGGATAAAGGATTGTAAACCAAGCACACTGACATACTGGTAAGTGCCCCCTCTGGCAGGTTCAGCTTTTCCTTTAGCTTCTTAGGACCTTGTTTTTACAATAAAAAAAAGATTTCACACATTATGCAAATGACCCTCAGGGGCTCCAGACTCTATAGATGTCAATGAAGTTTGGAGCCCCAAAGGCTCATCTACATAATTTTTAAACCTCTTTTTCTTAAAAACGAAGGCATACGAAGCTACAAGAAGAGCGGCTTCTGCCAGAGGGGGCACACACCAGTATGTCAGTATGTTTACAATCCTTCATCCTGGTGGTAGATTTCCTTTAAAGGGATCTGTCACAGCATGAATATCTGTATTCCTCATAGAATATCAGACCTGGGTCATTGATCTATATAACTATGTCATGTGGTCCCTCTGTTATTCCGCCTGGAAGTGTATAAATTGGCAACTGGGCGTTACAAGTTTGGAGGACGGGTTTCCCTTCACAGTCTGAGACCGTCCAATCAGTGTTGAGGTCGTTGGACAGTGAAGGGACACGCCCCCTGATATATTTTACACCAGGAATAACAGAAGGACATCGCAACAAAATGTTACAGTAACAGATGATACAGAATTGTTATTTTGTGGGGAAATAAAAGTCAATGTTTCAATGCGGTGATTACAGTCCGGCTGATTGGTTCTGGTTCTGCTTCTCCCAATGAATAGGTTGCGGTTCATGAGATCGGCCACGTTCTTGGACTCTCTCACATCCACCGGACGGGATCGATAATGCAGCCCAATTACATCCCCCAGGAATCGGGTTTTGAACTGGACTGGTCCGATAGGAAAGCGATACAGAACCTGTATGGTAAGAGGCGGCGGATCAGGTCTCGCACCGGGGATGACAATTTTCCGGATCTTCTTGCTTGTGTTTGGAACTTTTCCCAGAAATCTTCACATAAAAGTGATGTCAACTGGGTTTCTATCTGTTTCCGGGAAAGCTGGGTGAAAAGTAATATGGCAGATATATGCACTTACAATGTGATCCAGCTTTTCTAGCATCCAGAATGGAATATGTGCATTGATCTACATCTATTTCTTCTATATAATTACCTATCAGGGCAGCTCTCTCGTGATGGAGCCTAGTGTCTCGATTAAAGGGGTTGTCCAGAGGTTGAAAAACCTTGCTGATTTATCCCAACAACAGCGTCACATCGGACCACAGGTAGTGCGTGGTATTGCATCTCTGCTCCAGTCATCTCTATGCAGCGGAGATGTAATACCACACAAGACATGGTCAGGTGTGGAGCTGTTTTTGGCAGACGTTTTCAACCTCCAGCCCTTTAAGTGACCTCGCCAGTGATGGCAGCGGTTATATTGTTCTCTGAGAAACGTGCAAAAAGTGTA
The DNA here is from genome assembly GCF_040894005.1 of Engystomops pustulosus. Taxonomy (NCBI): domain Eukaryota; kingdom Metazoa; phylum Chordata; class Amphibia; order Anura; family Leptodactylidae; genus Engystomops; species Engystomops pustulosus. Next base: position 84,895,250 of record NC_092421.1, read on the forward strand.
TCTTATAGCTGCCGTCTTCAAGCAACAGCTCCACATCGGTCTTCAGGTTGTGTGTGGTACTGCAGCTTCCTTCACTTTACTGGTGCTGAGCTGTAGTAACAAACTCAACCTTGTGATCAGGTGTGGCGCTCTTTCTTCTCATCCTGAACAATCCCTTTAATAACCTGACTCCGGTCTAGTTTAGTTGACACCAGATTAAAGGAGCTTTGCTGTATGTATATGGTATATACGTTCTAAAGCATCCGCTATATACCTTGGGGTATATTCACACATGAGCTCGTAGAAATTTATGTGGTTGTTGCCTACAATGTGACGCCTATAGAGGCGGGTTGGGGGGCGGGGGGTCGGTGTGAATGGAGGAGTCTGGAAACCGGAAAGGCGTCAGGGCTGCAGGATGACAAGATACTAACACTGAGTTTTGTTGGCTTCAGTCTATTCAGTCTATGAGTTCTTAGGATTGATTGGCAGCAGAAGAAGAGGATGTTGACCTTGTTGGAGGCAGTGACCAATCCACCTGTGGATACACTAGTGATATCAGGCCTGTACATGAGAAAAACCTGAGAGGGGTGGTAGTAGCCAGTAGTAGTAGTAATAGTAGCATCTAGTAGTAGTAGTAGTAGTCGTCCCCCTGATCAATTGCGCCAGTGTCGCTTTAAGAGAAGTATTTTCCCTGTATGCGCTGCCATTCATTGATGCGCGCGATGCAATGGTGTCACGCGTCGTCACATTGTGTGCATCTATGGTCCGGATCTGCACTGCAGTCCAAATTTTGCTGCACCATGTGAGCTGTGTCATGGGGGCATGGTACTGTTAAAAAGTAGAGGGGGTCCTAGTTACTATTACTGAGGGTCTGGGGGATTCTGTAACTTAGCTACTGGGGTCCCTGTGACTATTGGCTGCTGTGTGACTATATTGGCTGCTGTGGGGACACTGTGACTTGGCTGCTGTGTGACTATATTGGCTGCTGTGGGGACACTGTGACTATATTGGCTGCTGTGTGACTATTGGCTGCTGTGGAGACACTGTGACTATATTGGCTGCTGTGGGGACACTGTGACTATATTGGCTGCTGTGTGACTATATTGGCTGCTGTGTGACTATATTGGCTGCTGTGTGACTATATTGGCTGCTGCGTGACTATTGGCTGCTGTGGAGACACTGTGACTATATTGGCTGCTGTGGGGACACTGTGACTATATTGGCTGCTGTGTGACTATTGGCTGCTGTGGAGACACTGTGACTATTGGCTGCTGTGTGACTATATTGGCTGCTGTGGGGACACTGTGACTTGGCTGCTGTGTGACTATATTGGCTGCTGTGGGGACACTGTGACTATATTGGCTGCTGTGTGACTATATTGGCTGCTGCGTGACTATTGGCTGCTGTGGAGACACTGTGACTATATTGGCTGCTGTGTGACTATATTGGCTGCTGTGGGGCACTGTGAATTGTTATTTTACTGTTTTTATGAACAAAGCATCATGTCATTTAAATATATTAGACTGGTGTGAGAGGACACATCAGTCTGCACCTGTGGCAGGGGGGCTCTGCTGTCCTTGTGTAACACTGTTCCGGGCTGTTGCCCAGTGGCCTATTTAAACCTGGAGCCGGCCCTGAGTAGTGGTAAAAACTGGATGAGTAGCCCATAAGAATATATGAATTATGACAACAGCAGATGAGTGGGATTCCCTTGTATGAGAAAGTGAAGTATTTTGTGGGTGAGTGAAGATGATAGTAATAATGAGGACCGTGGAGGGAGCGGTGCTCTGCTCATATCTGAGACCTTGTCCACCACTGATGTTATTCAGAGGACGGGAACAGAGTCATGAACTGTACGGAGAAACATTAGATCCTAGGATCTCCTCAGCAGAGGGAGATGAGTGTGTTGTACCATGCTGCAGGCAGTGACCTGTAGTAGGAGCCATTGTCATTATAGTAATGAGCAGCAGCAGCGGCTGAATGTGATGACCTTGTTGGAGCCAGTGACCAGTAATAAGAGGGTTACACTTGTCATGGTCAGTGTTCTATGCGGAGGGGAAGCCCCGGGTAATATCTACACATATTTCGACGTCTTGTAGACTGTAAGCTCTGCAGGGATTGGACGGTTTCGGCCGCGAGTGCGAAGTAGAAGAAGCGGAACTGAGTTTATTACCGAAATAAATGTCTGCTTTTCCCATTTGGTCTCGTGTCAGCAAAAACCGAGGCAGAACGAGCGCCGGACAACTTACTTACCGCTGGACTGACAGGTTCACGGCTTCCATTTATCAGGGGCCAAGTACATTAACCGTGTGGACCGGGGGAGGGGAGGAACTAATGTTTTCCCAATTTAGGAGCCGGAATGTCACCGTCCGTTATAAAAGATGGGAAGAATCTTACAAATATAACTTTTTTCTAATATTTTAAGAAAAAAAATATCATTAGGAAATCAATATTTGATCAGCATCAGACCCGGTCCATCAGCTGTGAATAAGCGTCAGTGAGACTTTAGTGAGGGGGCAATGTTATTTCTGGGGGATTTTGGCGAATTTGCGGCAACTTTCATGCGACACAAATCATGTATACAGAGAGCGGGGATTGGCTGCGGCGCTCATGTTTCCAGCCTGAAACAGCCCAAAATGGTCTTTCATTTTATCAAATTTTCTTCCAATTAAGTAACTTTTTTTTACACATAAACCATAAAACAGCAAAACACACGACTACAATTCTCTGCGAATATGAATATAAAACAAGTCACGAGAGGGAAGACAAAGGTGATTCCTTCCCATAGAAGTTTCCAGCAGATTCATTTTCCCTTCAATACACAAAATAACAGAGAAAAATCATCTGCGGGAGAGGAACCTTCATCACAGGATCACACGTACAAATAAAAGCCGCAGAAACTAATAAAAACTGCACGAGAATGCCAATAAAAGCTGCGCAGTGATATCCCGGCTGCAGGTAAGTAATAATGATGTAAATGCCGAGATCCGGAGGCTCCGGGGAATAACATGGCGCACAGACGTGACTACAATTTACAATTGGAGGGGATTTCATTTAAAGGCGAAGAGCTTGTTGTGTATGGAGCGTATCCACCTTAAAGGGGTTGTACCACATTAGATTATCCCCAATTCTGTGATAACAATCAGATCATTAGAACGGGGGTCCTGTATCTCTTTCCATCATTTGCAGAGCACAGCGCTCGGGTATCTCCACCACTCTAATTCACTCTCTATGTTCTGGAGCGCTGTGCTCAGCAAATGATGGAAAGAGATACAGGACCCCCGTTCTAATGATCTGATTGTTATAGGGCATATATGATAGGGCATAACAAATCAAACTTGGTACAACCCCTTTAACTCGGCCTAGTCTTACTTTAGCCGTTGTCTTCCCTAATACAAAATGTGAGGAACAGGCAAACAACAGAGTCACTTTAAGAGGCTTTTTAATGAGAATCAGAACTAGGCCTCAAGTATCTGTCTCTGTGTTTCCCATAGCAACCAATCAGAGCTCAGCTTTTATTCAGCCAGAGTTGTTTTCAGAGTGAACAGTGAACCCTGATTGGGTGACAAAGTCAATGTATTGGTATTAGAGAGTTTTTAATATTATGGCCGAGGTTTTTGTATTGATTATGGTGATTTTTTGGGGTGTGGCTTATTTATTACATTTTCTGATCATCTGAAGTTATGTTAGGTTTATAATAATATTTTTTTCATGTCTGGAAAGAGGGGGTAGGGGGGGGGGATCTAGAGTCGTCCTGGAAGAAAGGGAATGTCCCATATAGACAGATCTTGGTCATATTGTAGGTGCACAGCGAATATAGTCCCTATACACCAAAGAGGGTGCGTCACTTTACCCGTATGGGGTGTGACTAGGGACAATTGTAAGCAAGTAGGTTGTACAGGATTACACAAATACTTTCTTCCAGAACAGCTCCACACTGCTCTGCTGGTCGTGCGCGGTATTGCAGTTACATTCACTTTGATAGAACTGAGCTGGAAATCCAGAGAGAACCAATGGACGGAGGGTTAGAATTATCATTTTGTTTGGAATTTTCATATTTTTAAGAGAAGATTTTATTTAGTGTTTCTAACAATCTACATAATGAAACTGTATATGGGAAGGTCAGTCAGCGGCCTTAAAGGTCGTCCCGCGTGGCCGCCGTATTCCCAGGTCGTGCCGCGTGGCCGCCGTATTCCCAGGTCGTGCCGCGTGGCCGCCGTATTCCCAGGTCGTGCCGCGTGGCCGCCGTATTCCCAGGTCGTGCCGCGTGGCCGCCGTATTCCCAGGTCGTCCCGCGTGGCCGCCGTATTCCCATGTCAGAGCGGCCGATCCTCCAGCGATCAGCTGATCTCCGTCCTCTTCTCACACGTTATTCAGGCGTCTTCTTACCGATCGTCCATTTCAGGGTCATGTGAAGGACCTTTCGACACCGTATTCGACTTTGTGAGAAAGGAGAGAAACCAATACGGGGAGATCGCCATCCGCTACAACACCTACTTCTTCCGGAAGGGCTGGTACTGGATGTACGAGAACAGGAATAATCGGACGCGCTATGGAGACCCCATTACCATATCCACTGGATGGCAGGGGATCCCGGCAGAGAACATCGATGCCTTTGTGCACGTCTGGACATGGACCAAGGACATCTACTACTTTTTTAAAGGTACAGAGATAGAAGGTCCTGCTAATGTACTGATATCACTATATAATAATGTATGCCTGTGCTGTAGGGGGCACTGACCATCACGGGAGTTGAGCCTCTTGCCTCAGGCAGCACCACCTGTAGCAGCACCAGGAGTGCAGTCATCTGCTACAAAGCAGAACTTCACACCTAAAAATAGTCTTTAACAGCAGATGTTAGCATTGGGGTGAGAACCCAAGTACTAATAATATAACCCGAAATGTTACTACTGGATGGGGTGGAGGGGGCAACAGCTGGCACTGACCTTATGAGTGGTCCCAAATATGGACAGAGAGGTCATAATAGAAGGTCACGGTGACCCTGGCCCGGTGGCCAGCCGCTTGCCTTGGATCTGGCTTCAGAAACCCTTGGTGATACAGACACATGCATGCTCAGCCAGGTGGTGGGAGACGTGAGCAGGACTCCCCATACAGTTGGTAGGTCCTTCCAAATAGTTGGGTTCAGCCATGCTTGATCCTGCTGCTGTGACAGGCTGTATGTTCACGTTCCACTAATGTGGCATATAAATCTAGATGAGGAGATCCATTGTCCGGTACCGGTCACCGCTGCCCTGGTGGTTCCTTCTGTGCCGCTAACGTCTCCCCGGTGTTTGCAGGAACCGTCTACTGGAGATACGATAACGAGAACGACAAAGCCTTCTCCCAGGACCCTCAGGGGAAGACCTACCCCAGGCCCATTTCTCAAGGATTCCCTGGAATTCCCAGTCCAATCAGCGCCGCCTACTTCGACAGAAGGACCCAGAGAATTTACTTCTTTAAAGACGCTCAGGTGAGTGGCACTTGGATGAGTTACTGCATATCATGAGATGTCTCCAGACTGTAGGGATGTAACGGCACTAAACACATTGGGGAAGAATCCATGTGAGTCTCCCTGCCCCTTACTCCACCCAGGACACCAATATGGACCAGAGACCGGGCCGGGGCATGAAAGCCTCGCCCGTCACATTGACTACTGTCTCCACAGGAAAAAATGGCAAAAACTATAGCAACAACCTCCGCTCGCTCTGATTTGGTCTAAATAACTGGCGGAGTTTGCGGCGGAGTCTCTTGGTGAATATGGGAGCAGGACCCCCACAGGGGGAATTATAAAACTGCCCTTCCAAACGCCCGTCTTCATGAATTCCCCCCCGTAGAGTTTTCTCACAAGAGGTTCTTGGCCCATGGAATTCTGTGGTATCAGACGATCTGCAGACCTTCTGAGATTCCTGATGAAGAGACTATGGCCATAGTTCTGACCCTACAAAGCTGAAAAATACATTTATAGTCCAGGACTGAAGCCCATACCCTCTGCTATGAGTCACTGCTGTAGTACCTAAAGGAAGTCTATCCATGGCCCCTTCCTTCTAAAATCATCTTGTAAAATTATGCTAATTACCCCTTATGTGCTTCAGATTCACAGCTTGTTACACTGTGCAGGAGCACTCCCCGCCTACCATGCATCAGGAAGAGGGAGGGTGAGACAGTGTAGCAGCCTGTGAAGCTACAGCATGAAAGGGCTCTGGTAACACCTCAAGGGGAACGTCTGGCTCATTAGCATAATGCTAAAAGTTGATTTTAGAAGGAAGTTGGCCATGGATAACAAATATAACAAGCACAGGGACTGGATTTATAAGGAAGGGCCCCTGGCCTGATTTTGATGTAGATTCCCTTTAAGCAGAAATAATTGGAAGCAGTGACTTGTAGCAGAGGAACATATTATTTCTCCGGAGCTAATACCCAACACTGGCTGCAGCTTTCTGTGGTCAAAACTGTGGGGACAATCTCTTTAAATCAAGGTTTGACTCGTTGAGCGACCAGTGCTCCCAGAAGTGCTTTGGAGGCGGTCCCCAATGCTGCAAAGGCTCAGCAGTGAGCGCCTCCACTTGGGGCAGTAACTTCCAAGCAGGAGAGCCCAGAGCCCCTCAGTATTAGGGACCGCTCTCTTGGCACTTGCATCAAGAACTTTGGGTCATTTTAATGTAAAATTCCTAAAAACGTGATACCTTCTCCTGCCGGGGATTTTCTTGTCCTGTGACGAGATAACTTTATTGTTTGTTCCCTCGTCCTTATTATTCGCAGGTTTTTGCTTTTGATGTGAACAAAAACCAGGCGCTTCCAAACTTTCCGCAGAAAATCCTGGATGTTTTTCCCGCTATTGTTAGAAACAACCATCCGCGGACTCACGTGGACGCAGCGTACTTCTCCTACAGCCACAAATCTCTCTTTCTATTTAAAGGGAAGCATTTCTGGAGAGTGGTCAGCGAGGTGGAGCGGCGAGCCAACCCTTCCCTGCCCCCCAATGGCTTGTATCCCCAGCGAGCCATCTCCGAGCAGTGGTTTGATATATGTAACGTTCACTCATCATTGTTAAAGCTATGACCTACGACCTCAGGAGCTTAAAGGGGAAGTCCCAAGTTTATCCATAACATCCCCTATCAAGCGGTCGGACCCCCATCCATCACAAAATGGTCCCCGGCTTCTTCATCTGCAGGGGGTCTGACTGATATGAGGATAGGGGGACGTCCTGTACACTGGTCCCACCACTCGGATACCAGCGACCGATTCTGTACACACATTTCGGACTCGCACTTCAAAAAAAAATTCCAAAATATGTTGCCGGAACCTTCCAAAGTCTGAACTTCTAGAGTATAGAGAGAATTCCCAAAATCCGCAGGCAAAACGTGTTGTTCAGGATCTGCCCCGCACCAGACACTGTACATTGCACACCGCTTATATGACAACAGGGAGGAGCTAAGTCTTCTCTGGCTTGTAAAGATATCACAGGTCCTCACGACACTGACGTTATTGTGTAAAAGACAGAAAACCAGAATGGTTTTACCTTTTGTTCCCTGACAAAACATTAGATTGTCCTGTGGCTTCTGATATTTATTTTCTAAATAAAAAAATTTATTTATGAGTTGCAAAATATTTGTCATATCTGTCTCACAGGATGTCACAATAATTGTACTGCAACCCCTTGAGCAGAAGGATGTACAATCTGCTCAGCTCCTCCTGCTCTATAACATGCTGCCTGCAGATAGGACACTATGTACAATCTGCTCAGCTCCTCCTGCTCTATAATATTCTGCCTGCAGATAGGACACTATGTACAATCTGCTCAGCTCCTCCTGCTCTATAATATGCTGCCTGCAGATAGGACACTACATACAATCTGCTCAGCTCCTCCTGCTCTATAATATGCTGCCTGCAGATAGGACACTATGTACAATCTGCTCAGCTCCTCCTGCTCTATAACATGCTGCCTGCAGATAGGACCATATATACAATCTGCTCAGCTCCTCCTGCTCTATAACATGCTGCCTGCAGATAGGGCACTATGTACAATCTGCTCAGCTCCTCCTGCTCTATAACATGCTGCCTGCAGATAGGACACCATGTATAATCTGCTCAGCTCCTCCTGCTCTATAACATGCTGCCTGCAGATAGGACCATATATACAATCTGCTCAGATCCTCCTGCTCTATAACATGCTGCCTGCAGATAGGACCATATATACAATCTGCTCCGCTCCTCCTGCTCTATAACATGCTGCCTGCAGATAGGACACTATGTACAATCTGCTCAGCTCCTCCTGCTCTATAACCTTGTCATGTAATCCACCGGACTAGTACAATCACCCTGCTCTGCAACAAATATCTATTCATCCTCTATGGGGCTGGTGAAGAGTCAGGAGGTAACATTAACCTCTTCAACTTTATGGCATTTTTTTTTTTTTTTAGTTCCTCTGTTTTACCTCCTGGAAATGCAGTAAGTTAAAGGGGAAGTCAATCATGTCATGTAACAACTACATGATGTGACATTACCTGTAGTACTGTGCCTACTGAGATGCTGTAGGGGGAGGGCTCCGGCCATATGTGCCATTTCCCTGATCCAGGCTTCTGGCAACACCCACTTGTCAATTTATTCATACATTTCCAGGAGGTTATGAGAAAACGAGCAGAAATAAGGGTCAGTGATACAATCACTTAGCGAATTATCAGAACCTACACATTGGACTCGCCACCATTGTGTTAATAAATAAAATATTATAACTTTATTTCATAAGAAGCTATTCACATTTGCAGGTAGAGAAAATGTACAATACCAAGACGCTGCCTCCAGAACGTACGTGTTACCTGTCCTGTCACATGTGGACTGTATGGATCGGCACCACTTGGCCCATATAGATGAACATAACGGTACCGAATACTGGCGCAGCATCATGTGACCTGCCCAAAAACCTGTGATCCAATCACGAGCAGTAGATATCAAACTGGCCACGTACAGTCATATTTACATCTTATTTCGATGGCTAAAACCAAAAAAACAGGGTCCTAAAAACACAACGTAACAGAAGGTCACAGAATAACGCAGGTCCCTGTTCACACTGATAATACAGAAAGTAACGGAACAAACCTGGAAGATCTTCCACTCGCCCCCATCTACTATCCTGAGGCCACTTACCGGCTCCGGGCTCCCTCCTCTCTGACACAGGGTCTATCTAATGGATGAATGAAGCCCCCAGAGATATTCCGGGCCGGCACTACTATTACTACGATACCGGCAGCACCTTGTTAGTGGAGTGCGGGTTTGCCTGGAATAAGTCCCTAAAACACAGGTTCGTTTCAGTTTCTCACCATTTTTACATTTGTACATCATCACAGCTGAGGGTTTGGTACAATTACAGTATATGTTCCTCTGAGCTATAGAGGAAAACACATACATTACTCTCCGGTTTGTTACAGTGTTTCAGTGTAATTGAACTGTATCAATCCCAGTCCTGTCAGTGAGACTCTTATGGAAACACCAAACCACTGTAACAGACTCTCAGCTGTGAGCATCACAGTGGTGGAGATTCATCTTTAAAAGTCAGGTTTGCATTGATCGAATGATCCACGATGGTTGAAAATTGTGTGATAAATCTGGTGCCGCAGGAATCATGCACGGAAATCTGGAATTAGTGGCCTAATAGTTTTTGTGCAAATAAGCCCAAAAGCTGCAAAAATCTGAATTCTAGCATTAAGCAGCAACTTACAAAATGGTGAGAAATGGACCAAATAAGTTAAAAAGTTGCAGAATTACAGGATAGAAGTCTCAGGCTTAAAGAAAATCTCCCATCAGAAACCATCTGGATAAACCAGGGACATTACTGATAGGTCCAGGCACCGGGACTGTGGGATCTTCTTATATGTGTTATCCATGGCCTCCTTCCTTCTAACATCAACTTGTATAATTATGCAAATGAGTCAAGAGGTGTTACCAGAGCCCCTCTGTGCTGTAGTTTCACAGGCTGTTACACTGTGCAGGAGCACATCCCCCTCCCCCACACTGTGTGAAATGACATCAGGCAGAGGGAGTTGGGAGTGTAAATGCCTTTGAAACTACAGCAAGGAAGGACTCTGGTAACGCCCCTGCCCAGAGCCCTTCTGGCTCATTAGCATAATTTTAAAAGTGAATTTTAGAAGGAAGGAGGCCATAGATAACAAATAGCAGAAGATGATGTATAGCTCCAGGCAAGGGGTAGGTGTCCCTGGTTTATCATGATGGATTTTGATGGTAGATTTCCTTCCGGGGGTAAAAAAAAAAAAATTAAAATAAAATGTATGACCTATCCTCCAGGATTGGTCCTCAATATCAGATTTGTGGGGGGAGGAGGGGGGGGACCCACAGATCAACATTTCTCAGCAGCTGGGAAACAGAATGGGACAAGAGGCAGACAGTGACATTATCAGTGCAGTGGTCAGACCAGGTTACTGCAGGGCTCTACATTCATCTCAGTGGGAGCCGAGCAGCAGTTACTCAGTGCACTACACTGCAACTACTACTTCCTGCTCCATTCCCTGTCAGGAAAAGCTTATCTATGGGGGGGCTGGGGTGAACTCCAACCTGATATTGAGGGCCCACTGGGTTGTAACAAGATTTAAGCACAGGATCCTGGGGGTCTTGTGGCTCCCATATACGATTGTAGAAGCGGTCAGGTAGCAATCACACTGCTGTTCTCTGACCCGATCAGAAGTGACCAAATACCCTACTAAGAGATTAGAGCGTCATGTGCACCTTTAACAGGACCCCCCCCCTGTTCTGGCGATTGGTGGGGGTCTTACAAATGTGTCACATGTAGATACCAATAGCCAGTAAACTGTGCGCCTGGACCACAGGGACCTGGACGTGGGCACATCCCGTGCGGCAGGACAGTGAGTCTTCCTGGTAAGGAGGAGGCGGCAGGCGGATCCTGGGTGTAACAAGGCACAGGGTGTATCCGAGCAGCGGCGGGTCATTGGATGACGCTCTCGCCGGCCTCGCTCTTTGGAGACAGCTGGTCCAGTAGGTGTATGAGAACGCTCAGTCTCTCGGCCAGTGAGCAGTCCTTGTTGGTTGACGCTCGTAAGAGATTGGAATAAACTTGCTTGTAGGTTTTCAGAGCGGCCTCCTCTTCAGTGGAGTTACTGGGGGGAGAAAAGTCACATAATGAGGGTCCGTGTTATACAGCAAGGTCACCTGAGGCTGGTAATTACTCTGTGTCCACCAGACTACATATCGTGTGGTTGCAGGGGCGGAGACACAAAGTTGCAGGACAGTTTTAAAGGGCACCTGTCAGTTAAACTAACCCACACTAACTAAACAGCAGTATAACTATCCCTATATTGTTCCTCCCCATGCCTGAAAAGTTCCAGTCAGTTAATAAAGTTTACTCCACATCTATGTATATTCATGTTCCTCCAGCTCAGCCACAGCTCCAGCTTCCTGATAGACAAGGGGGCTGCTTTCTCTTCAGCTCTGCTACATCATTCGCCTCCTCAGGAATGAGGAAGAGTCGTTGGCCGTGTGTGACTTGCTGGAGATAATTTCTGAGGGAGGGTGGAATGAGACGACTTCTCTTCAGCGAGTCACACAGCCTCGCCTGAAGAGAAAGCAAGTGTCTTGTCAGGAACCTAGCGGCACTGCCGAGCTGCTAGAACATGAATATACATAGATGGGGAGTCAATTATACAGACTGGAATTTTATAGGCATGGGGAGGAACAATATAGGGATAGATGTACTGCAGAACAACAAGTTTTTAAAGAAGTGTTCAGTGAGTGTGGGTTAGTTTAACTGACAGATTCCCTTTAAAGAGTTTTTCCAGGCTAAAAATATTGATGACCTTTCCTTAATATCTGAGTTTGGAGGGTCTGACACCCAGCACCCCTACAGATCAGTAGCTGATATACAGAGAATGTCGGGGGGGGGGGGGGGGATGTATAATTGTACCACAGAAAACTGGGAAAACCTATTGACTCGAGTATAAACCTGGGGTGGGAAGTGCATTGGTCACAGCCCCCTGTATATAGCCAGCATCTAGGCTTATACACGAGTATATACGGTAAAAAAATTTTTTATAAATAAGAGAAATATTTAGGAAAAATAAATTTGTTAATATTCCCAAGCATAAAGTTTAATTTCTGCCCCCAGTGTGTGCCCCCGCCCTCGGTGGGAGAGATCCCTTGTCCGATTACAAGTGAAGTAGAGGGTTTTGCCGGCTGCTCCTCATCTGTCCCTTCCTGCGCCTCCATAACAGAGCGGGAGCTGCTTAGGATTGATGACGGGGCCCCGGACATAAAACTAATTTACCTCTGCAGATTAGTGATCCTGGCAGCGGGTGCAGTGTATACAGAGGAGATAAAGAGCCGCAGGTCTCCTCACATTACACTGGATAAAGCCTTAAGCTGATGAAATATCGTGACACCGGAGAGCAGAAACAATTACCAGATGTGGACAATTACACTAAACAAGCGTCTCCTTAGGACGCGGCGCGGGGCCCTGCCATACGTGGAGTGCGGCGGCTCTCTACTGCCATCTTGTGGAGAGCTGCCGCGCCTGTCAGTCCACCCGGGTGATGGGAGACTTCACAGGAAGCCGCAGCAGAGGCTGATAGAGACCCCCCTATAGAATATCCAATATAGTGTATCTATATAGTGTATGTGCAAATCCTGCCCTGAGCGCTGGTCTAACGCTGAGATCTGGCAGCAGGACAGATCGGTGATGCCACAATTTCTGTGTATCAGGACAGGATTTGCAGCAGTCATACAGTAAGTGGAGAGGGGCTGATGGGGGGACACTTGCTGCATCACAAACCTCCCCCTCCATTGCGTGCATTGAGGGCCATCTAAAGGCTCTTAAAGGGCTTGTCCGGAGGTTAAAAAACATGGCTGCTTTCTTCACAAAACAGCTCCTCTCCTGTCCATAGGTAACATGTGGTATTGCAACTGAGCTCCATTCATATCTATAAAAGCTCAGCTGCAATACCAGCACCCACCACAGTCAGGAGTGGCGCTGTTTTTAGAAGAAAGACGACATTATCAACCGTCGGACAACCCATTTAAGATGTAGACTTCGGCTACACGCGGCCACATGCTATAAGATGGCGCCAGTATTAGACGTCTCCGCTTACCTGCTCTTCTTCTTTGAGGTTAAAAGTTTCACAAATTGTAAGAGAACAAAAGACAATCGCGACTCAAATATGTTGACAAGTTTCAGCACTTCTTCCGTGCGGAGGGTCTCGTCTCCCGTGGCCTCGCTCCCTTCTCCCGGCCCCTGGGAATCAGAAGACGTGGGATTAGCGATAACACATCATAGGGACACAAGGATCTACATGAGACCCGGCGTTGTTATACATGGCGACTATCCCCTGAATGGGTGCAGCAGCGCAGGCAGGTGGGTGCTATCGCTCTGCTGCTGAATATTAATGGGTAGATACGCTCTCTGCTACCAGATTTCATGTTACAGAATGAATGTACAACACAATGAGACACCATAAGGAGAAGGAAGAGAGAGAGCGGGACAAACAATCCGGTGCCGGGACAGAAAGCGAAAGTACCGGAGGGTCGGAAGAACCGCGACTGCCGATGCCAGGAATGGGCTCAGTCATTAAGCTAATAGGGTCATTTACACAATGAATGGGGTCAGAAAGATCAGAACACCCCAGGTATAGGATGCAAGTCCCCTCAACTACCACAGCCAGAACTATGAGGGTCCACATCCGGCGCACCCTGTTATTTACTAGCACAGAGACGCAAGTAAGTGACAAGTAGGCGGAGACACTGCAGGGGCGCTGCAGAGCTGGAGTCACCCAGGACAGGCCTCACAGTCACTCACATATCATTTTACAGGACGTCTATACTGCCACATACTGCACAGGTCGTGCTCCTGTCCCGACTAGCAGGGCAAATACCTCTGTAATGGCTTCCCTGCTGTGACCAGAGGATCACTTTGCGGAGACTGGGCTGGAGGAGGAGTACACGTTCCGCTCATTAAGCCACCTGAACACCAGGTGGCGCCATATCATGTAAATAAATTTCTTAAAGGGATTGTTCAGGATGAATTATTTTTGACCTCAGAAGCTATTAAAAAAAGAAAAAACAAAAAAGGACAAATACTTCTGTCCTGAGCTCCAGTCCCTTCCTGTCGGTCTCCGAGGCTCAGCAGTGACATCACTTCTTGTAAGAAATGACACTAATATTTTTTCTCAAGCCCCGGCAACAATCAGAAAGGGCCACGAGCTGCAGCGCACAGCAGGAGGCAGGGTAAGAACATGCTCCTCCTATGAGGATCGGAGATAAAGGAAACGCAAGGATTACAATTGTATCCACTGCACAACATGTAGGAAGCCCCTCCCAAAGATGGCGGCGCAGCCCAGTGCATCATGGTACATGCGGTCCTCTTAGAGCACCAGCAGATTTATGGGGCGGATTAGTCCGGGCCTAGTGTATCCGTAGCTCCACCAGAGGAATGTATGGAAGGACGGGCACAGGGATCCGGAAGGTGACATATTAGTAGTGGGCGGAGTCAGCACATGGCGGCGCAGAGAACGTCTCACCTGATCGGCCTCGCACTCCAGCTCCTTCTGCAGAACAACAAAAGCCTCGCGCGTCTTCATCATGATGTCCAGCGCTGCGCTCAGGCTCCGCAGCTTCCCCCCGCTGCTGCTCTGACCTGTCATTAGCAGAGAATTAGTGTTATACATAAACATAGGACCCCCCGAATCCCCCCACAAATACATCCTGCATCGTACAAACATCTTCCTCATTATGGTTTATTATCTTTATGCACTGTCCACCTCTGCTTCATGTCACTACAGGATCTTACTCCTGGCCGCCCACCTCTGCTTCACGTCACTACAGGATCTTACTCCTGGCCGTCCACCTCTGCTTCATGTCACTACAGGATCTCACTCCTGGCCGTCCACCTCTGCTTTATGTCACTACAGGATCTTATTCCTGGTCCTCCACCTCTGCTTCATGTCACTACAGGATCTTACTTCTGGCCGTCCACCTCTGCTTCATGTCACTACAGGATCTTACTCCTGGCCGTCCACCTCTGCTTCACGTCACTACAGGATCTTACTCCTGGCCGTCCACCTCTGCTTCATGTCACTACAGGATCTTACTCCTGGCCGTCCACCTCTGCTTCACGTCACTACAGGATCTTACTACTGGCCGCTCACCTCTGCTTCATGTCACTACAGGATCTTATTCATGGTCCTCCACCTCTGCTTCAGGTCACTACAGGATCTTACTCCTGGCCGTCCACCTCTGCTTCATGTCACTACAGGATCTTACTCCTGGCCGTCCACCTCTGCTTCATGTCACTACAGGATCTTACTCCTGGCCGCCCACCTCTGCTTCATGTCACTACAGGATCTTACTACTGGCCGCTCACCTCTGCTTCATGTCACTACAGGATCTTACTACTGGCCGCTCACCTCTGCTTTATGTCACTACAGGATCTTACTACTGGCCGTCCACCTCTGCTTCATGTCACTACAGGATCTTACTACTGGCCGCTCACCTCTGCTTTATGTCACTACAGGATCTTACTACTGGCCGCTCACCTCTGCTTTATGTCACTACAGGATCTTACTCCTGGCCGTCCACCTCTGCTTCATGTCACTACAGGATCTTACTACTGGCCGCTCACCTCTGCTTCATGTCACTACAGGATCTTACTACTGGCCGCTCACCTCTGCTTTATGTCACTACAGGATCTTACTACTGGCCGCCCACCTCTGCTTCATGTCACTACAGGATCTTACTCCTGGCCGCCCACCTCTGCTTCATGTCATTACAGGATCTTACTCCTGGCCGTCCACCTATGCTTTATGTAACTACAGGATCTTACTCCTGGCCGTCCACCTCTGCTTCATGTCACTACAGGATCTCACTCCTGGCCGTCCAGGTCATGTGATGTCACACAGGTGCACGGCTTGTTATATACCCGTTATATCACCTGTGTGACATCACATGACAGAGGACAGATTTTTATCCCCCAAAAGTAAACCAGAATGACAGCAAGCAGAGATCTAGAAAACATTGAGGAATTGATACAGGAAGTATATTGGACAACCCCTTTAATACGTCATCTGTAATATATAGATCATAGTGTAACAATGTATTTCGTGCACTTACTGGACATCTGGAACTCGGCAAAGGCCACTCGTTCTAGTTGTACCCGGAGCAGTTCGCACGGAGCGTCCCTCAGGAGCCGGAAGAGCTTCAGCGCTTTGCTGTAATGCAGATCGGCCATGAGCCGGTGCTGCTTCCTCACGTGCTCATCACCCACCTGCAGCAAGGAATCACACAGGACGTCTTCATTGTTACCATTTTGAGGACTGTGCAACATTTTGATCACTTATTACATTTTTTATGTGGCGGTTTTGGACATTTGAGCGCCATTTTCGGTTAGGGGGTTCACCTTCCGGCAATAACCGGTTTTATATTTTGATAGATCGGGCGATACCCAACACGTCTGTGACTTATACGGTTTATTATGTTTTATATCAGTTCTTGAATTTAATATATATTTTTTTTAACTTTATCTTGTTTTGCCATTTCTTAGACCCTGTAGGGTACATTAACCCTAGATGGTCAGATTGTTCCCACCATATACAGCAATACTATTGGAATGCAGTATATGGCGTTTCTTACACAGAAACCATGTCATGGCAACCGATCGCCGACATCAGGGAAGCGGCTTTCTCAACCAAATGTCAGTGCCCATGTTATTTCTAGGTCACATGATGTCACACAGGTGCACGGATCGCCATATCCCTGGTCATGTGATGTCACACAGGTGCACGGATCGCCATATCCCTGGTCATGCGATGTCACACAGGTGCGCGGCTCGTTATATCCCTGGTCATGTGATGTCACACAGGTGCACGGCTCTTCATATCTCTGGTCATGTGATGTCACACAGGTGCACGGCTCTTCATATCCCTGGTCATGTGATGTCACACAGGTGCACGGCTCTTCATATCCCTGGTCATGTGATGTCACACAGGTGCACGGCTCGCTATATCCCTGGTCATGTGATGTCACACAGGTGCACGGCTCTTCATATCCCTGGTCATGTGATGTCACACAGGTGCACGGCTCTTCATATCCCTGGTCATGTGATGTCACACAGGTGCACGGCTCGCTATATCCCTGGTCATGTGATGTCACACAGGTGCACGGCTCGCTATATCCCTGGTCATGTGATGTCACACAGGTGCACGGCTCGCTATATCCCTGGTCATGTGATGTCACACAGGTGCACGGCTCGCTATATCCCTGGTCATGTGATGTCACACAGGTGTATGGCTCATTATATCCCTGGTCATGTGATGTCACACAGGTGCACAGCTCATTATATCCCTGGTCATGTGATGTCACACAGATGCACGGCTCGTTATATAAGTGTCATGTGATGTCACACGGGTGCATAGTTCTATATCAGATGCTGATGCTTATGAGCCAGGCACCCATAAACATTCACTTTACAATCTTAGGGGTAACCGTCTACATAAGATGATAAGTGTGAGAATACACAGACTGGATGGAGGGTGAGACATTGAGTGAATGACCTGGTTGCGCAGGCAGCTGTGATACATGGAGGCCAGTCTGTGATGGATGGTCGCTGCTCGGTACTGGCACAGGGGCTGCCGGGCAGACACTGTGTCCACGTCACAGTATTTCAGGGACTTCATCATGGCTTCAGTGACTTCTCTCTCAATCTATGGGATGCAGAAAAGAATAGGACATGAGGACTACGTCACAGGGTTAAACAGTGAAGATCAACGCACACAAAAGGGTTTGAGCGTCTACATCATAACCTGAGAAACATTAAATGACTCATTGTTACCAGGGTAATCTGGCTCCACAACATGCACCTACCCCATCTCCTCTGACTACGACTACGACATCCATAAGACTCAGTAATAGCAATACACAAAGTTTGTAAAGTTTCCTACTAGAATGGTAACTCACAGCTAACAGCGCCGTATGGTAACATCTTCAGAGGAATTCTATGTAAAATATATAACATATAGTTGTGAAGCCAAACGGAAGATATGGCCATTAAAGGGGTCGTCCACTTTCAGAAAGTATTCGACATGGTTTGTGTAAGCAAAAGTTATCCAATTTCCCAATATACTTTCTGTATTAATTAAAGTTTTCTGAATCTCTGCTTGCTGTCCTGCTGTAGGAAGCTTCTATGTTTACTTGCAGTGGATAGAAATCTGTCCATGTGATGTGATAGACAGGCAGGTGCCGGGATTATTACAGAGAGTAATAGGAGCCGTGTGATAATACCGAATCGTGCACCTGCACCCCCCGCACATCACATGGACAGATTTTCTATCCACTGGAAGTAAAAATTGAAGCTTTTATAGCAGGACAGCAAGCAGAGATCTAGAAAACCAAGAGAAAATGATACACAGTATATTGGAAAATTGTAAAAATTTTCCTTACACAAACCATATCAGATATTTTCTGAAAGTGGACAACCCCTTTAATTCTAAAAAAAACTAAATTACAAAGACTGGGTAATAGCACCCAAGAGTAAGAGTCATGTAATGCAGCGTGATGGGCTGATTCCTACAAAGGATCATGACAAGCAGCTGCGTGTATCCAGGGGGTTATTCCAGACATGTGATTGGTCACATCCCTCCGCACATCTGCAGGGCACATTACTCAGGAAGTGCTCGAGATCATCAGCAATAAGTTGGGAAATGATGGAGTCTTTTCAGTGCCGACTATAAGGGAGATGAGCCTCATAATCCGGACATAAGGGAAAGGCAGGAGAAAGGATTTCCCTTCATGTAGCCACTGAGACGTTTAACCACTTATATACCTTCATCTCTCATGCGGGGAGCAAAGTTTAGTTATTAAATCGTTTAAAGGGATTTTCCAGACCAACAACATGCAGGTCTTGGCTGCCATCTACTCCCAAGAACATAACGCAATTCTTTGGACTGCACAAATAACTTATGTGACCTGCTGGAAATGTTCGGAAGGGCTCCCGCCACTCCCAAAAATCCCTGGAGATCCATAAGTAAAAGCAGATCTTTTATTTGACTCTTACATGTTAAAGGGCATCTCCCACCAGGATGAAGGACTGTATGCAAATAAGCCTGAAGGGCTCCAGGCTCCATAGGTGTTAAAGAAGCCTGGAGCCCCTCAGGCTCATTTGCATATAGTCCTTCATCCTGGTGATAGATGTCCTTTAAAAGAAGCTATAGGACACACAAATAGATTGATGCGTTTCGACCCTTATGGGTCTTAGCCATGGACAGAGATGCACGAGCATCGAAACGAGTCAATCTATTTGTGATTTGCTTTTATTTATGGATCTCCAAGGACTTTTGTGAGTGCTGGGAGCTCTTCTGAACACATCTATGCGTCTACTGGCTGAAGATTTGGGCCATGAGCACCATAAGGAGCCCAGGGGTTATTTCAGGAAGAGACTGGGTGAGGACTGTACTGCCCTTTTCAATGATGGCACCATAGAGAGATATTTGGGGGGCCTCGGGCAGGCGTGAAATCCCCATTCCCTTTGGTGCAGTGTTCAGTGTCAGTGATCATTACCTGTTCCTGTGCTTTTCTGGAGATGGGTGCATAGTCCTGCAGGAGGGTGGCCATAGTGAAATACGTGGTGGACAGCTCCCAGTACACCGAATCCCAGACAGCCTGGTGCGTGTCTCTCTTATTGAGCGATTTCAATGCTTTGTGATAGTAATCGATGGCCTACAAAGACAAGGAAGATTATACACCCTTACATCCCCATTAGCAGCGGGATGAGGATGTACAGGATCAACTTTAACCCCTTAATGACGCCTGTGTTATACTCTACAGTGTAAGACCTGCACAGGCGTCCTATGAACCTTCCCCTAAAACTTCCCCATCCATCTGGTCAGTGGAGGCGAAGGGATCATACATCCCCCAATTCCTGCACAGACGGATCAGTGGGGTCTCATTATAGGACGTGTACAAATCTTACTATTTGACTGCATGGTAGGAGATCTGCTCTGATGTACAGCCTGTGTTACCTTATTATAGTACAGGGCCTCCTCCGGGGAGAATTCCCCTCTCCTCTCATCACTGCCGCCGCTGTGGGCTTGGGCACAGATCCTCATCAGCCGCCCCATGTTGCACAGCAGCAGCGCACTGTTTGTCGTGTCCTCGATGGAGCCAAAGTTTGTGATTCCCCTTTCGAAACAGGAGAAGCTTTTCTTCCACAAGTCTTGCTCGGTGCTAGAGACGCCTCTGTTGGCTGATGGACAACAGATTTATTGAAATGTTAAACACAGGAGAAAAAAAAAATGCATATTTCCAAATCATTATTATGAATAATTATTAATCAATACTAATAACCTACTTATAGGCTAATCAATATCAGAAAAGTGGGCTGCAATCATCAGCACCCAATGCTATTCATCCCGGACTGTCCACCTGTATCCGTCTATTAAGTAGCTCCGGTCCACAATTATGGAGTTTTGCATAATAATCCAGTATTTATACTTAGTAATAGATCCAGGCACCGCGACTGTGGTATCTTCTTATATTTGTTATCCATGACCTCCTTCCTTCTAAAAGCAATGTTTAAAATTTTGCTAATGAGTCAGAATGGCTCTTGGGAATGTTACCTTTGTCCCTCCATGCTGTAGCTTCACAGGCCATTACACTCTCCACCCTCCCCCTGCAGTGAGCACTTCCTGACAGTATAACAGTATAAAGCCAGATCACATAGGGGCTAGGGTAGCCCTTGTGGCTCATTTGCATAATTTTAAAAGTTGATTTTAGAAGGCAGGAGGCCATGGATAACACATATAAGAAGATCCCACAGTCCCGGTGCCTGAATCTAGAAGTAATGTCCCTGGTTTATCAGGATGGATTTTGATGGCAAAATTCCTTTAATGGCCAATACACACGGTTATGGTCAGGCCTTGTTTCACGGACCATGCAGCGTCCTGGAGTTCTGTCCTAGACAACAAAATGGACTGTATTTTTTAGGACAGACAGCGGACATTTGGCTTTCATCCCTTTCTGCCCGTGACTTCTGACCCATAATTGATACATGTCGGTCATTGGTACCAACAAGTTCTTCTTGTGACCACAAACACGTTCCCAGTATTTTGTGGAAAGGTCACAGATGACGTTGTGCGTGGGATAAACCTATTATAAAACATCCCCATACAGGCTGCAATGTTCTGCAGATTGCGATTAAACTCCCACCTTTATCACATACACATTACCACCGAGTCTTCGCTTCATCCCTCTCAAAAGGAAAAAAAAAAAAAAAAAGGGCAGAATTTGCATGAAACGTGCACAGAAAGTGCGCAGAGAGGATGTAAATATCAGGTTTGTCTGCAGCAGAAAATCACTGCCCTGCAAATAACAGGAAGAGGAAAACAGCCGGAAGTGCCGACGCTTCTACCTCCATGTACAGAACAGAGAATCATAACCACATTATACCTGAAGGGGTAACAAACCCAAATATTACTCCTGGAGATGAAGACGACAACCCCAGCAGAGAGGTCCCGGGATTAGGGACAGGATGACCATTCGCTCTTCATGTTTTGTTCTGTCCTTTTGTTATGGCAGGATCTGCACATTTCTGTCCTGATTCAATATCAGCCATTTATTTGTGCACATATTGTGTAATTGCAGCTTTAAAGGGAACCTGTCATCAGTAATTGGTCTAATAAACCACTACTAGTATATTGTCAGGCAGTGTAACACTAGTTTTTGTATCTTTCATGGTTCAGTGTTCTGACATCACCCAGAAAATCAACTTTGAAGTGAAATGTAAATTGGTTGTCAAGGAGGAGGAGAGTTTAACACTGAAGTCAAGGTGTGGAGCTCTGAACGCCTCCTCCTCTGTGATTGACATCATGAGATCTGGTTAGCGATGTCTCTGGATGTAGGACCAGCAATTACTGTGAAGGGGCTTTTATGCAGAAGAGAGAGCTTGACTTCGGCGTTAAACTCTCCTCCTCCTTGGCTTTATACAATCTATTTACATCTCACTTCAAAGTAGATTTTCTGGATAATGCCACCACATTGGAAAGAAAAAAAAAGGAAGGTGTTCAGCTTCTTGACAAAATAAGTGGTTCAATTGGTCAATTACTGCTGACAGGTTCCCTTTAACGTGACTGAGCCACAATATCAGAAACAACCAATGGACAATTGTAACTCTTTTTAAAGGGGCTGTCCAGAAGTTGAAAAATCTTGCTGCTTTCTGCCAAAAAGAGATCCTCTCCTGTGTTTTGCAGAAAGCAGCCAATTTTTTAACTTCTGGACAAGCCCTTTAAGTAGCTTCCTTACTAAGTAAAATACTTGATCCAGGAGCACTTACTTGATCTCTCAGTCTGGAGGGCAGCCGCCTGGTTCATATAAAACACTCCGATTTCATTGCGGATGTTGCCCAGTCTTTTTAGCACCTGGTTCTGCTGCTCCGGGTTTTGGGTCTTGAGGTTTGTAACAACCAGGATGTCATTGGCAGCTTCATAGCACTTGCAGCTGATGGAGAGCTGACACTCCAAGTCAGTGATCAGGTCTGTTACAAATGAAAACCCTGAGAAGAACAAAGAACATGAGCTTTAAACTGCATCTCTGCTTTTCATGTATATAAAGGAAACCTATTGGATTTAAGCACAATGTCCTTGGACCCTTCAATCACCTTTTGGAATGACACATTGTAACGCGAAAAAATATTTTAGACTAAGATGAGACTTTAATTTTGCCCCCAGACAAAATATTCCATTTGTTAAACATCCTCCTTATAATTAAATCACTGCTGGGGAACCCCCAAGATACAGGAAAATAGGTGAACAATCACCAATCCACAGGGTAAAGAATAACAAAGTGATTGGTAAGGGTCCAATGGGTAAGACCCCCATGGATCCCAAGGACAGGACCCCTAGCAATCTGGAGAACAGGAGTCCTTTCTCACCTATGGGTGTAGTGGTAGGTCGAGCATGAGCCATGCCGCTCCATTCAGTTATATGGGAGATAGTGCCGGAGATAGTGAAGCGCTGTACGCGGCAAATTCCGACACTCCCATAATATTGGATGGAGCGATAGAACGCATGTTCAACCTACTGCTGCACCCAATAGCAAGAACATTGGATAGCTGGAGGTCCCATCAAATGGTCTCCACCAAGCAGCTTGTTATCCTCTATCCCGTGGACAGGAGATAACTTGCATAACCCTTTAAGCTCTGGAGTAAATAGAACATCGTGGTTGGACCCCCAGTGATCAAACATTTTTTGCCATCTCTTGTCTTTGATGGCACAACCCCTTAAATTTCCATTTCTGAGACTATACCAGGAGCATTGTATGGCTGAGGGGATTGTATGGCCGGGGGGATTGTATGGCCGGGGGGATTGTATTGGTAAAACAAGGAATCAGCAGGACTCACCTTCACAGCTGGATTCTCTGTGCAGACTGTGTAATATCTCCTGATCATCTCTTGTCTGGTAATTATATTCCTCGAAGTATGCGGCCCGATTGGCGGCGTTCTGGGCCAGCATAAGCTGGATGTCCCCGCAGAGCGTAAGGTACTGGCACATCAGCAGCATCACCTCAGGAATCTGGTTGGTACAGAGGCAGCTGTAGGCATCTAGACATGGGGAGAGAGGGATAGTAGCAGAGCGGCTGTACACATATACGCAGTGCGGTATTCATCAGCCCTGTCCCTGAACGGCAAAACTCATCTATACCCGACTGATCCAGCAGGGAGAGGTCATCCACCCACAGGCAGACACTTCCCATATGCAGCTCCTATCATTGTCTGTACGGCTTAGGAGCCTCCATGCGGAGATTCTCCGATGCTTCCGAATAAGAGTCTTACACAATGCCGGAGATGACATCTATTCATACATTCATAGAAACTGCTCTGAGAACAAACTATGGATTTTTCACAGCTTCTCTATTCACTGTCACTACAAAGGATTTCTGGGATTGGGGGTCTTATACCCGGCCCCAAACCAATCAGCCGAGAGTCTACAGCCAGAACCAGAAGGTTTCATACAATCTGCATTGGCCCAGTGCAGATCATCTCCCATTCATTATACATTGTGTCAGATTTGTTATCCAAACAATAACTTACCCTAAACATAAGACCTTTATTTTAAGGCCCAGACCTCCCCTTTAAGTGTGAAAATATAAAAAAATGTAAAGTATAATACACTTTAAAGGGAGGGGATGTATTACTCTCTATACAGTGGATGGAGATTTCTGCTTTATTCAGTATATAGGTTCTGGCACCTGGAAGGTACAAGATCCAAGTGCTGGACCCTGACAATCTGATACCACATCCCTTTAAAGATTTTACGAGCTCCCAAGTCACCTCACAAGTAAAAGCAGTAGGATACAAGGACATAAGACCTTTTATAAGCTATAACGTAGATATAGATTTCCACCTATCATTATAGAGAAAATCCAATTATCGTCTTTTTGCAGATTAGCTTCTCAGTGCACCCAATATTTTCCTTCTACCCCTCCAATCATTGTGTGATGCCTGGTGCTGCTGAAAAGCACAGAAGGAACAAAACAAGTGCATCCGGTGATGCGCCTCTAGTGCACTGAAAAAATAATCCAGAGCAGGAAAAGCGGATGAAACGTCACACACAATGTTATTTTTACTTGTTAACTTTATAATGTGGGGCAGTGCATTTACAGCAACACTTTGAAATGATTCCCAATATTAAAAACCCTCAGTGCTACCTGGTGCCGAGGGACCAGAAGTGGTGACGTCCCTGTACAGGTCACAATGATCACATCACCAGTTCTGTAACTTACCATAACACTGTAGGGCCAGCTTGATGTATCGCAAGGCTCGGCCGTACTTCTGCAGGCTCATGGCGGCGTCTGATAGCACATAATACGCCTTTGAGGCTTTAATAATCAGCTGTAGCTTCATCTTGAACTGCCAGGAACCAGGGATGATCCCGGATCTACTGGAGCACTGGTTGTCAGAACTTTCCACTAGACAGGAGAGAATAGAGTAGATTAGACAGAAAATATTGTAAAATCCTAACAAGAACATTCAGGATCACCAAATCAGAATAATAGGACACAGAGACTAGTCCACAATCAGTGTTGTGAGCCCAAGTGGATGGACTTAAAAGCTCTCCTTTAACCTCTACATAACTGTCTGTCATATACAAACTTTTTGCACATGCCCCGTCAAGAGAGAGGACCGTTTAAAGTGGGACCATCTCCTGAACCGTGACACCTAGAAACACAGTTCTGGTGTCCTATTAAAGAGGAGAATCTCTGTTAAAGTCTCTGTTAAATGTGACTTTTAAATGCACATCTCAATTCTTGACTGTAAATGGATATCTCTGGTTCTGTTTCAGAAACAAACACAATCCTGATATTATAGCAAAGGGGAGATTCTCTTCTTTAATAGGACACCAGAACTGTGTTCCAGAATATATGACCATTGAAAGGACACCTACCAATCAGTTCAGTGTCCCAGTAAGAACTTCCTAAGTAACATCATTCCTCAGGACTTCTTTTATTATAACTCTATATCCCATGATCCTCGTATTTTAAATGAATGCAATGAATGCAAACCCCCCGCTAGTGGTCCCGCCTGTCAGATAGATACGCGCTAAGGGTTGGGGGAGCTTGTGGAACCGGGCAAGAACGCCAACGCTACAAGGGGTGCAAACATTAAAATACGAGACTCCTTGAGGCGCTTGGGTGACGTAGCCCCAGGCTGATTTGCATAACTTTAATAACTCTATACTATTATGTTCATTTAGTGCCTTTAAAGGGGTTGCCCAGGTTCAATATGTTTATTTTGTATTTGGCTATAGCAGGTGTGTGCCGGCAATGCTATGCAACTGCTGACACCCTGTATACCAAAACAAGCCGTGATAGGATATGCTGCGCAGGACATGAGGTAAATACCCAGGTAAGTATAACTTTATTATGTTTACACCACCTGGGGACTAACGTAAAAAGAAAACCATGAAAATAATCAATCACTAGGAGTTCAGCGGAGGTCCGGCATCTGGAATCTCCACCAATCATCAGCCCGAAGAAATAGTGGTGGTCTGGTGAACTACCCAAAAATATAGACATAAATTCACATTGTCCAATATGAAAAGAAAACTGACTTTTCTGCAGGAACAGTTCCATCTGCTTCTCCAGGCACTCAGACACTACATTGGCGGACTCATCTTCATATTTTAAGGGTATTGGCGTGTTGGGGTCAGCAGCAGGCAGCTCTCCTTCCTTCTTAATACTGCTGTCAATGCATTTTAACCCCTAAAAACAAAAACACAAAGCTTTATGTGAAACCTCGTCATAACACGCCAACTATGAATCTTCAGGAAAGAACGTGAACGAGGACTTACTTCTAGGACATAACTTAGGACCAAGCGACAGCGCTCCTCTGTGTCACTGCAAACCGGAAATGTGCAACTAGGCTGCAAGTGAAGGGTAACTAAAATCATACAATGTACAGCAGCAGGGAATGAGGATTGGATATTGGAATATGATCACCTGCCCCCGGTGTCACCATGAAGGCACATGCAGAGGGGGTAATGCAGGTGTAGGTCTCCTTACCCTGATCTGATGAGTGGACTTGTACTTCTCAGGAACAGACAGCTCCCGGACAGATTTAATGATGGCCACGGCTTTACAATCTTCTAGGGGGTGAGGAGCTCCGGTATAGGAGCCATTCTCATCACTATCGGGCAGCTCCTCTTCTTCCTCATCTTCCTCACTGTAGCTCTCATCAGAGTTCCCGTTAAGAGATCCTTCTCCATTTTCTTCTTTCTTGGGCTCTAGTTGGAAGAGCTCTGACAGCATGTAGTTGGCCGAAGCAATGATCTGACAAGCAGGATAAGACGTTACAATGTCTATAGTGTAAGTATGGAGTAGTCAATGCTTCACAGATCCTGATGTGGAAGGCGAGTAGGAAGGCCGCCGTACAAGATGGTTTGGCTGAACCCATCAAAAGCATCTGAGAAAAATCTAATCTGTGCTGTTAAAGGGGTTGTCCATGACTAGCAATAACTTAGGGACGGACTGGGACGGGCTTTTAAGGAAAAATAAAAATAAATGTGCCCTTACCTCCTCCTCGGGCAACTTCCGTCCACTTCCATCCGTCAGCATATCCCAGCGCCTACAATGCCGAGAGATGGGGACAGATGAGAGTGGTCGGGCGGAAGCTCCCAGAGGGCGGCTTACGCGCCCCTGTAAACTAACAGGAGCACGGACTGCGGCGTGGGACATCAGCAGCGACGGAGGAGGAGGAGAGTACATGTTTGTTTGTTCTTTTTTAAAAAGCCCGCAACAGCCGATACTCTAAGATCAGAAAACCTTTTTAAAGGGGTTATCTTTAGTAGATGCGGGTCCCATTTAACTAGAAAACAGGGAAACGATGAGCCACTTCCCACAGCCGGGCTAAACGGAAAGTTTGCATCCATGTAAAGCAACTTTCCATCAAGGTCTCTGGGAACATCACAAGGCATATAGTCTGTACGTAGGGCTATTTTCACCACTTCTGTAGACTGGAATGGAGAGTGACCCTGAATCCTGGGGATGTTTTTCTAAATACTAAATATAAGAATAAACCTTTAATCACCACTATTAGGCCACATTCACACATGGCGCTTGCATTTGCTTTACAAACGCAGTGCGAATGCCATGGGAAAGGGGCTCAGCCTGATCCAATATTTGTTTCCATTGAAACGCATGTGATCAGTAACGAGCACCCAGTGTTTGGCATTGTTCTCATGCTTAAGTGCCATGTGTGGCCTTACAGATGTCATCTCAGATGTCACCCTTGGGAACTACTGAATCAAAGCTGAAGCCGGCGCTGGCCTATGTGCAAGTTCTGTGCAACCCAAATTATACTGTATGACTGAGTATCTACATAAGAGTAAGTGGAATTGCATTGTCTCTGTAAGAAAGTCAGAATTTAGTACATGGTAGACAATTTGGATTCAGCCTTAAAAGCGATTAAGCCCAAAAGCTGTCCCCAACCTATTATCCAGGACAATATCTCAATGATTCTTGGAGATGCAACTTCTCTATTCTGGGAAACACAGAGATCTTTAAACGTTGCATCTACACTCACCGGCCACTTTATTAGGTACACCATGCTAGTAACGGGTTGGACCCCTTTTGCCTTCAGAACTGCCTCAATTCTTCGTGGCATAGATACAACAAGGTGCTGGAAGCTCCTCAGAGATTTTGCTCCATAGTGACATGATGGCATCACACAGTTGCCGCAGATTTGTCGGCTGCACATCCATGATGCGAATCTCCCGTTCCACCACATCCCAAAGATGCTCTATTGGATTGAGATCTGGTGACTGTGGAGCCATTTGTGTCCAGTGACCTCATTGTCATGTTCAAGAAACCAGTCTGAGATGCTTCCAGCTTTATGACATGGCGCATTATCCTGCTGAAAGTAGCCATCAGATGTTACAGGGTACATTGTGCTCATAAAGGGATGGACATGGTCAGCAACAATACTCAGGTAGGCTGTGGCGTTGTACCAAGGGGCCCAAAGACACCATGACACCACCACCAGCCTGAGCCGCTGATACAAGGCAGGATGGATCCATGACACCACCACCACCAGCCTGAGCCGCTGATACAAGGCAGGATGGATCCATGACACCACCACCACCAGCCTGAGCCGCTGATACAAGGCAGGATGGATCCATGACACCACCACCACCAGCCTGACCCGCTGATACAAGGCAGGATGGATCCATGACACCACCACCACCAGCCTGAGCCGCTGATACAAGGCAGGATGGATCCATGACACCACCACCACCAGCCTGACCCGCTGATACAAGGCAGGATGGATCCATGACACCACCACCACCAGCCTGAGCCGCTGATACAAGGCAGGATGGATCCATGACACCACCACCACCAGCCTGACCCGCTGATACAAGGCAGGATGGATCCATGACACCAGCACCACCAGCCTGACCCGCTGATACAAGGCAGGATGGATCCATGACACCACCACCAGCCTGAGCCGCTGATACAAGGCAGGATGGATCCATGACACCACCACCACCAGCCTGAGCCGCTGATACAAGGCAGGATGGATCCATGACACCACCAGCACCAGCCTGACCCGCTGATACAAGGCAGGATGGATCCATGACACCACCACCACCAGCCTGAGCCGCTGATACAAGGCAGGATGGATCCATGACACCACCACCACCAGCCTGACCCGCTGATACAAGGCAGGATGGATCCATGACACCACCACCACCAGCCTGAGCCGCTGATACAAGGCAGGATGGATCCATGACACCACCACCACCAGCCTGAGCCGCTGATACAAGGCAGGATGGATCCATGACACCACCACCACCAGCCTGACCCGCTGATACAAGGCAGGATGGATCCATGACACCACCACCACCAGCCTGAGCCGCTGATACAAGGCAGGATGGATCCATGACACCACCACCACCAGCCTGAGCCGCTGATACAAGGCAGGATGGATCCATGACACCACCACCACCAGCCTGAGCCGCTGATACAAGGCAGGATGGATCCATGACACCACCACCACCAGCCTGACCCGCTGATACAAGGCAGGATGGATCCATGACACCACCACCACCAGCCTGAGCCGCTGATACAAGGCAGGATGGATCCATGACACCACCACCACCAGCCTGACCCGCTGATACAAGGCAGGATGGATCCATGACACCACCACCACCAGCCTGAGCCGCTGATACAAGGCAGGATGGATCCATGACACCACCACCACCAGCCTGACCCGCTGATACAAGGCAGGATGGATCCATGACACCAGCACCACCAGCCTGACCCGCTGATACAAGGCAGGATGGATCCATGACACCACCACCAGCCTGAGCCGCTGATACAAGGCAGGATGGATCCATGACACCACCACCACCAGCCTGAGCCGCTGATACAAGGCAGGATGGATCCATGACACCACCAGCACCAGCCTGACCCGCTGATACAAGGCAGGATGGATCCATGACACCACCACCACCAGCCTGAGCCGCTGATACAAGGCAGGATGGATCCATGACACCACCACCACCAGCCTGACCCGCTGATACAAGGCAGGATGGATCCATGACACCACCACCACCAGCCTGAGCCGCTGATACAAGGCAGGATGGATCCATGACACCAGCACCACCAGCCTGAGCCGCTGATACAAGGCAGGATGGATCCATGACACCACCACCACCAGCCTGACCCGCTGATACAAGGCAGGATGGATCCATGACACCACCACCACCAGCCTGAGCTGCTGATACAAGGCAGGATGGATCCATGCTTTCATGTTGTTGACCCCAAATCTGACCCTACCATCCGAATGTCGCAGCAGAAATCGAGACTCATCAGACCAGGCAACGTTTTTCCAATCTTCTACTGTTCAATTTCGATGAGCTTGTGCAAATTGTAGCCTCAGTTTCCTGTTCTTAGCTGAAAGGAGTGGCACCCGGTGTGGTCTTCTGCTGCTGTAGCCCATCTGCCTCAAAGTTGGACGTACTGTGCGTTCAGAGATGCTCTTCTGCCTACCTTGGTTGTAACGGGTGGCGATTTGAGTCACTGTTGCCTTTCTATCAGCTCGAACCAGTCTGCCCATTCTCCTCTGACCTCTGGCATCAACAAGGCATTTCCGCCCACAGAACTGCCGCTCACTGGATGTTTTTTCTTTTTCGGACCATTCTCTGTAAACCCTAGAGATGGTTGTGCGTGAAAATCCCAGTAGATCAGCAGTTTCTGAAATACTCAGACCAGCCCTTCTGGCACCAACAACTATGCCACGTTCAAAGGCCACAAATCCCCTTTCTTCCCCATACTGATGCTCGGGAGAACTGCAGGAGATTGTCTTGACCATGTCTACATGCCTAAATGCACTGCCGCCATGTGATTGGCTGATTAGAAATTAAGTGTTAACGAGCAGTTGGACAGGTGTACCTAATAAAGTGGCCGGTGAGTGTAAATGACCTGGAGGTGTCACAAATGTGGAGAATGACGAATTCCTGCTTAACTAATGACTTATGATGGGTACTCATTGTGAGCAATCAGTACAGGTTGGTAGATGATTTGTGTGACTAAATCCTCAAGATTTTTTTTAGCATAATTATACATAAAATATCCCTACAATATATACAACCCTTAATATCAGATATGTGTGGGGGTGCTGACACAGCATGCTGCACCCCCACACTTCAGCTGATGAGAAGAAAATGTCTGGACTCTTCCAGCACCTCACCAGGAGAGATGGGTCCATCACATAGGAGCGGGTCCCAGAGATGGGCCCTGTATCCACCAAACATTCATAGCATATCCTGTGGATGCACCATGAAGTCAGAGGAAAAGCTCCTTGTAAAACCTACCTGTGGGTGTCTTCCTTTATCCACTAACTTCAGACAGTTCAGTAACAAAGTGCGGATAGTCCCGTAATGTTTTCTATTTTGGGTTTTCTTCATCATCATGTTACAGGCTACCCTAAAAAAAACAAAAAAAAACAAACATAAATAACAGGCAAAATGTCAGCTGGATGGTAGTGATCCTGCAGTAGCACAAGCCGCCACACGAGGTCGCTCTCAGCTGGACCCTTATTTGTCTCTTTCTGCAGTCCCTCCACCTCCCGAAGGTGGTAAAAACGTTCCCGTTTTGATGCATGGCGCTAAATATTTAATGTTATTGTAGCGAGTACAACCCTGCAGAGACGACGGCTTGGTTTACAAACGCTCTCTGGGGAAATCTCACAATCGACGCGGATTACAAAACACGAAAGTGTTCAAAAAGATGTCGGCTTATATGGATATTATTAGGAGGACGTGGGATTGAGGGATGGGATTTAATTACTTAACTCGTCAGGAGTTAATTATTCTCCAGCGCCTCTTTTAATGTCCCGCTGAGACACGACGCTCCGTAACGTGCGTCAATTTCCCGCTTCAATTTCTTATTCTATAAATATTATAACCTGTTCCTGCACAGGAGGCACATGGAGACATAAACCAGAATAAATTAGGGGTGACAGATGTGCTTTACTCTCGGGCAGGAATAAAATGTTACATGTATAAGAGGTTAGGAAGGTGAGAAGACTTTGCCTTAGAAGCTGGCTATGAATATCCGTTTGTCAAAGGGTTAAAAAAAAAAAAAAAAACTTTGCCTGGAGTTACAAAATATACCAGTTCCAACTTACATACAAAGGTAAATGGGTTGGCCATTCTTTAACATTAGTTTCACATGTGCCTTGACTGCCTTAATAATAATACCTGAATGTTCTAGTGATTCAGCAGTCCTGCTACTTACTTTTGTGCTGTGTGCAGACTTTACATGATTCTTTGTTTACATGTCTGAGCTCTGCTGAATAGGAGGAGTTGTAGAAGGAGAGTCACGACTCATCCTGCTCCCTCCCCCTCCCAGTCTCTGTCAGTGAGGACGAACAGCCAGATGAAAGATACAGTGTGTGATGCCATGAGGACGGCTTAGAGCAGTGAGAGAGGAAGCTGTGTATATGCCGAGTGCAGCACGGTGAGAACAGGGAAAGGCTGAAGCTATCAAAGGAGGTACATATACATGCAGAGACATGTCTAATGGAAGAGATTTATTATAAAAGTGGCCAACCCCTTTAAGGATAAACCTATCTTGTATGTAAAACGGGAGACTTACCTCCGCCCAAAGAACTTTATGATACAGGGAGATTTGGGACACTTTATCACAGGTCCATAAGGATCTGTAGTTGTTTTAGTGTCCCAAGTCACCATGATAGGTCCCCTATTTTTGTACTACAGAGTACTGCAAAAGTTCTGCAAAAACAGTTCATACATGTTGGCCATTACTGTAAATTTAGATACCTTCCAAAAGTATATACTGTATATACTCGAGTATAAGCCGACCCGAGTATAAGCCAAGACCCCGAATTTCACCACCAAAAACTGGGAAAACCTATTGACTCGAGTATAAACCTAGGGTGGGAAATGCATTGGTCACAGACCCCCCCAGTATATAGCCAACCAGCCCCCTATAGTATACAACCAGCCCAGCTTGCCCCCAGCGGTATACAGCCTGCCCAGCCTGCCCCCAGCGGTATACAGCCCAGCCCCCAGCGGTATACAGCCCAGCCCCCAGCGGTATACAGCCCAGCCCAGCATTATAAAAAAATAAACTTATATACTCACCCTCCGGTGGCCCCGATGTGCAGCGCTGCTCCCCCAATGTCCGAGCGGTTCGTCTTCAGGCTTCCGGGCCATCTTCTTTCTTCTGCTGGGCGCCGTCATGGATCTTCCCCCGGCCGGCAGGCGCATAGTATGACGCGCCGCTGCTGACGTCATACTAGGAGAAGAAAGAAGACGGCGCAGAAGCCTGAAGACGAACCGCTCGGACATCGGGAGAGCAGCGCTGCACATCGGGGCCACCGGAGGGTGAGTATATAAGTTTATTATTTTTTAACTATTTTTTTAACTTTATATTGACTCGTGTATAAGCCGAGGGGACGTTTTTCAGCAAATTTTTTGTGCTGAAAAACTCGGCTTATACACGAGTATATACGGTACTTCTGATCAATTTCAACTTACTTGTAAAGTAACACAGCCACCGGCATAGTAAAAGGGTTCTGGTACTTGTCCTCGGTTTCTTCACACAGAGTAGTCAGGTCATAGAGTTTCACAATGTCACTGCCGCTCGCTGCAGGAGGGAACAGGTGACAGTGAGTGGATACAATCATAGGAAGGAGAATCCACATGTACCCAGGCAGTCCGTGCGTTACCTTTGAAGAGCCAGTATGTGTGGCCTTCTTTAGTGCAGTTTGACTTCAGAAAGGATAAAATATTCTGTGCAATGTCCTTAATCACCTTGGTGGAGAAGTTGGAGTTCTCTAAATTTGGAATATCCTCTGTTTTAATCATCTCATATTTCTGCAAAGAAAAAAAAAAACAGAAAGTTTGACCACAGATCTGGCAAATTTCTTGACTTAAAGGGGTTATCCGGGTTTAAAAAAATTTTTATGGCCGGGCTGGGGAGGGCTAGTTAAACATAATAAACATGTACTTACCTCGTCCGGCGCCGCTGATGTCCTGCGCCGCAGTCCCTTCGATCCGTGCCCCTGTTTGTTTACAGGGGCACGGAAGCCGCGCACAGGGAGCTTCCGGTCCGCAATGTGGACGGCTCCTCCCATCCGTCCCTATCTCTCAGCGTTGTGAGCGATGGGAGGCGGTGAGCATGGGAGCTTCCGGACGGAAGCTCCTTGTGCGCCCTTGTACTGAAACCGGCACACGGTACAGTGTCGCACCTCACCGCTCCCGTATGGCGCCATGTGCCCATTGCCTACTATGGGGGACACATATATGACTTATATGCGTCGGTCGTATATATATACGCCCCCCATACGGCAGTGTGAATGTAGCCTAAGAGATGATTACTACTTCATTGGTAACATTTTATTTAGAGCAGAAATAAACCTTATGCATAAAATATTTCGCCATCAGACAAGTGTTCCTCTCACCTGCACAATTCCATTGACGTGGAAACACATGACGAGCTCCGGGACGTTACAGATCAGGTTGTCAAGCCAATAATCAATCCCAGTCAGGACATTGATTGGCTTGTTGTTGTCCCTACATTAAAAGTAAAAAATTTTTTTTAAAGTCAATGGATATCAGATAATTATGTAAGAAATAACCCAAAGCAGAAAAATGTCAACTATTCAAAAGTGATCAGAATGCCAACAACTGTTTAAAGGGGCTTTACATGCATACCCCGGACATGCAGAGAATGGGGGTACTAATGGGTGAAGTAGCAGGACGAGCATGCTTCAATTTAATAGTATAGGGCTGTCAGAAATTGCAGAGCAAAGCGCTCAGCTATCTCTAGCACCGTAATAGCCAGGTAATGGCAGTGCTGGAGATACCAAGGGCTGTGCTTGGCAATCTCTGACACTCCCAAAGTAACGAATGGACCCATGTATGCCCAGCCTCCCCGTCCATTAGTGAGAAGGTGACCTCCATTTTCGTGATTTTCTCAGCATTCGGATCCTCACTAATCACCCTGTTATCCCCTACCCGGAGGATTGTAGATAACTTGCAAAGTTGGTCCATTACTTTTATCCCTCTTGGTCACAGTATGGCGTTGCCTCCAGAAGATGGACTTGGCCTTTCCCCATCTACGCTCAAAATAACATGTGGAATCAACAGGAACGGGATCTAAAAACGAGTATCCCAGGGCTCCCTATGCAGCTCCGCTGAATCATTCCAATGACAAAGATTGGCAATACAATTCCATAGTCACCGTAATAGTCCTCGCTCAAGTGCTTCCCATCATACCCAGGTCCTGAGTTACCCCCAGACAATCCTTAGAAAGCTAGCAAGTATAATATGTTGGCCTGGAAGCCTTACCGTAGACGTAAACTGACTGCTGGGTACCGCCCTCCTCCGAAAATGGGCATGTTAGAGCCAACCAGCATATGGATGTCCTCAAAGGTCCATAGGATATTCCTAACAAAGTCATTTTTAAGACCCTGGGGAAGATCAACAAGAATCAGCTTCCGCAAGCCAAATCTAGAGCAAGGAAGTGTTAGCAAAGAAATGGATGGAAATGTTGCAAAAGAAAAGAAATAAAAGGTAAATGTGTCCAACTACAACTACGGTGATTGGTAACAGATGTCGGATTGATTTCATTCAAGTAGCGATGATTTCTTGAGCAGAGGAATTATGTGGTTACTCTGAAGCTTCACATAATTCATACCTGACTGTTCTCCCTGTCAATAAACAGACTGGGATCTGTAGCGGCAGAGGCCACCTGCCCCACTAGCAGTGAGGGCTCAGTGGTGACACTTCCCTGTGGAGAGTGCAAGCACATGAGATTTGGTTGTAGGAAACGTCGATATAGATGCTGCAGACACAGTTTCACATCCTAATAACAATACACCTATAGGAGATCGTGTATAATGCATTACTTTGGGCTTTTAGCATGACGGGATATACTGAGGCTTAGGACAGGTCATTAATTCCTAATTGGTGGGAATCAAATAACAAGACCCGTCAGCAACTGCTTCCATGTTATTCCACATAATCAGTGAATAAGTGAATACTGAAATGCAGTACCAAGCACAGCCACTATACAATTTACAGCTTATGCAAATGCTGTGGTCTCTCCAAACGGCGGATTGGCAGGGGTGCTGGGTGTCAGACACTCCCTGATCAGATATGGATGATTAAAAATTAAGGCTACTAAAATATTGAAGGATTTTGCCACCTTTATAAAGTGATGGCCTGATACCAGAATACCGTATTTTTTGGACTATAAGGCGCACCATTAATAAATGCCTGCTAAAAGGACTAGGTTCATATATAAGGCGCACTGGACTGGAAGGCACTCCTTTGATTTTTGAGAAAATCAAAGGATTTTTTGTGCGCCTTATAGTCTGAAAAATACGGTAAGTCAAAACTTTACATACAACCTCCAGGGCCGACCATCAATGACAAGGAAGCTGCAATAGGTTAGCACCGAATACCCTTGATCGTAGTACCCCAGGGATGGTAGCCCAGCACATGGAAAATCGCTGGGAGCAATGATACACAGGCACTTCTATTGATCTGAATGGAGTTGTTTCTATACCTAAAAGCCGCATTGAGGTTAAAAAGGGCAGTTTCAGTCATAGCCAATTCACGGCGCAAAATTACCAGGAACTAAATGTATTTAAAGTACATAACAATAGACTCACTCAGAGACTCACCTGATCGGACGCTCCACTTTCTTCTGACACTGAACTTAACGTCTCAAAAGGAGCAGGCCAGGCGACGTGATCACTTGGTGACGGCTCCCTAAGATTCTGATCTTCTTGTGACTCATGAGAAGTGGATGGAACGGGTTCAGCCGGATCATCCCCATTAATACTGGAAGGAAGGAGAGTTCTGAGTCTATGTCAGAGGTAAACATTATGGACACAAGTGCTGAAGGGACAAGGCTCACTACCTGTAGTAGAGGAACTTGGAGAGTATGGCTTTCTGATACCAATGTTCTTTACTTTTCTTCTTTCTTTGCCATTTTTGATCCATCAGTCTCTGATAAAACTCCTTCAACCAAGTCCAGTCTCCGGTCTACAAAAATCCATCCCATACATCAATAAGCCATAATCTGTTAAAAGGGTTGTCTCAAGTCACAACCTATCTAAAGCTGCATTCCCACGGCTGTGTGCCCGCGGTACCACATCACGACGGGCACACGTCGACCCCAGAAAGAGGAGGAGGGGGGTGAGCAGCGTTCTACATAAAGGAACATGGCCTGTCTTTTCACCGTAGGGTGCCGTGCGCCCATTGCGGTCTATGGAGGACATATATAGGCCGTTTATACGTCCCCCATACGAAAGTGTTAATGCAGCTTAAAGGTTATGGTAATAAGAGCAAGACTACAGGAGACTGAATCTGCTGATGAGAATGGGGTCTTGCGTTCTCCAAGTCAATCTCCACCCTCCATTACCTGAGATGACCTCATGAAGAGCTCCTGAATGTCCAGCTCATCCAGCAGCAGGGTCCTTCCGATGCGGTGGACAGCCATACTGACGTGCGACTTACTGTACGGGATCTTCAAGAGCTTCTTGATGTTCTATGTGTGGGAAGACAAAAAGTTTCATATAAAAGAGATGACAGATGACATATAACCTGCAATACCCTAAAAGATCAACTCAAGGCTGTAACATGAGGCTCCAAAATGTATGACTTGTGTATCATTCCTGCACTATGGAGGGATACATTCTGCCTGTCTGGATTGTTCTTGCATATTAACATGTCTATGAAGGTGGGACCAACAACCTTACTTGGTGCCTGACCTTACCCGATACCTACTTGAATGCAAGCAGAGTGACCTTGCTTAACAGCACAAGGCCTTAACCTCGGGCACATGCGCAGTGACCTCTACTTCACCAGGTATAATGTGCATGCACCGGGCAGTAGGCAAAGCCGGACTCTTTCCATTATCTTTGAAACTCAGGACCGGTTTGGAGTAAAATAGTTTTGGAACCCTGGAGATTGACACGTCCAACCCAAAACCTTTAATGTTCACTTACAAAGTAAATTTCACTTACTTCAGAATCTGCCACAACATCCACTTCCTTCCCAACAGAATCAATGAAGTCGTACGCCATGCCGAAGCTGGAATAGATAAGCAGATTCCTGAATGGATACAGCATTTGAAGTATAGTACATATAAAAATTAAAAAACGGATCAACCAAGAACAAAATACCAGTGAAAACATAGACAGCCCCAGGCCATGGTAAATTACACCTGAACCGCACATACAGCCCGAGCCCGGACGCCAGAACCGCACATACAGCCCGAGCCCGGACGCCAGAACCGCACATACAGCCCGAGCCCGGACGCCAGAACCGCACATACAGCCCGAGCCCGGACGCCAGAACCGCACATGCAGCCCGAGCCCGGACGCCAGAACCGCACATGCAGCCCGAGCCTACCTTCTAGGAGAACTTAGAAGTTCTGACCTCCACCCAATACACTGGAGCTCCATTCAATGATATAGAAGTGTTGGAAGTCGCGCTCGGGTATCTTCCGCACTCCCACAGACAGTAATCGGTTAGCGCTGGAGATAGCTTCTCTAACTCTCCCATAGAACTGAATGGAGTTAAAGAATCCAATCCAGGCTCCATCTGCCACTTCAATTACATAATATTAGTGAGAGCAGGACCCCTGTTCCCGTGATCGGATTGTGATTCCTCATTCTGTGGGTAGGACATAACAATCAAACACGGTACAACCCCTTTAATTCGATTATGGCCAGCACAGGCTATGAACCCAGCTCCACGTCTGAAAATAACCCCGGACCCCCGCAGCCCCCACACGAATAACGGATCTTACCTGGAGAACGCTTTGCTCTTCTTGCCGTTTCCTAGAATGGTCGGGCCGAGCTTGGCGTTCTCTCGCAGCCAGTTAGCGGGCGGCAGCTTCAGGTCCGTTTTTTCTTGAAGACGAGCAAATGCAGCAGCAGGGGGCGCCGAGGAGTACTTGACTATAGCACAACTCTTAATCTCATTGGCCCCGTTAGTCGACACAGACTTCTGCTATTCAAAGAGAAACTGAGAATCAGAACCACGGTCTAGACCTTTGTGCATGTTGTCAGTAGTAGCAGCAGGGTTGTGAAAAATGCATTTATATTACAGGATTTTGAGGCTTCTCCATGTGCATTGGGGACGGGTCCTCACACCGCTGTGCTCTGTGCAGCCAGGGTTAAGTATCATCCCTGGAGAGATGTTTAATCACAACCTTTGGGTGTGTTAGTAGCAGCAGGACTGTGAAATGTGGAATTATATTCCGGGATCGTATTGCACTGGATGTGTCCCTCACCCTGTTGTGCTCCGAATTCTCCTCACCTCTGTGTAAAAGCTGGAGCAGGCCTCTGGTCAGATACTAGTACAATCACCCAGCATTGCAATGCACAGAGCACAGCAGTGTGAGGACAGGTACGCCGGGCACTTAGAGAAAAAGAGTCTTTTTTCAACCGTATAAACTATGATATAATTTTTTAAAGTGAAAATCTAAGATTTTTCTTGCGGATATAAGAGGGGAGAGGCCTCAAAGTGTCAAATAACGTAACCTTCCCCATCCGGATCTGGTCTTATGTGATGACCCCTTAAAGGGATTGTCTGGGGGGGGGGGGGGGGGGGGGAAACAGCCACAGGTGGTCAAAAAATCTCCATCCTTAGCGCTGTGCTTGATTCCGGTCCAGCACGGAGCCGGCGGGTCCATTAGGTGCCACATTACACAGAACCGGACGCTATAACTGGTCATATCTAAAACCTATAAAGTTAATTCCCTATGACAACTACGCCGGGCGCAAAGTCCCCTGCTGTCATTGATCTTACAACAAACACTCCAGTCTGTCACCATATGGAGTGTGAAGAGGGGTCTGTATCCCCCTTCTTTCTACAGAGGCGCTACACACATGTACACACGATGCGTTACCTGCTCCGCGTTCTCCTCACAGGGCGGCTTCATGAGGTCTTCCTCCTTCTTCAGGTCTGTATCCTCTTCCTCCATCATCTCCGTCACCTCCTCCCGCTGTCACCAGAAACTTCCAGACCGGGTACCAAGCAACCGGAAGTAGCCCGGTCCAAGCCCCGCCCACCACACGCATCAAAGCCCCAGAGCTGGAGGACCCCACACCATAGAGCTCCGAAGGTCGGTGGCTAGAGCGGCTTATGCATACCATAGAGAGGACAACTTTAGAGAAGACAATCGCGTGGTTAGCGCAAAGGCTACGACAAAATGGCGTCTGATGTGAAGACATAAAGTGGACACATTGTCAAACCGGATGTGTAAGAGATGTCAAGGT
Organism: Engystomops pustulosus; assembly: GCF_040894005.1. NCBI lineage: Eukaryota > Metazoa > Chordata > Amphibia > Anura > Leptodactylidae > Engystomops > Engystomops pustulosus. The sequence goes on from NC_092421.1 coordinate 84,935,553, forward strand.
TGCTACGGTAACTGGGAAACTTTAGTTTGACAACTATTTGTGTGTGTGACTAAATTGGGAAGACAATGCCTAAAGGACGGCGGTGCAACCCCTCCATTGATAAGGACGGTATATGGGTGAGAGATCTATAGGGATCACACTATAGCAGACAGAAAGCATCACAAAAAGTGTATATCTCTTCCTGGGAAAGCTGGGTGACAACCAACAGCCAACGAGCTTTCCCAAACGTTGTGATATTGCACAGTTCGGGAAGGTAAGTGACAAAGGTAAGTGCAACACCCTCGCCGATGCAATGGCGAGGTAGGGTTTGCGAATACGTCCCACCTGCATGTAATACCATTACACTACATGGTCCTTATAGGACATAGGGGTATTGCAGTGGTGAATCCTGCCTGGCAAGGCAGAGGTTAAGTATTTTGTATGATGCAAGATGCTGTTGTCCAATGATATGTGTTACATCCTGTGCTCTGTAAGCTGAGATGTGATTGGAGGAGCAGCCACCACCTGACCAAAGGGAGGTAATAAAACCTCTGGCCAGGAATGTTCTGGAGAACATTGGATGATTATTCTAGTGGAGAATCCTAGAGATCAGTGAGTGAGTGAGTAATCTCAGTCTAGCCCATACCAGAGCAGGAAGAGCCTAGCCCCTGCCTCTGAAGAGTGGAGTATTAGATTAGAGTTAGTGTAGTGAGGAAAAGGGGTATCATCTTACCTTTGAAGGTGATACCTGAAGCCCTACAGGACAAGCTGAAGCTTCCTACCAGGACACAGCTGCCTCCCAGCCTGCCCTCTACATCCAGGCTGGTGAACTATCTCCTGAGGCTCCCTCCAACTCACATCTCAGCACTCCATCTACCTGTTAAAGGCACGTTTGCTGCGGTTCCTGCCGGTTCAAATAAAGAACTGTAAGTTGTTTTCTTCAACTTCTGTCTCCGTCTGGTCCCTGCTAATACGGCTGCCTTCATCACCGGCACCCTGTCCATCACCCAGAGACTCCCACTCGGGACATTAAGGGGTTGCCCCAGGGAGATCCGCTATAGCAGCCTCTCCCTCATCATTTCTTGCCAACACCACCCTGCTGGAGACCTGCCAGGCTGTAGGACAGCCCTCCGGTTCCCCCGTACCAAGCACCGTGACAATAGCGTGCTTAGGCCGCAACCGCCAGCCACTCCGGTACCGCGGGCCCCGGCTGTCTCCAGGCCGCACCTCAAAGGCTAGGCCCCGGTGGGGGATGTTGCAAGTGGCGTCACGAACAGGATATATACTTCTGTGCCTTATCCTGGCACTAAAGACTGTACTTTATTAAGAAAAAGACTGTGCTGCCTAACCCTGATGCCATCCGGGTTTAGGCCCATGTATTTGTGTGTTTCTACATTGAACTTTATACTGCTGCCATGTGCTGTCGAGCGCCGCTCCAGCACTCAAGAGGTTAATTCCTGCAAGAACTGTGTCAGCTCTGCTACATCCGGCGCTGCTGCGCCTGAAGCATTTACCTCAGAGGCGTGTGGCGCAGCAAGTATTTCAAGCCCGCCAAATCTTGACTGGCGGGAACTCCAGAGGCGTCATTAGGCTCCGCCCCCTGCACGAGTGGCGCGAAGCACCGTGGAGGAGGAGCTGGAGCGTGTGCGGCCGGCAACGAAGAGGGTTAATCGGCCATCTTGGATTTCGGCGCAGGCCGCGCCTGAAGCCTGCCAGCAGCGTGCGCCTCATCCGGAGTTCCGGCGCACGTGTCCTGCCACTGGAGGAGAACACCGCTGAGCATCACTGAGCCCTGCTGCCTGCCGGACATCGGGAACGGAGACCTTCGTGTACCGGAGCTGTCCTGTCACCGCGGCTGATCCTGAGTGAGTACCGCTGGGGAAGTTAAAGGGGGGTAGAGATTGTTTCCGACGCTAGGTTATTGGCTCACCTCCCAGGGAATAGTGACTGTGTCTTAAAGTGCCCACGTCCCATTCTAGCCATCGCCCATAGCAACGGACTTTGTGTAACCCTACAGACTTCCCTCAGCTAGGCCAGTCATGTCCGCCCAGGACGAAGATACGGGACTGGCGCAAGTCCCGTCCCCTGGTCCCTCCTCAGGGTACCGGAGCATGTTAAGTCCTCCAGAGAGTCCCTTCAGCCCTGCTACAGCTAGTGTCCCTGGGACTCCCACCATGATGCCTCTGACTATGCCCTACTATCTGGGGGCCCCCTGGTTACCCTACTACGAGGGAGAATCACATACTCTCCCTGAATTCAGGGACAAGTTGTTAGCCACCTTCGCCTTGCTCCCATTCACAGAGGAACAGAAAGTGGGCATCCTCATCGGGCAGTTGAAAGGACCCGCTCTCCGGGAAGTCAAGTCCTGGCCCCGAGAACAGTGTCAGAATGTGGTCCAGATTCTTGATAGGCTACGTAACACCTTTGACAAGTGTACTGTCTCCGAGTTGAAGCAGAAATTCTTCGGGAAAAGACAGAAGCCCCAAGAGTCCCTCCGAGACTTTGCCCTCTCCCTACAGGAGACATGGAAGGCCATCACCTGCCTTGAGCCCAAAGACGCTAAAACCTCTGACCAAACCTTAAGGGAACAATTTATCAATGGACTTGTTGATAGAAATCAAAGGTGTCAACTAAAGATCATCTCTTCTCAACATGCCCAGGCCTCTTTCCTTGAGTTTAAGGAAATTGCCATTGACATATTAGGAGACCGATCACCTACTGGACCGCAGAAAGAGCCTGAATCCGTAGAAATGGAAGAATCTGCTCTCGCTTGCCATCCCACGCAGTCAGCATCACCTACTCCTGCGACTATGGAAGTTACTGGCATAACAGGACCGGTCCCTAATCTGGCGGACACCCTGCATCAAATCCTTGATCGGTTGACCCAGTTGGAAGTAACTGTCTCTGCTATGAGGAGGAAACCTCCAGAGAACCCGGTACGGTCAGCTACTCCTCGTGAATCTCCGACTAAACAGCGCCCAAAAGAAGCGAAGTCGTTAAGCACCTGGAGTCAGAGGAAACCCCGCCAGCGGTGCAGCTACCGCCATAAATATGGGCATGAAGAGAATGATTGTCGTCAGTTAAACGACAAACCCTTGGAGCTAAGGGACGACCTCCAAGGGAAGAACTTGTAAGTCCCCGAGATGCTAACTGGATGCCCAGGTTCGTGGGGACTCGCCCCATGGTTCATGTAACCATCAACGGAGTTACTCTACCGGCCTTAATTGATACCGGCTCTCAAGTGACCACCCTCCGGAGTGCTGCCTTCGAGAAATGCCGAGGAAGAGCATCCTTAGTCCAGCCTCCAAAGGCTTACTTGAACATCATTGCTACGAATGGAAAACCCGTACCCATCCGCGGCTACTGGGAGCCCACGCTAACCATTGGAGACACTGAGTTAACCAGACAGGGCGTAGTGGTGACACGTGTGCCCGAAAACGGTAACTTCTCCCTGGTACTGGGTACCAATGTCCTCCGCAACTGCTACCCCGAAGTGCTGAAGGCTCTCCATGACTCCCTGCCAACAGTGCCCAACGGTTCCCGGAAGGTAATTCAGGAGACTATGCAGGTTCTAGCGGCGCAACAGAAGTTTGCTGGCCCTAATGGAGAAATCTGCAGAGCCCGGATCAAGGATCCCCAACCTGTTCGCCTTCAACCTGGGACTGAGACGTTAGTATGGTGTCGAGCCTGCATGGGCGTCCAAGGTCAAGACTACCAGGCGATAGTAGAACCTCTACCAGCCGATGAAGACCTGCCCATTCTAGCCGCCAGGAGCCTAGTCACGGTATCCCGAGGACAAGTACCCATTCGACTACTAAATGTGGGAGACTCCCCAGTGGATCTGAGAAAGTACCAAGCCGTAGCCACTCTCTTCAGCGTGCATCCTGAAGACTTGGTGGAAACCTCTCTGTCTGCCTCCCAACAGTTGGAACTGAAGCAAAGTGCTGAAGGTGAGCCTGCCGAGCAATCCTGGTGGCTTGAGCTCAATATTGGAGATGACGATTTTACTCCTGCAGACCGAGTACAAGGTGTCCTGGATGTCGTTATGAAGCACCACCAGGCCTTCAGCAAACACCCACTGGATTTTGGGCAGACTACTCTGATCCAACACACCATCCCTACTGGCTCTCATCCTCCTATCAAGGAACGATATCGGCCCATACCTCCAGCCCGTTACCAAGAGGTGAAGAAGCTGGTACAAGAGATGAAGACAGCCAACGTTATCCGGGAGAGTCGTAGCCCATGGGCTGCCCGCTGGTCCTTGTGAAGAAGAAGGATGGAACCCTTCGATTCTGTGTTGACTATAGGAAGATCAACAATATCACCCACAAGGACGCCTATCCTCTGCCTCGAATCGAGGAATCCCTCGCAGCCCTAGGGTCAGCTGCCTACTTCTCTACCCTGGACCTGACCAGTGGCTACTGGCAAGTGGCCATGGCGCCGGAAGACAGAGAGAAGACGGCTTTCACCACCCCAATGGGCTTGTTCGAGTTCAACAACATGCCGTTCGGGCTATGCAACGCCCCAGGCACATTTCAACGGCTGATGGAGAGATGTTTGGGTCATCGCAACTTCGAGACCGTCCTGCTATATTTGGACGACATCATCATCTACTCCAAGACTTATGAAGACCACCTCCACCATCTGGCTGAAGTCTTCCAAATCCTGACCCAACATGGGTTGAAGGTCAAGCCATCCAAGTGCCACCTGCTACAACCTAGTGTCAAGTACCTGGGACATGTGGTGAGCGCTCATGGAATTGAGCCAGATCCAGAGAAGATTGCAGCTGTCCACGACTGGCCTACCCCATCAACCGTACGGGACATCAAAAGCTTCCTGGGATTTGCCAGTTATTACAGGCGTTTCATCCCGAAGTTTGCCCAGCTGGCGGCTCCCCTGCAAGAGCTTCTAAGGGGCCTGCCAAAAGAGAGCCAACGTTCCCGAGTAGCCATTGAGTGGACGGCCGAACGAGAAGCTGCCTTCCAGATGCTCAAGCAACGGTTGACTGAGCCCCCGGTGTTGGGATATCCAGACTATAGTCTGCCTTTCACCCTATACACTGATGCCAGCAAGCAAGGTCTAGGGGCGGTATTATCCCAGCTCCAAAACGGAACTGAAAGGGTCATAGCCTACGCCAGCCGTTCCCTCCGAGAACCGGAGCAAAACGACCAGAACTACAGTTCCTTCAAGTTGGAGTTTCTGGCGTTAGTCTGGGCTGTGACCGAAAAGTTCAAGGACTACCTAGCTGCATCATCTTTCACTGTCTTCACAGACAATAATCCGTTGGCGCATCTGAACACCGCACGTCTTGGAGCACTGGAACAACGGTGGGCCTCCAGACTTGCCAATTTCAGCTTTACCATCAAGTACCGGGCTGGTAAGACCAATGACAACGCCGACGCTCTGTCCCGTCTCCCTGACCAGTGGGAGGGACCCTCCACGGATGCTCAGTGGGAAGATGTCGAGATGCCCGCATTCTATGCCCGGTTTGTGCGTCAAGATGCCCAGAGAGTTTACTCCCTACCGACAGAGGCAGCGCCAGTTACTCCTCAAGAAGAGTCAGAGCCCCCTGCGGAAAAGGACCTCTGGATGAGTCTTCAGGCTGATAGCCGTGCCATAGGAGAGGTAATGGACTATCTCTCTAGTGGGCGAGTGCCTGAAAGAATCCGGCGCAGAAGAGCTGATGGAGAACTGTCTCAATTGTGGCGCCAGAGAAAGACTCTGAGCATGCACCAGGGTCTGCTAAAGAGAAGAACTCTGGACCCGATCACTTATGACCGGCTATACCAGGTTGTGATTCCCAGGAGGGACGCCAAGATAGTACTGGAAATGTACCATGACCGGTCTGGACACTTTGGCGCTCAGAAGACTGAAGCCACCCTCCGAAGGCGATTCTTCTGGGTCAACATGAAGTCCGACATTGAAGCCTGGTGTCGAGAATGCCCAGCCTGCGCCATCGCTCGAGGAGAGCGACACAATCAAAGGGCCCCTCTACGTCCCATTGTGAGCCAACGGCCCTTGGAGATCCTGGCATTGGACCACGTGAAGTTGGAGCCCAGCAGATCCGGTCACAGTTATGCTCTTACGATCATCGACCACTATACCAAATTTGTGGTTGCAGTACCTGTCAGAGATCTGTCTGCAAGGACTACCGCAGCGGCCCTGTGGAAGAGCTTCATCCTCCCCTATGGCTGTCCGGACCAGATCCTTACAGACCAAGGAACAGCATTTGAGTCCCAAGTCTTCCAGGAGCTGTGCACGCTATATGGATGCAAAAAGCTGAGGACCACGGCTTATCATCCCCAAGGCAACGGGCTTTGTGAAAAGATGAACCAGACTCTAATTAATATGCTGAGGACTCTGACCCCGGCAAAAAGGGCTGACTGGCCAAAGCTGTTGCCCGAATTGGTGTACCTGTACAACAATACCAATCATTGCTCCACAGGATACACCCCGTACTATCTGATGTTCGGGAGACACGGCCATCTCCCTGCTGATATGACCTGGGACATGGAGTCCCCTGATTCCCAGTCTTTACTCCCCCAGACTGACTGGGTTCACGAACACCAGAGGCGCCTGGCGGATGCCAGAGAAGTTGTGGATCTGCGGTTGGAAGAGGCCCGAGAGAAACAAAAAAGGGACTTTGATCGTAATGCCTGTGCTGAGCCTTTTGCCCCAGGAGATCGAGTGTGGCTGCGCAACAACCATCCTACCAGTAAGCTAGATGGGCGTTGGGAGCGTGAGCCATACCTAGTTAGGGACAGTCTCTCCCCTGAAGTCTACGAGATTTCAAGAGGAGACCGTCCATCACTCCGGGTACATAGGAACCGGCTGAAGAGATGTCTTCGTCCTTTTGCCCCTATGTCTACACCTCTCACCTCGTCCCCCAACTTACAGACCTCCTTGTGTTCGCCTACCCCCAGTTTCTTGGAACTTGTGACTGTGCCTCAATTCTGTTTTGTTTCCACTCCAGTAAGAGGTACCTCGGAGAGACCATCATCCCCACCGCAGTCTCCAATACTGCTGCCTGTGGAGGATGATCCGGCTCCAGTGTCTGCAACCCCTGAAGCATCAGAGGCAGCTGAGACTCCGACTCCAGCGCTTGACTCAGAGGAGGACGATGAGGAGGTTGTTATCTTCTCCAGGCCGGAACTTCGAAGGTCTCAAAGGGAGACAAAAGGAAAAGCTCCTGCGTACCTGCAGGAGTACCAGCTGGTGACACGCAGAAGCAGGAGGCAGGTACGTTTTTCTGACACCGAAGTACTTACCACCGAAGAAGATGCAGACTAACCCCTGAAGGGCTGTAGCCCACTTCAGGTACTGTACCATGTGTACATATTGTATATTTCTGTCCTTTCCCTAAAGAGCCAGAGACTTTCCTGAGACTCTCATCCCTATTTATCTCAGTCAAGAGACATACCTTGAACTGATTATTGTCCTGTGCTATGATAGCACCCCTTCCTCTGCCACAGCAGAGAATTTCTTCAAAGGACTCTGTCCCTCTACACATAGAGGAGACCCTTTGCTTCCCAGCGCACTTTTCCCCACATCAAGGGCTGTACCCAGAAGATGGACTTTGTCACTAGAGACCTTCTGTGAGACTTTTGCCAGATACTCCAAGGAAAAGTTGCCACTTTATTTATTATCATTTTGCACTTAATGCCTTCCTTTTTAGGTACGGACATTATGTTTGCACTTCCATGCCTTTCCTTTTCAGGTAAAGAGACATTTTCTATTCTGCTACCCTGAGTAGCCTATCTACCTATGTAACGTTTGTAACGTTCAAGATGTGTACCCATTGGGCTCCTAAGCCAATGTGAATTTACCTGTTTGCACACTGTCATATATGCCAGTAGTCTGCATTAACCCTTTCATAGGCTTTTCAGGTTGTAGTGTGGCTGTGTCGGACCGTCTCTATGTAGTACAATGTTTTATTGTGTCACATATGCCAATGTATGCATATATACACTATATAATTGCCGCCAGGGAAGAAGCGTTGATAAAACAAATATACAGGCCTTGGTGCAAGGAGTGGATTACAGTACATGACACCACACCTTTCCTACTGTACAGTTTGGTTTAATGGCGTCAGCGACCAACTGTCAAGCACTTACATGTTTTGTCTTAGTCCGACACCAACCCAGGTGCCTGTCTCCAGGACCATGGGCGGTTTGTCCCTACACCTCACATAGCCTGCACTTCCCAGAAGTGCCCTTAGCCCCCTCTGTGCCCCAAACCATCTGTAGTCGAGCCGAGGGCGGCTCTTTCAATTGCCCCCGGGGTATGCAACACCCTCGCCGATGCAATGGCGAGGTAGGGTTTGCGAATACGTCCCACCTGCATGTAATACCATTACACTACATGGTCCTTATAGGACATAGGGGTATTGCAGTGGTGAATCCTGCCTGGCAAGGCAGAGGTTAAGTATTTTGTATGATGCAAGATGCTGTTGTCCAATGATATGTGTTACATCCTGTGCTCTGTAAGCTGAGATGTGATTGGAGGAGCAGCCACCACCTGACCAAAGGGAGGTAATAAAACCCCCTGGCCAGGAATGTTCTGGAGAACATTGGATGATTATTCTAGTGGAGAATCCTAGAGATCAGTGAGTGAGTGAGTAATCTCTGTCTAGCCCATACCAGAGCAGGAAGAGCCTAGCCCCTGCCTCTGAAGAGTGGAGTATTAGATTAGAGTTAGTGTAGTGAGGAAAAGGGGTATCATCTTACCTTTAAAGGTGATACCTGAAGCCCTACAGGACAAGCTGAAGCTTCCTACCAGGACACAGCTGCCTTCCCAGCCTGCCCTCTACATCCAGGCTGGTGAACTATCTCCTGAGGCTCCCTCCAACTCACATCTCAGCACTCCATCTACCTGTTAAAGGCACGTTTGCTGCGGTTCCTGCCGGTTCAAATAAAGAACTGTAAGTTGTTTTCTTCAACTTCTGTCTCCGTCTGGTCCCTGCTACTACAACTACCATCATCACCGGCACCCTGTCCATCACCCAGAGACTCACACTCGGGACATTAAGGGGTTGCCCCAGGGAGATCCGCTATAGCAGCCTCTCCCTCATCATTTCTTGCCAACACCACCTGCTGGAGAGCTGCCAGGCTGTAGGACAGCCCTCCGGTTCCCCCGTACCAAGCACCGTGACAATAGCGTGCTTAGGCCGCAACCGCCAGCCACTCCGGTACCGCGGGCCCCGGCTGTCTCCAGGCCGCACCTCAAAGGCTAGGCCCCGGTGGGGGATGTTGCATAAGTGTCACCCAGCTTTCCTGGAAACGGATATAGCAAAGAAACAACTGTACAAAGTCTTTGCTGTGGTTTTATGGACCTCACTGGTTTGGGGTACCACAGGCGCAAACAAAGAGAAAAACAAGGTTTTATGTTAAAGGTTTTAATTTTACATCTGTATAACACCAGGGCTTGATGGTTTATAATGATGTATTTATTGTTATATCTTTATAGTTCCCGCACATTGGGGTCAGTAATACACTGCCCATGAGCAGCACAAAGGAAATGCTCTACTGGGCGAGGACAGCGCCATGGAAAGAGGCAAAACTACCTCATCTGTGCACAACCTGTAACAAGGTAAAATATCTATTATCTCTGTCAGTGACTCCACCGAGAGAATGGTGAGAAGCTCTGGGGTATGATACAGGATGTAACTCAGGATCAGTACAGGATAAGTAATGTCATGTATGTACAGTGACTGCACCAGCAGCAGAATAGTGAGTGCAGCTCTGGGGTATAATACAGGATGTAACTCAGGATCAGTACAGGATAAGTAATGTCATGTATGTACACAGTGACTGCACCAGCAGCAGAATAGTGAGTGCAGCTCTGGAGTATAATACAGGATGTAACTCAGGATCAGTACAGGATAAGTAATGTCATGTATGTACACAGTGACTGCACCAGCAGAATAGTGAGTGCAGCTCTGGGGTATAATACAGGATGTAACTCAGGATCAGTACAGGATAAGTAATGTCATGTATATACACAGTGACTGCACAAGCAGCAGAATAGTGAGTACAGCTCTGGGGTATAATACAGGATGTAACTCAGGATCAGTACAGGATAAGTAATGTCATGTATGTACACAGTGACTGCACCAGCAGCAGAATAGTGAGTGCAGCTCTGGGGTATAATACAGGATGTAACTCAGGATCAGTACAGGATAAGTAATGTCATGTATGTACACAGTGACTGCACCAGCAGCAGAATAGTGAGTGCAGCTCTGGGGTATAATACAGGATGTAACTCAGGATCAGTACAGGATAAGTAATGTCATGTATGTACAGTGACTGCACCAGCAACAGAATAGTGAGTGCAGCTCTGGGGTATAATACAGGATGTAACTCAGGACCAGTACAGGATAAATGTCATGTATGTACACAGTGACTGCACCAGCAGCAGAATAGTGAGTGCAGCTCTGGGGTATAATACAGGATGTAACTCAGGGTCAGTACAGGATAAGTAATGTCATGTATGTACACAGTGACTGCACCAGCAGCAGAATAGTGAGTGCAGCTCTGGGGTATAATACAGGATGTAACTCAGGATCAGTACAGGATAAGTAATGTCATGTATGTACACAGTGACTGCACCAGCAGCAGAATAGTGAGTGCAGCTCTGGAGTATAATACAGGATGTAACTCAGGATCAGTACAGGATAAGTAATGTCATGTATGTACACAGTGACTGCACCAGCAGAATAGTGAGTGCAGCTCTGGGGTATAATACAGGATGTAACTCAGGATCAGTACAGGATAAGTAATGTCATGTATGTACACAGTGACTGCACCAGCAGCAGAATAGTAAGTGCAGCTCTGGGGTATGATACAGGATGTAACTCGGGATCAGTACAGGATAAGTAATGTCATGTATGTACACAGTGACTGCGCTAGCAGCAGAATAGTGAGTGCAGCTCTGGGGTATAATACAGGATGTAACTCAGGATCAGTACAGGATAAGTAATGTCATGTATGTACACAGTGACTGCACCAGCAGCAGAATAGTGAGTGCAGCTCTGGAGTATAATACAGGATGTAACTCAGGATCAGTACAGGATAAGTAATGTCATGTATGTACACAGTGACTGCGCTAGCAGCAGAATAGTGAGTGCAGCTCTGGGGTATAATACAGGATGTAACTCAGGATCAGTACAGGATAAGTAATGTCATGTATGTACACAGTGACTGCACCAGCAGAATAGTGAGTGCAGCTCTGGGGTATAATACAGGATGTAACTCAGGATCAGTACAGGATAAGTAATGTCATGTATGTACACAGTGACTGCACCAGCAGAATAGTGAGTGCAGCTCTGGGGTATAATACAGGATGTAACTCAGGGTCAGTACAGGATAAGTAATGTCATGTATGTACACAGTGACTGCACCAGCAGAATAGTGAGTGCAGCTCTGGGGTATAATACAGGATGTAACTCAGGATCAGTACAGGATAAGTAATGTCATGTATGTACACAGTGACTGCACCAGCAGCAGAATAGTGAGTGCAGCTCTGGAGTATAATACAGGATGTAACTCAGGGTCAGTACAGGATAAGTAATGTCATGTATGTACACAGTGACTGCACCAGCAGCAGAATAGTGAGTGCAGCTCTGGAGTATAATACAGCATGTAATTCAGGATCAGTACAGGATAAGTAATGTCATGTATGTACACAGTGACTGCACCAGCAGCAGAATAGTGAGTGCAGCTCTGGAGTATAATACAGGATGTAACTCAGGATCAGTACAGGATAAGTAATGTCATGTATGTACACAGTGACTGCACCAGCAACAGAATAGTGAGTGCAGCTCTGGGGTATAATACAGGATGTAACTCAGGATCAGTACAGGATAAGTAATGTCATGTATGTACACAGTGACTGCACCAGCAGAATAGTGAGTGCAGCTCTGGGGTATAATACAGGATGTAACTCAGGATCAGTACAGGATAAGTAATGTCATGTATGTACACAGTGACTGCACCAGCAGCAGAATAGTGAGTGCAGCTCTGGAGTATAATACAGGATGTAACTCAGGATCAGTACAGGATAAGTAATGTCATGTATGTACACAGTGACTGCACCAGCAGCAGAATAGTGAGTGCAGCTCTGGGGTATAATACAGGATGTAACTCAGGATCAGTACAGGATAAGTAATGTCATGTATGTACACAGTGACTGCACCAGCAGCAGAATAGTGAGTGCAGCTCTGGGGTATAATACAGGATGTAACTCAGGGTCAGTACAGGATAAGTAATGTCATGTATGTACACAGTGACTGCACCAGCAGCAGAATAGTGAGTGCAGCTCTGGAGTATAATACAGGATGTAACTCAGGATCAGTACAGGATAAGTAATGTCATGTATGTACAAAGTTTATGGAAGGAAGATTTCTCAAAACTATTACCGTACATCATCCTTATCCTCATGGTCTTTATGTATTGCATTACAGAATGAGCTACAGAACGGTTTCCCCTTTTCTGCACATGACAACAGGAACCTAATACAGGGAGCAGGAGAATATCTGGATACTGTAAGTATATTCCAGGAACAAACTACAACAGCCTGGATGAAAAACAAAACACACAGAATGGCCGGCACTGCCCCACACATCTCTCAAGAGGCACAAAATATCTTCCAGGTGCAGGCCCAACCCCCTTTGCACTAGGAGGCGGAATTTATATAACTTATCGTTAAAACGATAAATATTTCTGCTTTGGCTGGACTGTTTTGGGCAACAATGGCATGCTTGTCGTTAAAAGGCTCTACGAGACTACTGTAACATTGAACCAGTGTTTGTCACATTGTGCACAATCATTAGTTTAGGCTGCTATGACATAAGCGTGTTTCTGGGAGATCTGCTGCTATGACATCACAAGTGTGTGTCACATGAGCAGCTCTGACATCACACAAGTCACTCCGTTAGATATCCTGCTATGACATCATAGGCTGGTGTAACTTAGTCTCAGCCACATGTCTGTGTGAGATCACAAGAGACAACTGCTGCTAGTCCATAGGTTTTGCCCATGGACTTTCTGTAGTTGATGTCCTGCCCAGAACTTAGACCTCTGAAATAAATAGTTTCAAGCTTATCTTGAATATGTATCTGATCACTTCCATCTTTAATATTTCAGGGTCTCGGAAGAAAGAAAACTCCACTGGATAAAAAACAGCACAGCTCTGGACATTTTAACGTTTTTTGCCACGACCAACCTCCTAGACCGACAAGTTACTGGGACGGCTTCACAGATCATCAAATCTCTTACAGAGGAAGCCAGGATACGGAGAAGCCGTTGTGCAGAAGATACCCCAAACACCACCACGAGAGGTCCACTCACATGAGGGATCTCCCCGAGAACAGATTCATGTGGTTTGGCGATTACCGCAGTGTTTAGTGATACTAATCATCGGTCTGAGGTCTACGTGTGGTTTTCACGTCCATAACATTGCATGCACAGCCGCAGGACATGTAGTCATGAACTGCAAATTTATGGATGCATCTACCACAAGGCGGCCCCCACACCAGCATCACTGACATCTCCATATGTGTTCCCACCATTATGTAGCATGACTAGAATATACATTTTTGCTAAATCGACTATACAACTGTGTGTATGACTTTACTCTATGGGCCAAGGAGACTCTAAAAAGTTTGTTAGACCCAGCACTGATTTATTCTACATGATGAACGACCAGCGGATACAAGAGATCCGGATCGTGTCACACGGATAAAGCACCATAGTGCACGTTCAACCGGCCCCATTCACTTCTATAACATCTCCCATAATAGCAAATGGAGCACCGAGTGAGCTTCTGTACCATTCACCCCACACTCATGGGCCCCTTGCCTTCTGATCCCTGGGGGTCCTCATGTTCAGTCCCTCAGTTAGCAATGGATGGTGTAAGCAGTGCATGGACAATTCAATGGGGGGGCGGGCAGCAGCAGGGATAGCAGCCCCACTCCCTAGTGCGCCAAGAAGCTAATTTAGATAAATGTAAGCTGAATTTTCACTAAAATTACAAGAAATCAGAAAGGGTAGAACCAAAATGCTCATTATGTGCCCTAAACAATGCTGATCACATTTGCTGTTGCTCCCTTCAAAATTATGGAGGGGCGATCGGGAATTGCAGAGCACAGCGCTGGAATATCTCCTGCAGTCCCATTCCCTGTCTATAGGAGGCACCAATGTTCCTGTATTATTGAATGGGGCGTCAGGACTAATGTTTCACCTGCTGTCATGATTGGGGGTCCCAGCAGGATGGGGCATTCTGATCAAACTTTATACAACCCCTTTTAAGAGCCTGCAGATGGTTTTTTTATCATACATGTGGCTGCTCTATTCCGAGAGGCGGTTATTACGCCGTACCGTTACACACCAGCGCTTGACAAATGTATTTATTGGAATCAAACATCTGATATTCTTACGCCTTAAATGTTCGGTCACAAAGAACAACCTGTACAAAGTCTTGAAATAGAAATTAAGTACAAAAAATATTTAATTGAAAACAAAGAAACAGTATTTCCGGATGCCCTGATAAGACGAGCCCATTGAGCGCTGCAAGGGGTTTGGGTTCTGCTAACACTGGCCTGTTCCCTGCTTTCGGACCTTCTTTAATCCTCCAACTAAGAATTATACTGAATGCACCAAGAGTGATTTCTATGTCTAAGGGCATAGAAGAGTAAAATCTTAGGAGCTCTACAGCCCGAGCCCTGCAGGAGCCATGATCAGCCGGGGCGCACAGCTACTGCTCAGTCTCTTCTGGATAATCTGGGGGTCTCTCTTATTTCATCAAGGTGCATAGTCGCTTTATCTTACATAGAAGGCTATGGCCGTCTGTCAGCATTGTGACTGCTGGGTGATCCCTGACACTACATGAGCTCTGTGCTGGTTCTAGCTGCTTGTTCTCTGGGGTAAGGGAATATTTTCATGGAGATATTTCATGCTTCCTTGTTCTGAGAAGTCAGAGACCACGTGATTCTCCCCTCGCAGTAACCACTTGGTGGTCAGCAGACCCTCTATTCCCACCGGACCCCGAGCGTGGATCCTGGCTGTGCTGATGCCAACTTCTGCTCCTAGGAATAGAAAGCGACACCAGGTGTGAGAAGCCTTAAGAATAAGAATCAGGACAAAAAAAAAAAAAAAAAAAAAAAGTAAACAGTATAATATATAAAAAATTTAAATAAAAAGAACAAATACAGGTAAAATATCTGCAGCTGATAATATGAACAACTTGCTCCTCCAGTCATAGAGGTAATAGGAAATCCTCCTGTGTATGTACCATATTATCCAACATTTTAACCCATGAAAATCGTTTCAGAAGTCGGGGGTCGTTTTATAAGCCGGGTTAAAAGGGGATTCAATAAGGTCCCCCATGCACCAAAACCCCACCCATAGCACCTGCAATCACGTCCCCCGAAACAGTGTCTATCATCTTCTTTACTGCTGTGAACGACGGCTGTAAGCACCAGCTCTGAAGCCAGCAGATGTAACATCATCAAGTCTGCCGGCATCAGAGCCAGTGCATACAGTACAGAAGATCATGGCCGCTGCTTCGGGTATTACTGTGACTACTGGGGGGGGGCGGAGGGGAACTGTGGCTACCGTGGAGGGCACACAAACATGTTAGGTTTCTCCGCATCCCAAAATGTCCGATACATCAAAAAAGTAATAACAGCTATTCCTGGTGTTTAACCCAGTAACGGAAAATAGCGTCCAAATGACCAAAGCGCCACTTTTTCGCCATATAAATTTTTTTTATAAAAAGTGATCCAAAGGCCGTACAGTCCTCAAAATAGTAGCAATAAATAAAAGTCATCGCCTCTCACAAAAAAAAAAAAACACGTCACACAGTCCCGTACACTGAAGTATGGAAAAGTCATTAGCGCCAGAAAATGTTGAAATGAAAGATTAAGTTCAGAAGTTTTTCATTAAAATGACAGTGCTGAAATCAGATCAGGTTTTTTTCCCCATTTTTTTACCATATGCCCGTTGGAAGAGGGGTAGGAACTTTAGATTTTAACTGGAAAAGTTGGGGGTCGTCTTATACGCCGTAAAGTACGGTTCCAACTAAATTCTGCAGGGATTATGAGACCTTATTCAGACCATCTATTCCGTCCTGATTTCAAGTAACGTTATATGAATTAGCAAGATCATAGAGTTTTATACTGTTGTGACTTGGGAAAACATGGAACAGACATGAAGGGACATAATCCGTGTGCAGCGACATTCCCCAAAACTACACCGGATTTGTATACATTCCAGTTAGAATAACAGCGGGACAGCACCAGGGTTCAGAATGGTTACATGATAAACATAGTAGCGAAGCGCACAGGTCGTCTGGACACATGGAATGGATTGTTTTGTCTACACTGTATCCACAGCCTCGGGGCACAGATACGATTGAAGCCTGTGGCCCATCTGCGGCTTCTTCTATAGATTATCACAGCTGATCCAAAGCCACAGGCAAGAGGATTGCAGGAGAAAGTAAAAAATTCCAGACAAACATTTTTGGTAAGCGTGTTGCAGCATTGAGATTCTATCCACATACCCAGCCCAAAGCGGTAACCGTCCGAGAACCGGCTGCTGGCGTTCCAGAAGACGCAGGCGCTGTCTACGTGCTGCAGGAAATATTCTGCCGTCGCTTCTGTGAAGGGAAAGGATCGGGATTAAGTCTCCCAGGATAAGACCCGAGCGTGTGACATGCGACGGGGCGGAGGCCTC
The DNA here is from genome assembly GCF_040894005.1 of Engystomops pustulosus. Taxonomy (NCBI): domain Eukaryota; kingdom Metazoa; phylum Chordata; class Amphibia; order Anura; family Leptodactylidae; genus Engystomops; species Engystomops pustulosus. The sequence continues at coordinate 84,952,262 of NC_092421.1, forward strand.
ACCGTTCTCCGTGACAATCACGTCCGTGTGAGAGCTGCCGTATTTATGAATATGTTCAATCGCGTCTTCCACTCCGTCCACCACTTCGATGCAGCACTCCAGGTCTCCATATTCCGTTCTCAGGGATTTTACTTCGGAGGGGCTGAAGGTCAGGTAGGAGGCAAACTTCGGACCGGCGTGGATTTTTACCTGCACATCGTAAATTGATTTTAGTACAGGTGGTCCCCTACTTAAGAACACCCGACTTATTTTTAAAATCCAATTGTTTATAAAATTACAATTAGAAAATATACAGTTCCAACTTACATACAAATTCAACTTAAGAACAAACCTACAGAACCCATCTCGTACGTAAACTGCCTGTACCAATGTACAGGCTACCACAGCTATAAATCTATGCATAAGGTATGATGAGCATCAACTCAATCTACTAGGGGGGGGTCCGTAACATCCCCACGAAGGAAGCCCACAGGGGCCACATGCGAGAGGGGTGCTAATGGAGAGGTCATCAATGTGTGACCACATCTCTTGTCACTTGTAGACAGAGCATTGCCATGTACAAGCCATAGGGTAACGGCAAAGAACTAGTCAAACATATGATAGGCAGTCCTAATCTTTTAAAGGGGTTGTCCCAAGTTTTGAACTTATCCTCTGCCCACAGGATAGGGGATAACAAGCTGACAATGAGGGACCCGCACTAATCACAAGGACGGGACCTCCAGAAATGCTGAGAACTAATGGGTGGAGTGTCAGGTTGAGTATGTGTCCATTCACTACCATTGGAGTGTCTGAAATTGCAGAGCACAGCGCTTAGGTTTCTCTGGCACTCATAGACAGTAAATAGGAGTAATGTTTTTGTTACTTTCTGACACTCCCATAGTACTGAATTGAACATCCCCAAACAGCTGAGAGTCCATTCTTGTGATCAGCGGGGGTAATGATGTGGCCTCCGCAGCCAGATCCCACTGGTCACCTCGTTATCCCCTATCCACAGGATAGCTTAAAAACTTGGCACAACTCCTTTTAAAGAAAATATAAAATTAAAGTCCATCCTGATAAAACAGGGACATTACTCATAGATCCAGGCACCGGGACTGTGGGATCTTCTTATATGTGTTATCCATGCCTCCCTCCTTCTAAAATCAACTTTTATAATTATGAACAAAAAAAAAGGGCTATGGAGGGTTTTACCAGAGCCCCTCTGTGCTGCAGCTTCATATGCTGTAACACTGTCCCTCTCTCAGAACTTCCCCCTCCCTGTTGTAATCTTACAGCACCAGTACACAGTCTGCTTCTGCGCAGTGTAACAGCTTTTAAAGTTGCAGCATGGAGGAGCACTGGTAACACCCCCTAAGACTACCATAATTTCAAAAGTTAAAATTTTAGAAGGAAGGAGGCCAGATTTAAAAATATTACCATTGCCACTGTGCATGAATCTATGATTAAGTGTCCCTGGTTTTTCACGCTTCATTTTGGTTTCCTTTAACCTTTACCAGGCAGGCAGGGTGTAACAGAATTGCAGTTTTTGGACCACAGTAATATATATATATATATATATATATGTATGGTTTATATATACATCCTGGATATAAGCCATAAGTGCACAATAGGAGAATTATCCCGGTCACTTAATAAAACTACAGGAGAAGAGGAGAGTCACACTGAGCCGCATGTTACCTGTTCCACCCTCAGCATGTCAATGATTTGGTCAAACAATGGGGTCCTCAGTACGTCTCTGTGGATGAGCAGAGTCTCCATGGCGTTGCAGGCGGCCGGGTACTCGCACTTTGAATCTCGGACTAAAGATCACAACATAATAATCAGTACCAAGACGGAGAATAGTGTCACACACACACATTAAAGGGGTCCTTCAGGTTCCCCATATGGGATGAGCGGGGTCCTGGCTACCAGTATAATGTGAGGTCTCTTACCAATCCTTGTGACCTTCTCCACACTGGCCTCATTGTCCACATACACATGACAGATGCCCTCGCTGTGGCCCATGACTGGGATTCCTTTAGCCGCTTTCTGGATATCCCTGACCAGCTCAGAAGAGCCACGCGGGATAATCAGGTCAATCAGCTTATTTAAGCGGCACAGATCCTCCACCTCTTCCCTTGTGTTCACCTGTAATACAGAGGAGATACAATATGCACCGATCAGTAATCACATTATTGCAAAGGTCATTCCTCACACTGCTGTGCTCTGTGCAATGACCTAGTTCACAGTCCCTCCCCTCTGCTCTAAGTAAAAGCTGTAGCAGGCTGCTGGTTGGATACTACAGCAGGGAAATAGATCAGCACAAGGCACAGAGCACAGCAGTGTGAGGACACATCTCCAGCTACAATCCTGGAAGAAAAATTTTTTTCACAGTTCTGCTGCTACTAACATCTCTCCGGTTATCCTAGAAGTCACCGAATGCAGTCAAAACCGCAGACAGAACATAAAAAGCTAAAAAAAGATAGGAAAGTATGTACCAGCTGGATGGCATCCTTCACTCCATGAATAGACAGCGCCTCTTGTGTAAGTCGGTACAGAGTCTGGTTGCTGTTAGACGCCTCTTTTCCTCCTTTCAACAACAGACCATTGCCGCTGGCGATAGCTAAAGCAGAAACCTGATAAACAGGATAGTAAGGAAGGAAGGAAGATCCATTATCCATCACAGTAACGAAAATTAGCACATGCGCAGCATCTTCTGGATATAGATGTAATATACAATCTACCAGTATGCAGTGAGCTTGTGAGCCCCCTCTAGTGGTGACTGCAGGTAGCTGGAATTATGGACACATTATGAACCTCAATAAGCTGACATAGTATCGGATATAATAAGGTCTCACAGTTGATTTATGAAACATAAACTCTTAGTAGTACCTGAGGCAGGCAGTCTGGCCGAGACTCGAAAATAACAAGCAGGACTCCAATGGGGACAGTAACTTGTTCCAGCTCCAGTTCCTTAGCAATTCGCGTTCTGCGGATAACACGTCCCACGCTGTCCTGGGAGGAGGCCGCTATCTGTCTAAGTCCTATGGCCAAGCTGTTTAGTTTTGCTGTTGAAAGGCTCAACCTTTTTAACAATGGAGGTGCGAGTCTACCTGTAATGAGAAAAATTAATAAAAACTAAAAAAAAAAAAAAACCTCAACCCCAACCAATGACAAGGGCTCTTTTTACACCCAAATGCATGCAAAGACTGTGTGCGCATGCGCTGCTGCTCCAAGCAATTCCCAGAAGTGAATGGAACAAAATATACAGCTCAACTATCCTCACCAACCCAAGTTTATCACTTACACCCCCCCCCCCCCCAATGGATTGGGATAACAGAGTTATCCCAGCAGTGACTCCCCCAGTGATTACAAGGACTAATGGATGGGGGGGCAGGCTGAGCGTGCATGTGCTGGCGCTCCATTCTATCCTATGGAAGATCTGGAGATAGCAGAGCGCTGTGATTGGCAGCGATCACAGAACCACCCACCTTTTTCCTCGGCCTCCTCCATATCCTTCCGGTTTGCAGCGAGAATCTCGTCTCGGTGATCAGTCAGTAAATCGGCGAGGTGGAAAATGATTTCTGCTCTCTGTCGTGGAGAAATTATAAAACTTTAGCATCGTCCCATTAAGGACACTAACCTGCGAGAAGATTACTAGGAACTGAAGCAATGAGAAGCCAGTGATCTATTACAGGAAACCTCCCGTGAGGAATCAGAAGTAGATCTGATGGTAGATCCCTCCTGCCTCTGCCCCTGTAGCCTCTGCAGCTAATTTACATATTACAAAAATAGAGGCTACTGGGACGTGTACTAGCCTGGCCGAAAACCACACCCCAGTAGCCTCCACAGTTAATTTACACATTATTAAAATAATTAAAAAAAAAAAAAGTTGAGTTAGGTTCCAGGATTTTAAATTTTAGATTGGGGCAGAGGCAGGAGGAGGAATCTACCATCAGCTTTACTCCTAATGGTAGATTCCTCATGGAAGTTTCCTTTAATTGACCGCCGGTCCCCATGAAAGCCACAGCAGCGGCCACCCGCCGGTCCCCATGAAAGCCACAGCAGCGGCCACCCGCCGGTCCCCATGAAAGCCACAGCAACGGCCACCCGCCGGTCCCCATGAAAGCCACAGCAACGGCCACTCGCCGGTCCCCATGAAAGCCACAGTAGCGGCCACCCGCCGGTCCCCATGAAAGCCACAGCAACGGCCACCCGCCGGTCCCCATGAATCCCATAGAAGTAAAATGAGCACATGTGCAGCTCTATATGTACGGAGCACTCCATGGGACTTGTGGGCCCCCATTCTAAAGATCAATTGGGGTCCAAACAATATGAACCTCAGTAGTTGGATACTATGCTGTGAATAGGGGGGGAAATATTTGCCCACTGGATGTGTAACTTGGAGCCCCAAGGTCTCCATATAAAATCTGCCCAAACAACCCCCACCTACCATGTGCCTTGTAAAATACTGAGTTATTGTATGCGTCTTATGACAGATTAGGCTTGTGTGTTGCTAGATACTCATTCTCCTTTACAGGCCATCTACTCAGGCATACGGATTATTAAAGGCCGTGCTTTTTCTGCTGGGGATTCAGGTTAAGTAATGAGCAGGGACATCTAAAGTAAGGTCGCACCTTAAACAGCAACATCTGATGAAAAGGCATAGGGCTGTGTAAATGTTATTGCATCTCATCAGTGCAGTGTAGGGAAGCAGTTTGTCTGTGTGAGAGGCCATGTATGCAGGTCAGGAAGCGATTCATTCTGCCTTTTTACAATTTGATAGAAGATTATTATAAGACATAACAAAAACCAATAATCTTTTTATCACCTGCTCGGGCTTCAGAGTTGCCAGATTCCTTCCACCTGCCCGGGCCATTTCAGCCTGCTGCTCCACAGTGGGCCCTGGAAAGGATCAGGAAAAAACCCCAAAAGGTTAACCCCTTAAGGACCAAGCCTATTTGATGCTTAAGAAATGTAGGTCTCTTTTTGCCGGTTGGGTTGTATTTTTCAATGGCACAACTTTACCATCTGTATTTGTAGCTTATTGATCTACTTTTATTACCTCTTTCTTTCAGGACGTAATTTTTAAATAACATTTGTGTACATGAACCTTTCCACACTATTTGTATTACTTTTTTTTTGGCCCCATATTGGGCGTTTATTATTATATTATACTGTAACATTATGCAGTCTTGAAAGGTGATCCAAGATGGCAGCAATGGATCTGGATACTGTGAGGACACCCACAATCATTTAGACCCCCCGAGATCACATAGCAATGGCTAAACCAGGGCCACAGTTCACTAACAGGCGACAAACTCCCACTGACCCAATACTGATCTTAAAAAAAGACCCATTAGCATCTTGTCTGCAAATTTAAAGGACTTTTCCAACTTACCAGCAGGTTTCACTTCAGAAAAGAAAGTTCCAACTTTTTTCCCTTCGACGATATCAGTGATGACGTGGCCAGATATTTTTGGATGAGTCCCATTGGCGATCACAACCGAGGTGCCTCCCTGAAGAGCCCACAGAGCGGCCTTCACCTAGAAGAAATTTTTTCATAATTAAACTAATATATATTCTATATGAAATAATGTCAATAAATAATCTGAAATAAGCCAAATACTGGATCGGTTACCAGTAAACTACATTCAGGAAATCTCTCCCAACAAACAGAAAAGCGTTTCCAAAAATAAGTCTGTGGCGACTATGATCAAAAACAAGCCATGTACCACCACCGGGTGTCAAACTCCAGTTCTCGAGCTCTAACAAGGTCCTTTTCACGGATTAGAGACCCATCACTTACACTTCTTATGTATCGATTCATAACTTGTAACTATGTTATTAGTTGTTATTTAAAATTTTGCTCCCCTTGACAGAAAATGCTGATGACATAGACTGTAATGAAGAATTAAAATGCTACCGGCCCTTTAATTAGTCCATTAATTTCCTCCGCATGGAGGAGACACAGGACAGAAGAAGCTACTGGTCACATGTCCACATCATATGTCCTGCAGCTGCCTGGGCAGGTCATGTGATCACCACTACGTTTGGCTGTAGTTGGTTGGTTGCAGGGCATCCAGTATGGCCGGTGTGTGGTGAGGCGTCATCTCAGTGATGTAATGTGCAGTGACGGCAGTTACATATCAGTACTATGGTAACAGAACAGGACAGTCTGTTACATCATCACTGGGAGCAGAGCATAAGAGGGAAGAGGAGTTACTGAGAACTGAGGGATCATGGGACTTGTAGCATCTAGTGATGGCCATTTTGGTGATAACTCCGCCTACTTTAGAGATTTAGTAAATTATAAAATCAAACTATTTAAGCTCCGTTTTGTGACTAGTGACATTGAGTTTTGTTACATTCATTTATTTATAGCATCATGGGTTTTTGTGTCAGATGTTCATATTCCCGGAATATCCCTTTAATGCTTTCATACCAAAGTGAAGACCTACAATGATCTTATCACGGAGACTTACCTTGGCCTCCATTCCTCCCATACCAACTCTCGATTTGGTCCCGAATGTCACCGACTGCTGGTCTCCAGGGTAGAAAATGTCAATGAGTTTGGCATCATCTGACCCAGGTGGGCTGTCAAAAAGGCCTGCAACCGAGAAGTGATGCCGGGTTATAGGGGATGTGTCAAGTGATGAAATATCCACTAAAACCCCCCCCTATACCCCACCAGAGGTACACCTCTATATCTAAAGCTCATTTGTTGTTGACTCATAGTCCTAGAAAGTTTTATAACACCTTGGCTCCAGATAGGAGAACATTAAGGGAAATTAATGGGGTCATGCCCAGTTATCGGAGCAGAACATTGGCAATCAGCACAGTAATATAATAATAATACCTTCCACATCAGACAGGACGATGATTAAATCTGCCTTCATTTCGACAGCGAGCCGTGCTGCCAAGCTGTCATTGTCCTTGATACTGATCACCTGAGGAATAGAGCAAGGTCAGCAAAGAAAACCGAACCCAAAGGAGAAGACAGACTGAAGGTTAAAGTGAAGCAGGGGAGGAAGAAGAGGTGAGATGGATACAAGGCACAAGTAGGAAGCAAAGAAATGTTCTGCTACAAACCTTGTAAATAGCAAAGCCCGAAAGTGATTACAGATGCGGTTATTAAATATTTGCATACACCAATATACATGCCAAAACCTCCGGGGGGAGGGGGGGGGGTTTCCTACAGGTGCATTGAAAAACCCCAGGTGTCAGATCGGGCATAACTGAGCAGGATTTGTGCACATGAAGCAAAGAGGTTAGTTTGCAAGTAGGTAGCACATAGCAGCAAGAGCCTCGGCCAATGTTATGGGTTCTACATTTCATTTGGGGGCAACTTCAGGTTGGGAGTGGTGTATTTTTGGCTGTCTGGTGCATTTGGCTTGGGAACATTGTCCCGGGAGGTGGCTGTATTTATATGGTTTGCTTTGGAGCCTTATAATGAAGGTATCAGGTCTATATTAGGGCATGGGATTGCTGGGACCTCTATTGATCACAAGAACTAGGATCCCTTTCTTACTCATTGGGGCACATTCACTAAGAGCAGTGCAGTGTGTACTATGTGCAGTTGCCTGTGTATAGTGCAGGGGGCACCAGATTCAGGATTTATGGCGCCCGTTCTTCACGAATCTGCTGCCCCCTGAGTTCGGCATTTCCAACACTCCCGTGGCTACAGGACACATGATCGACCTGCCTCTCCATCCATTAGTGAGAACGGGATCCCCATTTCTGTCATCGGTAGGGAGGTCCAAGATGTCAGACCCCCATCAAAAATATTGTTATTTAAACTTTGTCAGCCCCTTCTTAAAAGTTAGGGCAGACATCGTAAACCAACTGCCCAACCACATAATATGTATCCTTTATAAAAAGAACTCCACAATTGGCCCAGAGCATCATTTTTAGAGTCATTTTTGCACCATATGTATTCCCCCTTTACATAACTCCGTATTATATACGTCACCTACGTCCGTCATCTCCAGCGCTCACGTGTTAGTTAGCCAAGCCATGCACTATTGCTACCGGAGCCCTGCGAGCGGCCGCACACCCACACAAATACTTCACCCACATTTACCCCCTGCAGGTCACTGTTTGGTTCCGGAGGAGGAACAACGGCATCATTGGTGTTAATGATGGGCACAATGTTCATCCGCAGCAGCTCATGTAAGGTGCCGTTTAAGTTCCGTCTTTTCTGTTCGTCGTGAAAATCCAGATTTGTGACCAAAATCTAAAACAAAGAAACAAAGTCATAAGCAAAAGAAACTTTATTTGAAATATTTTTCAGACCCCTTTAAATTCAGGGACCTCTACCCCAGAAAGTGCGTATGAGCCGGTATCTGGCAGCCGGCCCAGAGTCTACAGAGCCCCCTCCCGCGCCAATGCGGCTTTTCAGGTGAAGTCACACGGACAGAATCGTAAACTAAATATCACACATTCCAGATACCAGATGGGGTAATAAAAGGTCTGGGAGTCTGCTTTCCAACAAGGACAAAGTCTGATGAGGGCACACGTGCAACAATTGCTTCATGCATTTAATACAGATAATGGGGCACAGTTACTTACCCGGTCCAGTCGCGATCCAGTGGCGGGTTCTCCGACGCTGATTGGGTTCCGGCCGCGATTCACTAAGGTCCGTGCGCCGATATCCACTAGGTGTCGCTGCTGCGCCGAGGTCCGCTGGAGTTCACCTTCTATTTCTTGGTGCAGGTAAGTGCGTGTCAAGCGACACTTTTTTTTTTAAATACCGCGGTTTTTCCGAATCCGTCAGCCACGCCCCCTGATTTCTGTCGCGTGCAACCCGGCGCGATTGCACCGAAATCCGATCGCGTGCGCCAAAATTCCAGTGGAATTTGGCGCAGATCGGAAATTGTTGGGATACCTGATGGATTCGTGTAATTCGGACCCTTAGCAAATGAGCTCCAATATTTCTAAAATAAGTATTTCCAGGATTACAAAAACATAGAATCTCTTATTCCAAAACAGCGCCACTCTTGCCTACAGGTGATGTGTGGTATTACGGCTCAAAGTAATGACTGCTGTACACTACATCCCAGCAAACCTATAGCACAATACAGCAACTGTGTTCAGAGGATGCAGCCAGACAATTCTACATAACCCATATAGCACCTCAATGGCCACCACAAAATTACTATCTTGAGTCGCTGTTTCATAGTATCATAGTATATAAGGCTGGAAAAAGCCGCAAGTCCAACCTTTAAGAATTAAATAAATGTTTTTTCCCCATAACCGTGATATTTGTAGCTGTAATCCCCAGTAAGAACAGGACGTGCATATATAATATATATATCCCTATGCACTGACCTGGGCTGCACATATGCTGTACTGGGTAAACATGGCTTCATATAGGGCCATAAGTCCACTCTGTCCGGCCGCTGCACAGGCTCGGGCCTCCAGGACCGGAACTTGCTGAAAAAAATAAATAAAAAAATTAAATAACATTGTAATAAAAAAATTATAAAAATAATATGAAGCAAATAAAGCAAAGCTGTGTGTGTGGGTGCATATATATATATATATATATATATACACACAGCTTTGCTTTATTTGCGTCACGCAGTTACGGTTCCGCTCACCATGTCCTTCAGCTGGTTCTGTCCGGAATGTAACGCCTGCCTCACACTCTGCGACAATAGGATTTCATGGCGGAGACGCTGTTTCCCGAAGGCCACGGCCCCACTGGTGACGATCATCATTTCCCGGCCTTGGTTCTGCAGCACGGACACCTGGAGCAGGACAGGGATACATCCGGGTTACATGTATCATCTCTGCTCAGTATAACAGCTACAGAGCATCAGGCCTCATTAGACCAGATACATTACTGGTTGGGCCTTGTGTTCATTATTACTATACATTTACTTTAATATCTGATTTTGTTTTTAGAATTATTTATACAATAACTAAAGTGATTTCAAAGATTGATATTGAATAGACTTGTCATTGACTGGAGACCAGTGGGGTCCATTAGCTGGGCTCTTCTATACATCTATCAGAGCGGAGCAGTGCAGATGGCTCTGTACACGTCTATTTGTAGGACCCCCAACAATCTCTAATTAATAACCAAACCAAAGTAATGTCTGTTAATGAAGCTGTACCAGGTTTGCATGTTATCCCTAAATAAACTGATTGTCGAGCGTCTGACTGCCGAGACCCCCAACGATCACCAGGGCAGACCCCATGGGATCCAGAGAATGGGGGTCCTGTTCTCTGTAATAGGTGGAGCTTCAGGTCAAGGATGTGTCCTACCGCTGCATTAAATATCTTGAAAGTGTAGGAATTTGCAGAGCGCAGCGCTCAGATATCTCTACAACTCACATTCACTCTATGGAGAGCACTGGAGATACCCGAGAGCTGTACTCCATTCAGGGGTTCAATCACGTGATCGGTAGTGGTCCCACAAGACTTATCCCCTATCCTATGAATAGGGGATAACATGGAACAACCCCCTTTAATTGTCAGTTTTTGGATACCCCTTTAAAGATGCATTTCCATTTTGGATCTTACAAGATACAAGGACATAACGGGTCAGCGGGTTCCACTTTTTAGACTTACACCCATCACAAGTAGTGGGGTTCACCTACCCCCCCAAACACTAATGCTGCCCATTTACAGTTAACCTGTTATTATCTGGCACAACATCACCAGTGTTATTGTCTAGTCTAAATAAAACCAAGTTTAGACTTTGTCCATAGACTGACATCTCAAAGATGATTATTATTATCACTGTCCCCCCATGTCCTGACCTGTGGATGTAGGTTATATCAGAGGTCACCTGAGGTCGTTCACCTGATGCACCGCGCCGATGCTGCTCACCTGCTCTACGATGGATGCCAGACGACCCAGCGCCAGCCCACACTCATCTCCCCGGGTCACCACGGCGCTCCCGAGCTTCACCACGATGCGTTTGGCGTGCTTCAGCTCGCTGCGGTGCGCAAATGGCTTTCCATGAGAGCGGATAAGAGGCATCGTCATAAAGGGAATGTTGCTCCATTGTCTTGGATGTTGCTGGGCAGTGACGGAGGATGGGACATCTGCATGACAAATCAAAGACATATTAGGTCACCACACAGAGACTTCCCCTTTAATTTCATGTAATATTCACTCCACATGAGAACATCCCCCAATTATGATGGAAGCTCATTGAGGATTCTGACATTACAGCACGGCCAACACTACACTGATCATACTATAAACTATCCCTATGACATAGGGAACACTTTGAGGAGTTTTCCTCTTTGCGGCTCTGCCAGGGCTGGTTATTGGAGACCGGCTGCTATGAAGTCCGGCTGCACACAGAAAGTAGCTGACAACCTTCTCCATAACTATCAGGATCTGCAGGATCATACAAGAGATTATAGAGAAAAACTGACCTGGACTCGTGAGACCAAAGCACTTGGGGTGAGAAAGAAATATTATATTCCGCTCCAGCAGCCTCTGCCTTTCTCCTCTCATGCCCCCTCTACCCTTTCTATAGACTACTATGTAATCAATAACTTTACTGTGCCTTCAGTTTAGAGGAGGAAAATGGCATAAGTGGAGAAAGAAGCAGGTTTCTCCAAATTATATTAGGGGGAATTTATAAAGTGCTGACTACAAACATTGACCCCCACCTAGACCAGCACCGATACGGCCAAGGACTCGCACCCTGACACAATCCTCTGTGTAGTCCCAGGGGTTGGGCTTTGGATGCATTTCAAAAAAACAATAAGTGACTTGTCTGTGCTGCAGACTCCTCAGCTCTCAGCCCCCACTTCTGTACTCATGTACAGCTCCTCCCTCCTGCACAAAGCTCACAGCCTGGTGAAATGAAATCAATGGGAGAGGGAGGAGCTTTACAGGGGCACAAAGTTGGGGGCTGAGAGCTGAGGAATCTGCAGCACAGAAGTAGTCACTTATTGTTTTTTGAAATGCATCCAAACCAAAGCCCAACCCCTGGGACTACACAGAGGATTCTGTCAGGGTGCAATGTAAGTTAACACACATAATTATATGGTAATACAAATGCTTAGAGAAAGCAGAAAGACAGATGTGCACTACAGGTGTAATGGACTTCTGTAACCTGTCTTGAGTGAAAATTAGGTCCCAGGTGACAGGTTCCCTTTAAAAATCCTGTCCATAGGCAGTCAGTGGCATTGCAACTAAACTCCATTCATTTCTATAAAGCTGAGCTGCAATACTGGCACAAGCCATGGTCAGGTGTGGCGCTGTTTGAAGAAGAAAACAGCCAGACAACACCTTTAACTCCTATAATACCCGGTCTATTTCCATTTTTCTCCTGGTGTAGTAATATTGTAGATGCCAGTAAACTGGATAAACTGCATTCACTTGCCACGACGGCTTCACATAAAGCATGTCATAAAATGACAAACAAAACAAAAAAAACAATCAAAGCAGTAAAAGAGAGAAAAAAAAAAAAAACTACTTACATTTCAAATGGGAGGATACAGTGGTCCGAACGCGGGAAATAAGAGATCGTCCATGGGTGGGACCCCGGCAGCTCAGTGCAGCCCGACACAACATTTTTCCTAAGGGACAATAGAGCAGCAGTTAGTACAGTCACTGGGTTTTATAGTGCAATAACACACCCTCAAAGTCTATAAAAAGGGCCGACATCAGGAAGATATGGTGGAAATCCAAAAAAAAAAAAAAAAAATAATAAAAAAAAATTAAATATTAGCATATGCAGCTGAAAAAAAAACAACCAGGAATATAAAGGGTTAAAAGTAGTCCAATGCAAATACAAAAATCACCAATATCATTGTTTGGGGAGTTAACTGCTTTAGGACATGAAGTGTTGTCATAGGGTCACAGAAGACTAAAGTAGCAAAAACCTTTAATGCACCACATACTGCACTCAGTGATTGTCCGGGTCTCATCCGGGGATGCAAACATTAAGGGAGGCCAGTATTAACTCTTTCCTGACCCTAGAGCAGAAGAGATCCCTACAGTAATCCCTCCCATATGCTATAATTATCAACATACATATTAACCCTTTCAATGCTCCAGGGTTACATACAGACTTAACAATTGTTATCAGCTATTCTGTGGAATGGGGATAACAATGTGATTGGTCGGGATCTGACCCAAAATTTATGGCAAAGTGGTCATTTAGTATTCTCGGATAACAACTCAAGAAACTTAATAAAGGCACTGCAGTTTGTAATTCGGCTTTCCTAGAAAAGTGACATCATCTATTTGTCATTGCACACCTGTACAAGACCGGCCGCCCCTGACCCGGCTCCCTGATGAGAGTGCTACCCCCGGGGTCAGCCCCTGCACTGAGCGGCTGCATGGATTTATTCGGCAGCCAATGAGAAGAGCAGGATGATCACACGGAAGATGATGAAACCCTCGTGCAGGATTGCAGGAGACAGCCGACTGCGAGGAGGAATCCAAGGTAACGAGCAATCAATGCAGCATCGGCCTCTCGAACTGATGTGTAACTACTACTCCCAGCATCAACTCCAGAGCGGAGTCTGAAAATCTGAGATCTGCATATGTGACTTTAAATCAGTTTATGGAAAGCTTTGAAATTGACCTTGTGTGTGTAACAAAAAGTTATCCAATGCTCCAATATACTTTCTGTATCAGATCTCTGCTTGCTGTCCTGCTACAGGAAGCTTCATTGTTTAGTTCCTGTGGATAAACACCAGTCCCTGGTCATGTGATGTCACACAGGTGCACGGCTCGTTATATCCCCGGTCATGTGATGTCACACAGGTGCACGGCTCGTTATATCCCCGGTCATGTGATGTCACACAGGTGCACGGCTCGTTATATCCCCGGTCATGTGATGTCACACAGGTGCACGGCTCGTTATATCCCCGGTCATGTGATGTCACACAGGTGCACGGCTCGTTATATCCCCGGTCATGTGATGTCACACAGGTGCACGGCTCGTTATATCCCCGGTCATGTGATGTCACACAGGTGAACATGAACACAAAAAGTAAGCCTGACCCTTGTATTCATAGAGCTAGCAGACGTCTCTCACTTTGGGTGTTGGGCAGCCGGCACATACCTCAAAGCCTCTGCTGTTTTTTATGGTCCTGTAGTAATACTGTACTAGACCAGTGACTGGACCCCTGCGGCTGATCACTGGCTGTAAACACAGGCGACATCTGCCAGTGATTGGCTGCAGCAATCACATGGACATAAAACACTATTGTCAGGAGAAAAGGAATTTATCACCACTTTGGTTTCTTTTACTATTTTTTTGAGACTTTTTTGTCTCAACTGAAACAAGTCTGAAAATGTTGTAAAATGAACCAAAGCGGCGCCAAATCCTCACCTATAAACCTACTGATTGACTCATGATCCCAGACAACCCCTTTAAGGCATCTACTCTTGTTTTATCAAAATTTTACAAAGGGGGACCTAACCCAATTACTTTTCCACCAATCACAGCGCAGCGCGCCCCATCACACATTCAACATCACAAAAAAGGAAAATTAAAATTGAAACTGGATTGCAATGCGGTCCATGGATCTGGAGGAGGTTGCTGCTGAAATACTCTTTTGGAATCCCCCTTTAAATCAGGAAGCAGTTTGGGTTTCTGATGACACCTCTGCCACGTTGTCTTTAAGATCTGGATCTCCTCCAGGGGATGTATCTACACAAGTGGCGACATTGTTGCAATCTTCCTGGATACACTTAGAAACAAGTGCATGGAAACCCACGACAGCGCCAGCACCACAGCTTCTGCCAATCAAACTCCAGCAGCAGAGATCGCACGACCAAAGTGCAACAACTTCATCTGGTGCACATCGTCACTGCGTTATTCCACGCCGACGCAACTATCGCAAGCAAATCGGCATCGATGCAATCCCACTTACCCTTCACTGCCGACCAAATCCAAGTTCTGCCGGAATTCGCTGGATTTACTACAATTTATCCAGCTCAGAATATTGTCCCGGCTGGCATGGCCTAGTGCACATGCGCCGGGTACACGCACAAGGGCCGGACGCGCATGCGCCGGCGATTTCCATCGCGCCAGCGAAGACAAAAGCACACTGAGCATGCGCGGCACGGGGACGCGCCTGTGGCTCTGGGTGCGCGCGCGCGCTGGAGAAGTTCACATGAGGTGTGTGTGGCGACGTGTGGACGTGTCAGGGAAAGTCTGAGGAAAAAAATTCTTGTTTTTATCTTATGCGTCTAAATCAGAACTAATCAGGTAATAAAACCCCCCGTAAATATAGGGAGTTGAATCAAAAGACACTGGGAAAGCTGAGTGATAACTAATATGGCGGCAATTGCAACCCCTAGAGAATTGGGGGATTATCTTCTGGGAAGATTTGACATTCAGGGACCCAGAAAAGATGGGTGACAGAATTATATTTATTATTCTGGCAAAATTTTATAGGATTTATCCACCAGTGTCTGGTAATGGAGTGGCTATCCAGTGTAAAGCAGAGCTGCAGTGTAAAGCATGGAGGAGGGACAAGATAGTAGCCTGAGCCGCTATGAGACCAGACACGCTTCATTAAAGGGGTGTGTAACAGTCCACGGCCTGGAATAATACTATCGCTACAAGCAATAGTGGATTATAATATCGGTGGTTTGGGTTAGTGATGGGGAGGCCGGTTCTTCTTAGTGAGCTGGCCCATTAGGCTCGTCTCATTCAGAAGAGCCGGCTCTTCTGGCTCCCTATTAAATATATAATAGGGAGCCGCAGGCCAGTCAGTCACCCCACACCACATCACTTTGAACCCGATTTTTATCGGGTTAAAGGGGGCGTGGTGAGCCATTTAGGGGCGAGGTTTAGCGAGCCATCGGCTCACTGAGGTTAACTGGCTCATTCGCGTGAATGACCTGAGCCGGCTCACTAAACCTCTTCGTGAAAGACCCATCACTAGTTTGGGTGGTAGCCCTGAGCCCGTTTTTTCTAGGGGGCCCATGACCACCCAAACCATCCGCCAAATTTTATACAGAGATGGACCTTCACTCATAAAATCCTCTTACACCCAGTCGTCCTCTCAATACACATGTACACAAGAGCCATTTCTGGACCTTTAACCCCTTAAAGGAAATCTACCACCAGGATAAAGAATTGTAAACCAAGCACACTGACATACTGGTGAGTGCCCCCTCTGGTAGGTTCTGCTTTTCTTTTAGCTTCTTAGGACCTTCCGGAGTGGGCACACACCAGTATGTCAGTGTGCTTGTTTTACAATCCTTCATCCTGGTGGTAGATTTCCTTTAAGGACGCAGGGTTTTTTCACTCATTTCTCGCTCTCCACCTTCAAAAATCCATAACTTTTTCATTTTTCCGTGTATAGGGCTGTGTGAGGGCTTATTTTGTGCGTAACAAATTTTACTTCTCTGTCACATTATTTATTATTCTATGCCGTGTACTGGGAAGCTGGAAAAAAATTCCAAATGTGGAAAAATTGGAAAAAAAAATCTCGTTTTTGTGGGCTCAATTTTTACAACTTTCACTCTTCGCTCCAAATAACACGTCTACTTTATTCTTTGTTTCGGTGCGATCGCGGTGACACCAGATATATAGGTTTTATTGCGTTTTAATCCATTTTTAAAAATTAAACGAATGTGTACGAAAAAGAAAAAAAAAATTTGCCCTATTTTGCCGCTAATAACTTTTTCATACTTTGGGGCACGGAGCTGGGGGAGGGGTCATTTTTTGCGAAATGAGCCGACGTTTTCATTGCTACCATTTTGAGGACTGTGCGACATTTTGGTCACTTTATTCCATTTTTTATGTGAAGTAAAAGTCGCATTTCAGACATTTGGGCGCTATTTTTCGTTAGGGAGGTCAGCGCCAGCCGTAACCGTTTTTATATTTTGATAGATCGGGCATTTTGGGATCGCGGCGATACCTGATGTTTCTGTGATTTTTACTGTTTATTATGTTTTGTATCAGTTCTAGGGAAAGCGGGGTGATTTGAACTTTTAGGTTTTTAATTTTTTTTTTATTGTTTTTAAAACTTTTTTGAAACCTTTTTTTTTTTTTTTGCTGTTTTTTAGACCCTCTAGGGTACATTAACCCTAGATGGTCTGATCATTCCTCCCATATACTGCAATACTACTGTATTGCAGTATATGGCATTTTTGCACAGTATACATTACATTGAGCCACGGGGGAGCGACAATCGGATCCACGCGCCACCGTGGAGGAGTTAATAGCCGCAATCGGTGCAAGCACTGACTGCGTCATACAGCTACAGCGCAGAGCGTCAAGGGGTTAAAGGTTCTCCAAAGGTCCTGAAGCCGCAGATTGAAAGCAGCAGAAGGGACACGTCCTCCATTCTCCAACAAGCTGATTCTAGTACCAGATGTAGGAAGTGAATTTGGGACATGTAGGGGCCATAATATTCATACAGTCCAGGGACAGCCCAGGGCTCATGGAGGTCTTAATTCGCCCCTGCTAGAAAGTACAGCAGAAACAAGACCCCACACAGCTCTGTACATGGGGAAAAATAAAAACCTTATGGATTTTTGAATGTGGAAAGCGAAAAATGGAAACTTAAAAACGAAAAAAGGGCCAAATTGTTAAGGGGTTTGTGTACAGCGCAACCTGCTGATAGATGCTCATTACAGGGTTTATCACGTATGGAGACCCCCATTAGGTTACAGGCCCTTTGTTGCAGGAGTTCTAGGTCCTAAGGCCAGTTATTAGCTGTTATCACAATGGGAAATTATCGGCACCTACACGTTTCATGGTGACCATTCGTGGAAATAAATAACCATACACACTCAAACTTAAAAGCCACATGACTATGTTGTCTTCTCCAGCAGTTGTGATGGGGAGAAATGTCAGGAAAGATTCTTCCACATTAGCTATGGATCTCCTCCAGAGTGATTCCCAGTGGGGACCCTTGTCAGGCCGCTCAGTGGCTTCCACCTCAATCTGAATTCGGAGATACAGTCGAGTTGTGGTGGCCGGTATATTTGCCACACAACAAGTTCAGTTACAGGGGGGAAGCCAAATATGGGGCCCAATCAATTCTCGCTACGCCCCTGACCCCTGTGATGAGTGCTCTGCTTTTCTGAGCTGTCAGTTTAGGAGAACATCCACGTCTTGGTAGCTTAGCTGTTGTGCCATTCATCTTCTTGTTATGGATGATGGGTTGAACAGAGCTCTGTGAGATGTTCAGGGCCTCACAGAACTTTATCCCTTGATCTCTGGTGTGTTCTCTGGTTTTCATGATGCTGCTTGTTCTCTAATGTTCTCTTACACAACTCTGATCCTTCATGAAACAACTGTAGTTATACTGAGATCTAGATGCGGTCTGGTTACTAATTGTGCGACCTCTAAAGGTGCTTAGATACACTAGCCCTTTATTTAGGCCTATAACACTACAGGATGCTCTTCCCCCATCTTGAAAGAAAAAAACTGAAATGTACATATTTTTGCACTAAGGTGGGGGCTCAGATCTGAGGAGTGAGCAGCACAGACAAGTCACATGTTGTTTTTTGAAAAGCATCCAAAATAAAGCCCAACCCCTGGGACTACACAGAGGATTCTGTCAGGTTGCAAGGTAAGTTATAACACACAATTATATTGTAATGCAAATGCTTAGAAAAGGCAGAGAGGCAGATGTCCACTGCAGGTGCAATGGGCTTCTGTAACCTGTCTTTAATGAAAATGAGGTAATTGGTGATAGGTTCCCTTTAACCCCTTCTGGGTGCATCGAGAGGGCTCATGGGCTGAGCCCTCTCCTTAGCCAGTAAGTCTTTGCTGCATATTGCAGCAAACACTTACCGGTAACACCATGACAGCTTTGGGTTTTCTGAAGACCCGAGGCTGTCTGGATTTAACCCATTCATTACAATGTGCGATTTGGTATGATCATTCAGACAACCTAGGGTTAAAGTACCCTAGGGGGTCTGAAAAATAGTAAAAATTTAAAAAGTTTACAAAAAATTATAATAAAAAAACCTAAGAATTCAAATAATCCCCCTTTTCCTAGAAGTCATATAAATAAACAGTAAAAATCATAAACACATTAGGTTTTGCCTCGTCCAAAAATGCCCGATCTATCAAAATATATTAAAGGTTTTTCACTGCATTTAACCCCGCAGTGCCTGAAGTTGAAAATGGCACTTTTTTGCCATTTCGAAACAATAAAAAGTGAATAAAAGGTCGTACAGTCCTAAAAATGGTAGCATTGAAAAATCAAACATTTCAAAAAATTACACCACCCACAGCTCCGTACACCAAAGTATGAAAAAGTCTTTAGTGCCAGAAAATGCCGAAAACAGTTATCCCTGTGATCGCACCGAGCCAAATACCATCACTATGAAGTGTAATTTGTTACGCAGAAAACAAGCCTCCACATAGCTCTTTACGTGTAAAAATAAAAAAGTTATAGATTTTTGAAAGGGGGGGGAGTGAAAAATGGAAATGAAAAAACAAAAAAGGGCCAGGTCGTTCAGGGGTTAAAGCACTGTCTTTTGAGCACTGTACCGGATTATACCTCATGCTGCTAGATGGCGACTTCTTTTTATCTTTTTTCCCCCCTTGTGCTTTGTATGTTACATCTTCATTGTGCATTTCCCACTTTCCTTTAGGGGGCGCTATTGTCATTTCTAAGCCAAAGTAAAGTTGCTTCATGACACATACATTGATGATTGCTTTGTTAAGGGTAAATTCAAATGCAGTAATAGAACACATGCAAGAGTCTATAACACCCACCCCAGGCTTTCAGGGGCATTGAAAGTGTCACAAGGTTATACTTACATTCTGATATCTGATATATTATTTTGACCCAAGGGTAGACCCAAGTTTTAAAGGGGTGTTTCAGGATTGTTTCTATTGTTAATTGTCCTTAGTATAGGTAATCAATATCAGAGTGACAGCTTGTGTGAGCGGAGTGGATGTGATGCTGCAGGCCTTGGAAGTTCCCTACCAATTAAATATTGACCAAATATATTGACCAAAAAACTTGTGGAGCTGCCGAAAGTAGCCAAATACTATACTTGGCTTCAATTCAGCACTCTCATAGGGGCACATTTACTTACCTGGTCCGGAGGAGATCCCGAAAGTCCATTGTGCGACGACAATGCACTGTGCCTTGATTCAATAAGATTGTGCGCCCGATATCCTGCATGTGTCGCTTCCCCGCTCAGGTCCCCGGAGTTCACCTTCTTCTTCCTGGTGCATATAAGTGCATTGTCCGTGTATAATGCGCTGTGTGGGGAGTCACTAAGATCCTGCCCCCGATATCCTGCATGTGTCGCTTCCCCGCTCAGGTCCCTGGAGTTCACCTTCTTCTTCCCGGTGCATGTAAATGCATTGTCCGTGTATAATGCGCTGTGCGGGGAGTCACTAAGATCATGTGTCCGATATCCTGCATGTGTCACTTCCCCGCTCAGGTCCCCGGAGTTCACCTTCTTCTTCCTGGTGCATGTAAGTGCATTGTCCGTGTATAATGCGCTGTGCGGGGAGTCACTAAGATCCTGCGCCCGATATCCTGCATGTGTCGCTTCCCCGCTCAGGTCCCCGGAGTTCACCTTCTTCTTCCTGGTGCATGTAAGTGCATTGTCCGTGTATAATGCGCTGTGCCTTGATTCAATAAGATTGTGCGCCCGATATCCTGCATGTGTCGCTTCCCCGCTCAGGTCCCTGGAGTTCACCTTCTTCTTCCTGGTGCATGTAAGTGCATTGTCCATGCATAATGCGCTGTGCGGGGAGTCACTAAGATCCTGTGCCCGATATCCTGCATGTGTCACTTCCCCGCTCAGGTCCCTGGAGTTCACCTTCTTCTTCCTGGTGCATGTAAGTGCATTGTCTGTGTATAATGCGCTGCGCGGGGAGTCACTAAGATCCTGCACCCGATATCCTGCATGTGTCGCTTCCCCACTCAGGTCCCTGGAGTTCACCTTCTTCTTCCTGGTGCATGTAAGTGCATTGTCCATGTATAATGCGCTGTGCAGGGAGTCACTAAGATCGTGCGCCCGATATCCTGCATGTGCCGCTTCCCCGCTCAGGTCCCTGGAGTTCTCCTTCTTCTTCCTGGTGCATGTAAGTGCATTGTCCGTGTATAATGTGCTGTCCGGGGAGTCACTAAGATCCTGCGCCCGATATCCTGCATGTGTCGCTTCCCCGCTCAGGTCCCCGGAGTTCACCTTCTTCTTCCTGGTGCATGTAAGTGCATTGTCCGTGTATAATGCGCTGTGCGGGGAGTCACTAAGATACTGCGTCCGATATCCTGCATGTGTCGCTTCCCCGCTCAGGTCCCCGGAGTTCACCTTCTTCTTCCTGGTTCATGTAAGTGCATTGTCCATGCATAATGCGCTGTGCGGGGAGTCACTAAGATCCTGTGCCCGATATCCTGCATGTGTCACTTCCCCGCTCAGGTCCCTGGAGTTCACCTTCTTCTTCCTGGTGCATGTAAGTATTGCGACACAATTTTTAAGTTAAATCCTGCTGTTTGTCCAAATTCGTCGGATCGTCCGATGGCCCGCACCCCGATTTGTGTCGCATGAAAGTTGGTGCCCAAATCCGATCGTGTGCGACCCAATAGCCTGCTAGATACCTGTCCCAGCGGCGCGATCCCCGAAAAACGTCGGGAAAACCCAACGGAAATGCGATCCGCCGAGTAAAAAAGCCTCATAGTCTGTGAGTACAGTGATAAGCGTGAGGAGTCATGACTTCTGCTGCATTCATACTAAGAGCATGGGACCCCTGTCCTAAGTTTGATTGAACCCCCAAATGACTCCTGTTACCTAAGCGAATAGCCAATAAGTTTCAGCCTTAGGACAAACCCTTATAATGTTGGTTCCAACATGGAGAATCCATTCTGTAGATAATTACATCACAATTTACCTCTGAACAGTCTATATAGTGAATATCTATCTATAGAGATACAATGTCTATTACATATTTCTATTGTGACTTATATTGACCAAAAGTTATTTTTGTAATTTTTTGCCTTAGCTACAAAATACCCAATTCCCCAGTCCCCTCCTGAAGAAGATGAACTCCTCCCAGCTGATGATACGTCATAGAATTTTTATTTGAAGAGCTCACAACAATATCACGATACAATAATCGTTCATAAACGAAAGAAGGAAATTCTGTTTTTGTTTCTACAATAACAATGCGGACGTTTCAGAAGAGAATCGTGTAAACTGTTTTTACATCGGCATGGAAACAATGTAAGCAAAGAACAAAAGTCAAATAGATAAATAAGCAGAAGAAAATGTTGGTTCTCGCTGGGATGAGAAGTAGTGGAAAAAGTTTAATTTTGGGTACTAGTAATGGCTTATCCAAGTAGGAGAGTTCAAAAGTATTAATGGTTTTATGACTCCTTGATGCTTTTGTATTGCAGAACTAAACCTCCTCTGCCGTTTTGGGTATACAACCTGTATGTAAAAATATTTGTCTCCATGGTTACAGACTACAACTAGAACATATATACCGTATATACTCGAGTATAAGCCGTGGCCCCTAATTTTACCACAAAAACCTGGGAAAACTTATTGTATAAGCCGAGGGTGGGAAATGCATTGGTCACAGCCTCCCCAGTATATAGCCTGCCGAACCCTGCCCCATAGTATATAGCCAGCACCTGCCCCCCAATATATAGCCTGCCGGACCCTGCCCCATAGTATATAGCCAGCACCTGCCCCCCAGTATATAGCCTGCCGGACCCTGCCCCATAGTATATAGCCAGCACCTGCCCCCCAATATATAGCCTGCCGGACCCTGCCCCATAGTATATAGCCAGCACCTGCCCCCCAATATATAGCCTGCCGGACCCTGCCCCATAGTATATAGCCAGCACCTGCCCCCCAATATATAGCCTGCCGGACCCTGCCCCATAGTATATAGCCATCACCTGCCTCCCAATATATAGCCTGCCGGACCCTGCCCCATAGTATATAGCCATCACCTGCCCCCCAATATATGGCCAGCCCCCTGCCCCAGTATAGAGCCAGCAGTGGGGAAGCCAGAAAGGTGAGTTCTAATATATTTTTTACATATATTTTTTGATTTTTTATATACATTTTTTTGTGCTGAAAAACTAGACTTATACTCAAGTATATATGGTGTGTATGTATATATATATATATATATATATATATATATATATATACACTCACCGGCCACTTTATTAGGTACACCGTGCTAGTAACGGGTTGGACCCCCTTTTGCCTTCAGAACTGCCTCCATTCTTCGTGGCATAGATACAACAAGGTGCTGGAAGCTCCTCAGAGATTTTGCTCCATAGTGACATGATGGCATCACACAGTTGCCGCAGATTTGTCGGCTGCACATCCATGATGCGAATCTCCCGTTCCACCACATCCCAAAGATGCTCTATTGGATTGAGATCTGGTGACTGTGGAGGCCATTTGTGTCCAGTGACCTCATTGTCATGTTCAAGAAACCAGTCTGAGATGCTTCCAGCTTTATGACATGGCGCATTATCCTGCTGAAAGTAGCCATCAGATGTTACAGGGTACATTGTGCTCATAAAGGGATGGACATGGTCAGCAACAATACTCAGGTAGGCTGTGGCGTTACCAAGGGGCCCAAAGAGTGCCAAGAAAATATTCCCCACACCATGACACCACCACCACCAGCCTGACCCGCTGATACAAGGCAGGATGGATCCATGACACCACCACCACCAGCCTGACCCGCTGATACAAGGCAGGATGGATCCATGACACCACCACCACCAGCCTGACCCGCTGATACAAGGCAGGATGGATCCATGACACCACCACCACCAGCCTGACCCGCTGATACAAGGCAGGATGGATCCATGACACCACCACCACCAGCCTGACCCACTGATACAAGGCAGGATGGATCCATGACACCAGCACCACCAGCCTGACCCGCTGATACAAGGCAGGATGGATCCATGACACCACCAGCACCAGCCTGAGCCGCTGATACAAGGCAGGATGGATCCATGACACCACCACCACCAGCCTGACCCGCTGATACAAGGCAGGATGGATCCATGACACCACCACCAGCCTGACCCGCTGATACAAGGCAGGATGGATCCATGACACCACCACCACCAGCCTGACCCGCTGATACAAGGCAGGATGGATCCATGACACCACCAGCACCAGCCTGACCCGCTGATACAAGGCAGGATGGATCCATGCTTTCATGTTGTTGACGCCAAATTCTGACCCTACCATCCGAATGTCGCAGCAGAAATCGGGACTCATCAGACCAGACAACGTTTTTCCAATCTTCTACTGTCCAATTTCCATGAGCTTGTGCAAATTGTAGCCTCAGTTTCCTGTTCTTAGCTGAAAGGAGTGGCACCCGGTGTGGTCTTCTGCTGCTGTAGCCCATCTGCCTCAAAGTTGGACGTACTGTGCGTTCAGAGATGCTCTTCTGCCTACCTTGGTTGTAACGGGTGGCGATTTGAGTCACTGTTGCCTTTCTATCAGCTCGAACCAGTCTGCCCATTCTCCTCTGACCTCTGGCATCAACAAGGCATTTCCGCCCACAGAACTGCCGCTCACTGGATGTTTTTTCTTTTTTGGACCATTCTCTGTAAACCCTAGAGATGGTTGTGCGTGAAAATCCCAGTAGATCAGCAGTTTCTGAAATACTCAGACCAGCCCTTCTGGCACCAACAACCATGCCACGTTCAAAGGCCACAAATCACCTTTCTTCCTCATACTGATGCTCGGTTTGAACTGCAGGAGATTGTCTTGACCATGTCTACATGCCTAAATGCACTGATTGCCGCCATGTGATTGGCTGATTAGAAATTAAGTGTTAACGAGCAGTTGGACAGGTGTACCTAATAAAGTGGCCGGTGAGTGTATATCGATGTATCCATAAGTAATTTTGATGCACAGAGATATGTGCTCCTCGCTGTGGTCAGTCCGTGAGATCCAACCAACGCAACGTGATGCACCAGACCCCATCTCGTAGCTCCGGCCTTAGTTCCTACTATAAGTGTCCCTTTTTTCTACCCAGGAAATCTTTTCGTAAAAATGCTGATTCATCAGGCTCCACATCTGAGACTTCAGTAATCCCTCAGTTCCGCCACTTCTTATCATTTTTACTGTAAGCTCCATTCCATTCTTACTGTGTCATTCCAAAACTAAGCTTTATTTTCCCTCCTATTATGCATTTAACATGGGAACAATGCCAGATTTTGTCACTTGTGTTGAAAGATTTGTGTTTTCTTTTCTCTCTTTCTACTTGTCTTCTAGAGTGTTTAGTGAAAGTGATTTGCAATAATGACAAACAGTATCCTTGTGATACAAAATTATATAGTCTGGCACCTACATCTGGTACCAGACAATCTAAAAAGTCACAAAGCCAGACGTGGAAGACTGAGTGACCTCAGCTTATATTAACCAGTTTTTAATAATTTTATCCCTGCTGTAATGGAAATCGTGTCTCCATAGATTAAAGAGATTGGGCCACATTTATCAGAATTAGTGCAGTCCGTACTATCTGAAGTTTGCATGTGGAGTGTGGAGGGAGCTCCAGATTCATGAATCTGGTGCCCCCGCCACTGCTCGGTAAGTCTGCACCATTTTTTTGGTGCAACTTTGTTAAAGGAAACTTACCATGTGATGTGATGCAGTATGAAGCAAACATACCTTGTGAATGCTGTAGCTACACTGATGCCGGATCATATCTTGGTTAATCTTTGAGCTGAGTGGTTTTTCGGATAAAACAGATATAACATTATGATAATGAGGCTCTGTGGCTTCTATGTCTGCTTTGGCGCTTGCTTTGCCGCTTCTCATAGCAGGAGAGTTTCTCACTGATTGCATCATCATGTACTGCAATTTACTTCCTGCCAGACAGAATAATCAATTGCTGCACCATCCCCCAGCTGCTGTGTATGAGTCATCCAGCTCAGGTGGATTAGTGCTTGACTAGTCATGCTTTATTTAGCAGCCATTTTAATTCCAAGCTCCCTTGTAATGTGTAAGCCAGCCTGTCCCAGCTTTCCCAAGGTCCTGAATGGTATAATTGATTTTTTGGCAAAACTACTCAGCTCAGGGATTAACCAAGATATGATCCTGCATCAGTGTAGCTACAGCATTCTCAGGGTATGTTTGCTTCATAATGCATCACATCACATGGTAGATTTCCTTTAATGCTGCAAAATTGTGGTGCACGTCAGTAATTATATATGTGGCGCAAACACAAACTAAGCAGCAGGACACAGAGCAGCTGCAACACAAAACTTGGGCAGACACTTTATAAATACATGTACAAGCAGTCTGCACCTTCTTTTCAGTGCAAAGTCAGACAGAAAACTGGAGCAATAAATGTGGCCCATTGTCTGATATAACATAGGTCATAAATTGGAGTGTAAGGAGCCGGAAGCAGATGGAGTTCTGAATTGTGTAGGGACCTGAGCACCCGCAGTCCTTTTAACCCTTTATAGTAGGAAAGGTAAATTATTGGGGGAAAGAAAGGGAAGATCACATTTCTTGGTTAAAGACTTGACATAGATTTTAGACTACTCCCTTAACCGGTTAAGGACCGGGCCCTTTCCCGTTTTTTCATTTCCATTTTTCACTCCCCACCTTCAAAATTCTATAACTTTTTTATTTTTACACGTAAAAAGCTATGTGACGGCACTTCATAGTGATGGTATTAAATATTCCATGCCATGTACTGGGAAGCGGGAAAAAAATTCCAAATGCAGTGAAAAATCGCATTTGTGTCGTATTCTTGTGGGCTTGGATATTACGGCTTTCACTTCACGCAACAAATGACGCATCTAATTTATTCTTTGGGTCAGTACGATTACAGGGATACCAAATTTGTATAGGTTTTATAATGTTTTCATACATTTACAAAAATTAAAACATCATGAACAAAAATTTTTTTTTTATTTTGCCGTCTTCTTGTGCTTATAACTTTTTCATACTTTGGTGTATGGAGTTGAGGGTGGTGTCGTCTTTTGCGACTTCTGATGATGTTTTCAATGATATTATTTTTAGGACTGTACGACCTTTGGATCACTTTTTATAGAATTTTTAATTTTTTTTTTAAATGGCAAAAAAGTGCCAGTTTTGACTTTGGACGCGATTTTCTGTTACGGGGTTAAACGCAGTGAAAAACCGTTATCATGTTTTGATAGATCGGGCATTTTCGGACGCGGCGATACCTGATGTGTTTATGATTTTTACTGTTTATTTATATTTATATCAATTCTAGGGAAAGGGGGGGGGGGTGATTTGAATTTTAGGTTTTTTTTTTATAATTTTTTTTTTTTAACTTTTTTTTTAATTTTTATTTTTACTATTTTTCAGACTCCCTAGGGTACTTTAACCGTAGGT
This sequence comes from Engystomops pustulosus, assembly GCF_040894005.1. Classification (NCBI taxonomy): domain Eukaryota; kingdom Metazoa; phylum Chordata; class Amphibia; order Anura; family Leptodactylidae; genus Engystomops; species Engystomops pustulosus. The sequence continues at coordinate 84,979,529 of NC_092421.1, forward strand.
TGTCTGATCGATCCTATCATATACTGCCATACTACAGTACACTACAGTATGGCAGTATATGGGGATTTTACTACTCATACATTACAATGTGCTGATAGCACATTGTAATGAATGGGTTAACCTGAAGTAGCTTTGGGTCTTCGTGAGACCCGAAGCTACCATGGCAACGGAACGCCACTCCCCGATGACGTCACGGGAGCGGCGATCCTCGGAAAGATGGCGGCGCCCATGCCCTTTGCCGGTGGCGTTCTGCAAGAAAACACCCGCGATCGGTGCCGGCACTGATCGCGGGTGTTACCGGTAAGCCTTTGCTGCAATATGCAGCAGAGACTTACCGGCTGTGGAGAGGGCTCGGCCCGCGAGCCCTTTCCATTCATTGGAATGCGACCGCCGCAGTGAATACACGGCGGGCGGTCGCGAACCGGTTAAACAATGTATGAGCATAGAACATCAGACCTAAAAACATGATCAGAGAGGTTCAACATTCTGAGTTTAGAACATTGATCCACCAATCAGGACCCTCATTAATTAGCGAAAGGAGGTAGTGGCTGCACATAGCCCCTCTTGCTTTAGAGGACAGGGTGATTATCTAAAAATGCTATGGGATTTATTTACTAAGAGCTGCGGATCGCACTTTTGTTGGACTTTCCGACGTTTTCGGGGATTGCGTGGCTTGGACAGGTATTTAACAGGTGTCTGCGCTGGCATTGTGTCGCACACAATCGATTTTTGGCGCAGCTGGGCTGCTTTCATGCAACACAAATCAGGGGCTGGCTGTCGGAGGATCCGACTAATTCGGACTGAGCGCGGGATTTAACTTTCAAATTGAGTCGCAAGCCCAAGCACTTACATGCACCAGGAAGAAGAAGGTGAACTCTGGGGACCTGAGCGGGGAAGCGACACATGCAAGATATCGGGCGCAGGATCTTAGTGACTCCCCGCACAGCGCATTATTCACGGACAATGCACTTACATGCACCAGGAAGAAGAAGGTGAACTCCGGGGACCTGAGCGGGGAAGCGACACATGCAGGATATCGGCCGCAGGATCTTAGTGACTCCCTGCACAGCGCATTATACACGGACCATGCACTTACATGCACCAGGAGAAGAAGGTGAACTCCGGGGACCTGAGCGGGGAAGTGACACATGCAGGATATCGGGCGCACAATCTTACTGACTCCCCGCACAGCGCATTATACACGGACAATGCACTTACATGCACCAGGAAGAAGAAGGTGAACTCCGGGGACCTGAGCAGGGAAGCGACACATGCAGGATATCAGACGCACGATCTTAGTGACTCCACGCACAGCGCATTATACACGGACAATGCACTTACATGCACCAGGAAGAAGAAGGTGAACTCCGGGGACCTGAGCAGGGAAGCGATACATGCAGGATATCAGGTGCAGGATCCCAGCGTCAGCATGGGTTTATGAGAGATCAGTCCTGTCAGACTAATCTGATTGGTTTCTACGAGGAGGTAAGTTCCAGACTGGATCTGGGGGACGCTGTGGATGTTGTATATCTGGACTTCTCAAAGGCATTTGACACCGTGCCACATATAAGGTTGGTATATAAAATGAGACTGCTGGGAGTAGGAGAAAATCTGTGTATTTGGGTAAGTATTTGGCTTAGTGATAGAAAACAGAGGGTGGTCATTAATGGCACATTCTCAGATTGGGTTGATGTTAACAGTGGAGTGCCACAGGGGTCAGTATTGGGGCCACTTCTTTTTAATATTTTTATTAATGACCTTAGCAAAAAATCTACAGAGTTGAAGGAGTGGCACAATGATAATCTGGATTGAAATCCGTGTGGGTGCAGGCTCCAGGGAATCCGGCTCAAAGACTCCTTTAGCACAATAAATCCAACGACAGGGAAGCAGCACTCCAATTGAATAGTGGTATTTATTTCACCAGTGGAAAAGATACAACGTTTCAGCTAACTCTATGTAGCCATTTTCAAGACCTTGTAGTGGGTTTACACAGTCAAGTTTCAATATTTGCAGATGATACTAAGCTGTGTAAAGTAATAAATACTGAGGTCGATAGTTTAGCATTACAGAGGGATTTGTGGAAGCTTGAGGGATGGGCAGAGAAATGGTTGATGAGGTTTAATGTAGATAAATGTAAAGTTATGCACTTGGGCCATGGAAACAAAAAGTATAATTATGTTCTAAACGGTCAATTACTTAGTAAAACTGAAGCTGAAAAGGACTTGGGCGTATTGGTGGATGGTAAACTTATTTTTAGTGACCAGAGCCAGGCGGCTGCTGCTAAAGCAAATAAAATAATGGAATGTATCAAGAGAGGAATAGATTCTCATGATAAAGACATAGTTTTGCCCTTATACAAATCCCTGGTCAGACCACACATGGAATATTGTGTACAGTTTTGGGCACCAGTGTATAAAAAGGATATAGTAGAGCTGGAACGGGTGCAGAGGAGAGCAACCAGGATTATTAGGGGAATGGGGGAACTAGAATACACTGACAGATTAAAAAATTTGGGATTATTCAGTTTAGAATAAAGACGACTGAGGGGAGACCTCATTACAATGTACAAATACCTGAACGGACAGTACAAGGATCTCTCCAAAGATCTTTTTATACCTCGGCCTGTGACCAGGACAAGGGGGCATCCTCTACGCCTAGAGGAGAGGCGATTCTACCATCACCATAGACAGGGGGCATCCTCTGCACCTACAGGAGAGGCGATTCTACCATCACCATAGACAGGGGACATCCTCTACACCTAGAGGAGAGGCGATTTTACCATCACCATAGACAAAGGTTCTTTACTGTAAGAGCAGTGAGACTGTGGAACTCTCTGCCGCAGGAGGTTGTTATGGCCGACTCTATGTACATGTTCAAGAGAGGCCTGGATGACTTTCTGGAGAGAAAAAATATCACGGGTTATGGGGATAAAACATTTATTTAATTCTTAAAGGTTGGACTTGATGGACTTGCGTCTCCTTCCAGCCTTATATACTATGATACTATGATCTTAGTGACTCCCCGCACAGTGCATTATACACGGACAATGCACTTACATGCACCAGGAAGAAGAAGGTGAACCCTGGGGACCTGAGCGGGGAAGTGACACATGCAGGATATCGGGAGCAGGATCTTAGTGACTCCCCGCACAGCGCATTATACACGGACAATGCACTTACATGCACCAGGAAGAAGAAGGTGAACTCCGGGGACCTGAGCGGGGAAGCGACACATGCAGGATATCGGGCGCACAATCTTAGTGACTCCCTGCACAGCACATTATACACGGACAATGCACTTACATGCACCAGGAAGAAGAAGGTGAACTTCGGGGACCTGAGCGGGGAAGCGACACATGCAGGATATCGGGCGCACGATCTTAGTGACTCCCCACACAGCGCATTATACACGGACAATGCACTTACATGCACCAGGAAGAAGAAGGTGAACTCCGGGGACCTGAGCGGGGAAGTGACACATGCAGGATATCGGGCGCACGATCTTAGTGACTCCCCGCACAGCACATTATACACGGACAATGCACTTACATGCACCAGGAAGAAGAAGGTGAACTCCGGGGACCTGAGCAGGGAAGCGACACATGCAGGATATCGGGCGCACGATCTTAGTGACTCCCCGCACAGCGCATTATACACGGACAATGCACTTACATGCACCAGGAAGAAGAAGGAGAACTCCGGGGACCTGAGTGGGGAAGCGACACATGCAGGATATCGGGTGCAGGATCTTAGTGACTCCCCGCACAGCGCATTATACACGGACAATGCACTTACATGCACCAGGAAGAAGAAGGTGAACTCCGGGGACCTGAGCGGGGAAGCGACACATGCAGGATATCGGGCGCAGGATCTTAGTGACTCCCCGCACAGCGCATTATACACGGACAATGCACTTACATGCACCAGGAAGAAGAAGGTGAACTACGGGGACCTGAGCGGGGAAGCGACACATGCAGGATATCGGGCGCAGGATCTTAGTGACTCCCCGCACAGTGCAATATACACGGACAATGCACCTCGGGGATCATGACAGGACCGGGTAAGTAAATGTTCCCCACTGGGTAACACAGCTTTGCACCTACCATGTGCCACATATAATACTGGTGTTTTCTTCTGGGGCCTCTAAGACCTCCGCAGGGCCCAGGTGAGGCCGACATTTCTTCAAAGCAGGTATTTAAGTACTTAGCATGTCTCAGTAATACGTTTTCTTCTTTGTTACCTGTCATTTATTTTTGTAGCCATTTAATTCTTTGAAACCAGAATTAAACACCCTCCTGACATCCAGACCATAATAAGATGATTTATGAATCCCCCTAATGGCTCTGTGTATACAGCGGTAATGAGCGCTAAGGATTAACGTACATTTCTTCAGAAGTGGGAGAATATAAGCTTCACTTACACCTCCACCTAAAGTCATAGACAATATTTTAAATGGTTTGGGTAAGAACACTTTCACCCAAAGCACATAACACGCCACTTCTGTCATAAATTCATTATATATACACTCACCGGCCACTTTATTAGGTACACCTGTCCAACTGCTCGTTAACACTTAATTTCTAATCAGCCAATCACATGGCGGCAGCTCAGTGCATTTAGGCATGTAGACATGGTCAAGACAATCTCCTGCAGTTCTCCCGAGCATCAGTATGGGGAAGAAAGGTGATTTGTGGCCTGTGAACGTGGCATGGTTGTTGGTGCCAGAAGGGCTGGTCTGAGTATTTCAGAAACTGCTGATCTACTGGGATTTTCACGCACAACCATCTCTAGGGTTTCCAGAGAATGGTCCGAAAAAGAAAAAACATCCAGTGAGCGGCAGTTCTGTGGGCGGAAATGCCTTGTTGATGCCAGAGGTCAGAGGAGGATGGGCAGACTGGTTCGAGCTGATAGAAAGGCAACAGTGACTCAAATCACCACCCGTTACAACCAAGGTAGGCAGAAGAGCATCTCTGAACGCACAGTACGTCCAACTTTGAGGCAGATGGGCTACAGCAGCAGAAGACCACACCGGGTGCCACTCCTTTCAGCTAAGAACAGGAAACTGAGGCTACAATTTGCACAAGCTCATCGAAATTGGACAGTAGAAGATTGGAAAAACGTTGCCTGGTCTGATGAGTCTCGATTTCTGCTGCGACATTCGGATGGTAGGGTCAGAATTTGGCGTCAACAACATGAAAGCATGGATCCATCCTACCTTGTATCAGCGGGTCAGGCTGGTGGTGGTGGTGTCATGGATCCATCCTGCCTTGTATCAGCGGGTCAGGCTGGTGGTGGTGGTGTCATGGATCCATCCTGCCTTGTATCAGCGGCTCAGGCTGGTGGTGTCATGGATCCATCCTGCCTTGTATCAGCGGCTCAGGCTGGTGGTGGTGGTGTCATGGATCCATCCTGCCTTGTATCAGCGGGTCAGGCTGGTGGTGGTGGTGTCATGGATCCATCCTGCCTTGTATCAGCGGCTCAGGCTGGTGGTGGTGGTGTCATGGATCCATCCTGCCTTGTATCAACGGCTCAGGCTGGTGCTGGTGGTGTCATGGATCCATCCTGCCTTGTATCAGCGGGTCAGGCTGGTGGTGGTGGTGTCATGGATCCATCCTGCCTTGTATCAGCGGGTCAGGCTGGTGGTGGTGGTGTCATGGATCCATCCTGCCTTGTATCAGCGGGTCAGGCTGGTGGTGGTGGTGTCATGGTGTCTTTGGGCCCCTTGGTAACGCCACAGCCTACCTGAGTATTGTTGCTGCCCATGTCCATCCCTTTATGAGCACAATGTCCCCTGTAACATCTGATGGCTACTTTCAGCAGGATAATGCGCCATGTCATAAAGCTGGAAGCATCTCAGACTGGTTTCTTGAACATGACAATGAGGTCACTGGACACAAATGGCTCCACAGTCACCAGATCTCAATCCAATAGAGCATCTTTGGGATGTGGTGGAACGGGAGATTCGCATCATGGATGTGCAGCCGACAAATCTGCGGCAACTGTGTGATGCCATCATGTCAATATGGAGCAAAATCTCTGAGGAGCTTCCAGCACCTTGTTGTATCTATGCCACGAAGAGTTGAGGCAGTTCTGAAGGCAAAAGGGGGTCCAACCCGTTACTAGCATGGTGTACCTAATAAAGTGGCCGCTGAGTGTATATAATTTCTTAGCATGCACTTTGAGTAATGTGACCACTAATATGGCCCTGCTTCTTGTCTTGTTTCTAGGAATGGCTTCTGCCAAATCCCTGAACCTATTCCCTAAACCCCCAAAAACAGAAGGACCTGCAAGAATTTGGCTTCCTTTCCCTGAGCTCTTCTGCCTACAACAGGGCATTTGTATCCAAAGTTATGTAACATTATGTGATCTAACAGAATAGACCATTAAAGGTCCCTTCTCTGTCTCCAAAATGGATCCCCTGGTGAGATGAGTAGATGATGAGTATGGCCCTTGTACTACTACTATTGGGACTGTTATGGGATCCGGCAAGTAGCAAGCAATGGGGTCAGTCTATATGCAGTTGGGTGCTCAGCTGGACATATAGATAAGTGTAAGTATCAGCAGAGGGTCACACACCTGTAGTATTTGCATTTTTTCTGCGGTGATACATAGCAGAAAGATACCAAGTAGGAAATTAATGGAGAAGTCTATTCTACAGAAAGGGTATACTATGGATGTCTCAGACTGCTTTAAAGGGAACCTGTCATCAGTAACTGGCCTAATAACCCACTACCAGTATATTTACAAAGAACTTTATGCCTTCTAGCTTTCGTGGTGCAGTGTGGTGGCATCAACCTGAAAATCAACTTTGAAGTAAGATGTCATTTGGATGGATAAAGTTAAGGAGGCGGAGAGTTTAACATTGAAGTCAAGGTGGGGAGCACCAAACGCCTTCTCCTCTGTCATCGACATCATGCATTGGACTTCAGGAGATCTGGTTAGTGATATTGACGGTCCTGCATTCATAAACAAAGGGCTTTCTGAGGCAGGTAAAGCTTGATTTCAATGTTAAAATCCCCGCCTCCTTGACTTTATACAACCAAGTTATATCTCACTTCAAAGTTGATTTTCTGGATGATGCTACTGCACTGGGTCATGAAAAAAACACCATCTGGAAGGTGTTAAACTGCTTGGCAACATCCTGCTAGTGGTTTATTAGGTCAATTTCTGCTGACAGGTTCCCTTTAAGATATCCCAGCATTTGTCCCCCTAAAATACACATAAATGTCCCTGTTTGTTGAAATGAGTGTAATCCACATCCACTTCACATGAAAACCTGTACTTCTGGGATGTATTTTAGGGCAGCAATGAACCAGCGGAGCAGAAATGTGCCATATAATCCTCTACTTAGAGGGAGGTGTTAGCTTGATTTTTGCAGTGAAACCTGCTATCTTCCATCTACGCCCCTGACCATGTGCCTTCATTTTTGGCATTTTATACAGCCGGACTATACCTCGTGTATAATTGTTTAGTCACAATAACTATAATTGCCAGTATATGACACTATGTTGGCATGACAGCAGCCCTTTCACTCTGGCAGCATAATAAAGACGTTCCTTGCTTACACGTCGTCGTGACTTGCAGCTATTTATTATCTATTTTTCCATTGTCTCCTCTCCAAAATGTCCTTAGCGCCGAGATCAAGTGGAGAAGGAGTCATCATTCTGCCTGCATTGTGTCTCTCGCCTGGCATCTTTATACACTGTGTCACAGAGTCAGCATCATATGCCATGCACACCATCCGCTGCCAGAGGCGACAAGGCGGCACTTCAAAGAGCCGACATTTACAAGAGCTTTCTTGTGGTTTGTTTTGTGCTTTAAAAAATATAGTAAGGCATTTAGTGGGACGTTGTAACATTAGAGACGTTGCTCATTGTGCAAAGAAGAATAGCGCTGGGGCTACTGGAGGCTTGTGGGATCATAGAATAAGAAATATGAGTCAGCTGTATCCCAGGCTTGGACGTCTGCCCCGCTCCCTATTCATTTCAGTGGGAAATAGTTTTTAGCTATTCTTTTCCCAGAAGGCATAATCAGGCATTGTACTCCTAAATCCACTGGACTCTGATGAGGCTGAGATGTTTTACTCTATAATATTGTATTTGTTTTGTCTAAGTTTTGGGAACTATGGCCATTACAGTAATGTCCGGGACCATAACGGACCTCCATTCAGCATGGGTTATGTATGCTGCTAGTGTTGTCTTTTAGGACCTTTGGACCCCCTCAGTCACAATGGCTCTGGTTAGCCACAAAATTCTTGAAGGGATTGTAGGAACTTAGAAAGTTATGCCCTATACCCAGGACACAAGCTGATTGCTGAGGGTCCAACCACTGGGACCTTGTCCACCGATGACAAGTTTGGGACCCCCCGCAGTCTGGAGAACGAGCATGTGTCCTCCCGCGCCTTTCAGTAGTAGCTTTGGGAATTGCAGAGAACAGTATCTCCTGCACTCTAATAGACAATGAATGGGAGTGCCAGAGTCAATTTCTGATGCTCTGATACTATTTAAAGGGAACCTGTCACCAGGAGAGCCATTTTTAGCACTCCCCCAGTCCCCACAGAGCATAGTACATACGCTGCCAAAGTGTTTTTGTATAAAAAAAATAGGTTTTACAGAAAAAAAGATATGTTATATTGTACCTTTCATTAGCATCTGCTGTGTGACTAGGCACTCGTCCCCTGGGAGGGGCTGGAAAGGAGCAGTGTTTTTTATGGGTGTTTTCATATATTTGAAAAGGTCACATGGAGGAGCTGTTTCCCAAGGGTGGGGGGGGGGGAAACTGCTCCTTTCCAGCCCCTCCCAATTAGCAACTGCCTAGTCTCACAGCAGATGCTAATGAAAGGTACAATATTACATATCTTTTTTCTGTAAAACCTATTTTTTATACAAAAACACTTTGGCAGTGTATGTACTATGCTCTGTGGGGTAGGGGGGAGTGCTAAAAATGGCTCTCCTGGTGACAGGTTCCCTTTAATGGAGCTGGGCTTGGCCCCGCTAGAAAATAACCTGTGTGCCAGAAAACTCAGTATTGTGGTGCAGCTAACTAACCCAACTAATAGGAGGTGCAAAGTGGGACTCGTCAGTCTTAAACCGCACCAGATTAATCATCCAGGATCAGATACAACGGCCCGCACCTAACATTCTGGATGCGCCAGTTTTCTGTCTGACTAGAAAGTGCGTCTTTGGATCTCGCACATGTATTTATGAAGTGTCTGCGCCAGTTTTGTGTCGGGGCTGCATGCTGTGTATTAAAGGTGCACCCTCAAACAGATCACACATCCAGAGCAGTGCAAGGGGCGCCATATAATTGAAGAGCGTGCACCAGTATTCAACTACCTACACCCTGCACATTCATGAGGCAAATCTGGGGCAGCAGAGAAATGTCTACTTTTACTCTGCACTGGTCTAAAGACAAACACACTGGCGGGGAGTCACTATGATTGTGTGTCCGATATCCTGCATGTGTCGCTTCCCCGCTCAGGTCCCCAGAGTTCACCTTCTTCTTCCTGGTGCATGTAAGTGCATTGTCCGTGTATAATGCGCTGTGCGGGGAGTCACTAAGATCCTGCGCCCGATATCCTGCATGTGTCTCTTCCCCGCTCAGGTCCCCGGAGTTCACCTTCTTCTTCCTGGTGCATGTAAGTGCATTGTCTGTGTATAATGCGCCGTGCGGGGAGTCACTAAGATCGTGTGTCGATATCCTGCATGTGTCGCTTCCCCGCTCAGGTCCCTGGAGTTCACCTTCTTCTTCCTGGTGCATGTAAGTGCATTGTCCGTGTATAATGCGCTGTGCGGGGAGTCACTAAGATCCTGCGCCCGATATCCAGCATGTGTCGCTTCCCTGCTCAGGTCCCCGGAGTTCACCTTCTTCTTCCTGGTGCATGTAAGTGCATTGTCCGTGTGTAATGCGCTGTGCGGGGAGTCACTAAGATCATGCGCCCGATATCCTGCATGTGTCACTTCCCCGCTCAGGTCCCTGGAGTTCACCATCTTATTACTGGTGCATATAAGTCCATTGTCCGTGTATAATGTGCTGTGCGGAGAGTCACTAAGATCGTGCGCCCGATATCCTGCATATGTCGCTTCCCCGCTCAGGTCCCCGGAGTTCACCTTCTTCTTCCCGGTGCATGTAAGTGCATTGTCCGTGTATAATGCGCTGTGCGGGGAGTCACTAAGATCCTGCACCCGATATCCTGCATGTGTCGCTTCCCCGCTCAGGTCCCAGGAGTTCACCTTCTTCTTCCTGGTGCATGTAAGTGCATTGTCTGTGTATAATGCGCCGTGCGGGGAGTCACTAAGATCGTGTGTCGATATCCTGCATGTGTCGCTTCCCCGCTCAGGTCCCTGGAGTTCACCTTCTTCTTCCTGGTGCATGTAAGTGCATTGTCCGTGTATAATGCGCTGTGCGGGGAGTCACTAAGATCCTGCGCCCGATATCCAGCATGTGTCGCTTCCCTGCTCAGGTCCCCGGAGTTCACCTTCTTCTTCCTGGTGCATGTAAGTGCATTGTCTGTGTATAATGCGCTGTGCGGGGAGTCACTAAGATCGTGTGTCGATATCCTGCATGTGTCGCTTCCCCGCTCAGGTCCCCGGAGTTCACCTTCTTCTTCCTGGTGCATGTAATCCCCAGTTAAATACCTGTCACATCCCGAAAATTTAAAAAATCTGACGAAAGTGCGATCGGCGAACCCTTAGTACATAAGCCCCACTGGATCAGATTTATTAAAGCCCCTGCGGCAGTTTTCTGTCTGACTTTGCACGTTCTTATTAGTGCAAACTGCTTGTACATGTATTGATAGTGTCTGCACTGCCACACAAAATTCTGCACATAAAGGAGCGTTCCTTAGTGAATCCTGGCCGGACCCGAATCAGCATCGGGTAAGTAAATGTGCCCCTTTATTGTACCTTCAATGAAATTGCCAGTGACAAGCAGGAGGTATTGTCTTTGAACAAAGCCTGGTAAAACTCACAAATCTTGTAATTCTGAATGGGGTATTATTGTAATAACCTCCCTGGGGGATTGAGGCAATGTGCATATAATAAATATAATATTTAATAAATAATAATTATAATATAATAATATAGTAAATGGCTGTCGTATACTGTAACAGTGTAAGGATAAACTTTGGTACCACCATGAGACATTGTAGTACCCACAACCGTGCCCATGTTAGATAGGTAAGACCACCCCAGCTCTTACATCAGTCTATACCAGTGATGGCGAACCTTTTGGAGACAGAGTGCCCAAGCTACAACCTAAACCCACTTATATGTCGCAAAATGCCAACATGACAATGTGAGCAGTAACTTAGTGATTCCTGCTGTATCACAGGTTGTAATCGTATTGGCGTCCTGAGGACACCATTACAATAGAAAGGTGATGGAGAAATTTGGATTGTAGCTTCCCACCAGGGTGCCCTGAAGAGGAAGAATCAGGGGACCCAGAGCAGGAGCTCCAATGATGATCCATCTCTATCCACACCTTCCTATCTCTATCCTGAGGACACCATTACAATAGAAAGGTGATGGAGAAATTTGGATTGTAGCTTCCCACCAGGGTGCCCTGAAGAGGAAGAATCAGGGGACCCAGAGCAGGAGCTCCAATGATGATCCATCTCTATCCACACCTTCTCGCACCTCCTTTAGTCCTGGCAGCCAAATATAGCTGAGCATGGCACGTCCTGGGCTTTATTGGATCACAGGAGAAAAGCCTTAGCTGGCAAACTCTGTGTTGGGGTGAAGGCCTGAGTGCCCACAGAAAGGTCTCTGAGTGCCACCTCTGGCACCCGTGCCATAGGTTCGCCACCACTGGTCTACACAAATACTCTACAAATAAAGCGTTACGTTACTTATATGTTTGTTTTCTTTTTTTACTAGAAGTCCCTGTATTTATGGATCCCATTTATCTGAGTTTTGCTCATTGGTAGTTGGAAGTAAACCAAAGTAGACTCCTGCCCTATGTTAAAGGTGCACCACAAAAAAGATGGTGAACTCTGTCGGACCTGAGCTAGAAAGCGACACATTCATGATTTCTGGAGAGCCCTAGTGGTACCAAAACAGAGGGGAACCCCAACAAGTGTCACCGCTTTGGAAAGTGCACCCTTTGGAGAATTTAGCAAGGTGTAATATTGTCCCTACGGGTGTCTGCTTCAATTAGGTCCCTAAGAAAAAGATGAAAATTTTCCCAAAAAAGTCACTTTTACGGCTAATTTTTGTATCCCATAAGGCATCAAAGATTAAACAACCCCCAAAAATGTGTACTACTATTTCCCCCGAGTATAAAATTGCCCCACACGTGCAAATAAACTGTTGTATGGGTACGCAGTGAAGCTCAGAAGGGAAAGAGGGGCGTTGGCCTTTTAGAAGCCAAATTTGACAGACATCCTTTACATATGTCAGGATGCATTTAGAGACCTGTAGTGGTACCAAAACAGAGGGGAACCCCTACAAATGTCACCATTTTGGAAAGCACACCTCTTACAGAACTTAGCAAGGTGTAATATGTGTCCGTGAAGGTGTTTGATTTAGTTAGGACCTAAAAAGGAAAAAGGTGAAAATTTTCCTATAAAGGTCATTTTACCCCTAATTTTTTTAGCGTCACAAGGGATAAAAATATGTAATAACCCCCCAAAATGTGTAAACCTCGAGTGTAGAAGTAAAAGGGAAGGGGGATGTTTGCCTTTTAGAAGCCAAATTTGACAAAAATGTTGGACATGCATTTGGAGAACCCTAGTGGTATAAAACAGAGAAGAACCCGAAAAGTGACCCTAATCTTTGAATGCACACCCCTTAGAGAATTTTGCAATGTGTAATATATGTATTTGCCCCTACAGGTGAATGATCCAATTAGGCCCTAAAAATTAAAAAGGTGAAAACTTTCCTATAAATGTCACTTTTACCCCTAATTTTTGTAAGCCACAAGGGATAATATATTAAATAACCCCGAAAAAGGGGTAAAACTATTTCTCCCGAGTGTAGAAGTCCCCCACATGTGCATATAAAATGCTTTATGGGCGCACAGTAGAGGAAAAGAGGGATGTTTGTCTTTTAGAAGCCAAATTAGACAGAAATCCTTTACATGTGTCAGGATACATTTGGAGAGCCGTAGTGGTACCAAAACAAAGGAAAACCCGAAAAGTGACCCTAATTGTTGAATATACACCCCTTGGGGAATATAGCAAGGTGTAATATGTGGTGTAGTGTAATACACGTGGTGAAATGAGCATTTTGAACATACAGGTGGTTTCCAAATATGATGTGCAATGGAGTCCTAGATGGAAATTTCAATTATTTGTGGAAAGTTAAGTGCCCGTTATGTGGCGCCCGTTATGTGGCGCCCGTTATGTGGCGCCCGTTATGTGGCGCCCGTTATGTGGTGCCCGTTATGTGGCGCCCCACAAGTGCCCCTAGTTTGCATACTACATCCCGCAATGAAATAATGGAGGGGTATAGGGAGCAACGTGACCTCACAGTTGTTACAATTTTACCAAAATGAATTCACAACAAAGGTTGGACGTGAATTGTGAATGTGTTGCATATAAGGAGGTGGAATATACCAGGGGACCAACCCATGTATTTATTGTGGCTTGGGGGCAGCGGATGAGGTACCTCGTACAGGGGTGACAAGGACATTGCATGTTCTGATTGCTGAGCTCCTTGATCTCACCACCTTTCTAACCCGTTGCCTAACAAGGGTTCCAGTTGTCCATGGGGCAGGATGGATGGCTGTCAGGTACAGCCGCCATCTTTCCCCGATCACTGTGTTGGCAAGTCACTACCCGCCGCACCGTTCTATTACAGCGCGCATTGGGAAGGGGTTTATAGGCTATACAATCTTTATTTATTTTTTTGGCAATTTAAGGGCTTATTTTTTGCGCAAAGAGATGCATTGTAAAAAAAAACGTAATAAAATTGCTTCAATAAGCTAAAAACCCACTAAAATTAACTCTTTACGTGTGGAGGAAAATAAAATCATCAATTCTTGTTTTGGGCTTTTAGCATTTTTTTGGGGGGGTGTTCACTGTAGCATAACAATAATATATTATCTTTATTCTACGGATCACTACGATTACGGTGATGCCTCATTTATATAGTTTTTTTTATATTTGTCCAATTTTATTGAAGGGAAACTAGAATAGAAAAAATTGCATTTGTTTTAGTATCGCCATTTTTACAGCGGCATAACTTTAGTATTTTTTGGTTGACGGAGCTGGTTGTGAGCTTATTTTTTGCGTGACAAGTTGTTCTTTTCAGTGGTATCATTTTGGTGCTTGTAACTTTTTCGCATCACTTTTTAGAACATTTTTTGTAAAGCAGTTTGATAAAAAATGTAAACTTTTAGCAAGTTTTTTTTGGGGGGGTTTTTTTCACGTTCACCGAGCGGGTCCAATTATGATTAGGATTTATTGTACAGATTGTTACGGACGCATGGATACCAAATAAGTGGTTTTTTTTTTTTGTGATTTAGTGTTTTTTTTGTACTTTATTACTTGTGTACAGGGAAATGTGGTGTTTGGGGGGGACTTTCACTTTCTTTTATTATTAATTTTTATTTAAAAAACCTTTATTGTTTAAACATTTTTTTTTACTTTTACTGACATCTTAGCTTGAACAAGTGATCTCCTGATTACAGGTTACACAGTGCAATACATCTGCGCATGCTCAGTGTCTTACAGCCGGCTCCTGGCAGAAGGCAGGGATCCGACTCCCGGCAGAAGATCGCGTCCAATGCCCCTGACACGCCGCGGTCAGGCAGGTGTCAGCTATAATATATAGCCGACACCTGCAGCTTCTGGCGCCGGTGCCAGAAGCATGACGTAATAGTACTGCAATTTGCGGGAACGCACCTCCCGCGATGCAGTACTATTACGTCAAATGTCGGGAAGGGGTTAATAGTCCAGCTTTATCTGGTTCCTCTTATCATTTTATAATGACAATAATGTAACATATACAAAGTATTAATTATCATTAATTATATCCTTCTCCATGAGGAACCATGCCAGAAAGCAACGTGAGTTGAGCATGCCGTCATAGTCGGAACAATGCCATAATTGTGTTTCATTTTGTCAGAGCTGACAAATAAATAGGCACGCCTCGTTTCCAAGTCTGGTAACTTTCATGTTCTAATAACCGCAAGTTTAGATGAAGTAAAATACAATTCAAGCGAAGCGAGTTTTATCAGCTCTCGCCAACGTTAAAGGGACACGTAGGGTAAACTACTGTGTCATGGTTAGAGCCGGATCTGAGGAATGGAGCATGACACAAGATTATCTTTCTGCAGTTCTTGGAAACAATTTACAAAGCACCTTTCCTTGAAACCTGCAGTAGGCAGAAAACAATGTAACTTTGATAAACTCCAACTGTTGAGTGATTCCACGGGGTGCGCCAATGCTAAAGAGCCTCAAATTTGGCACATAAATCCCTGTTCACCTATGCAAGATGGCGGCTTTGCTCTAAACTTTACTCTCCAAGCCCTGATGCTCACTTAATTTCCTTGCTGCCACCACCTACCGTACCTTTTAAATTAATTATTAATATTAATTAGGCAAATAACCACCAGACTACATTAATCCCTCAACAATTTAGAAACCCAAATTATAGATTTATAATTATGCAATTATCTTTATGATTACTAAAGAATTAATCCAGGTAGCGCTATCTTTTCAGAAACTTAGAATATCTAAGGCTACAAGCAGAGATTTATTAATTTTTTTAAATTTTATATACAAAAGTACAGTGCAAACATAAAAAAACATACAATTGTCAGATAAAAACAGTTATAAAACAATATACATATGATACATAAGCAAATCAGTTATGAAAATAAATGGGATACAAACTAATAGCCTTACTAATGAATAATAGCAGATATCCGTGCTGTGAGACCCTATTTAAGAATTATTTTGTTCAGCCTTCCAGGTGGTGTTTGGAGTCTCATGATGACTGGCAATGGACATTAGCATTTCTCCATAATGGATCTTCCTCCCAACTCCCATCTTGTCACATCACTAAGAATGGGTTTTTCACATGCTAATGAAATACACCACCCCTAAGTGAGACACATTTTTAGGTGAGTTGTTAGTAAACGCCATAACTCTGGATAGAATGGTGGAACAATTGTGTCAATACCTCCAATCCACTGGGCACCTTGTTACCTTTCACCCCATTCCAGGGGTGTTATGTGATTTATAGGAGCTCCTGGAGTCCCACCTACTCATGATTCTCAAGGCTGATGGGGCTAGCCTCTCTTATCCTATTTTGTAACTAAACTAAAGATTATGCTTAAGTTAGTAAATATATATGATTTTCCATTGTTTCACTTTTGGAGGAAACTAAACCACTACCAAGCGTATTCCTTTGATTCCTGGCCCAGGACATGTGCTTTGGTTAGTTTGTAAATGGACACACTTTCTGTACACATAAGACTTCCCTTCAGTCTTTTGAACTTCAGGCCCCCCTGGTGCACAGCCAGAACCACATTTGCAAAAGAGGCTTTGTACTCAGGGTAAGTTTATTGCTGGCTTTTCTGTGGATGTAAATGCAGTTGTCAGAGGGAAGAGGACTTGAAACAGTGGGGGTCATTTACTAAGGCCCCGATTCGTGTTTTCCTAACGTGTTACCGGAATATTTCCGATATGCGCCGATTTTTCCCTGTATTGCCCCAGGATTTTGGCGCACGTGATCGGATTGTGGCGCATCGGCACCGGCATGCGCGCGACGGAAATCAGGGGGCGTGGCTGAACGAAAACCCGACGGATTCAGAAAAACCGCCGCATTAAAAAAAAAAAAGTGTCGCAGGACTCGCGCTTACCTTCACCAGGAATAGGCCGGTGAACTTCAGTGCATTCCGGCGGGCCTCGGCGGACTTCAGCGCAGCAGCGCCACCTGGTGGACGTCGGAGGAACTACCTTAGTGAGTCGCCGGAAGACCCGAATCCACCGCAGAGAACGCGCCGCTGGATCGCGAATGGAGCGGGTAAGTAAATCTGCCCCAATATGTTATGGCTATATCTCATACTTTTACCACATCAACCCTGGAAAGGTGATTGGCAGTGGTTATGCAGTAACATGATGAGACGACTCTACAGGGAATGGAGCATCCTCTTTCTAGTGTCATCCACTTCTTATACAGGACACAGGCTCTGGAATCACAGCTCTGCTTTCCTCTGTCTGGGCGCTTTCCATCTCCAACACGGGGATTGCTTTTGCTGTTTGGTGAGATCCTTCTGCCAGTTTGGGAGGTGTAGAGGCTTTAGTGCGCTGCGCTTGTCTAGCAGACTGCGTCTCACCTCCTGGTACGTCCTGCCATCAGCTGAGGGGTAAACTGTACTAAGTCCAGTACAAACGACTGCCCTACCGCTGCCACCATATGTCGAGGGGTGAATAGTGAAGTATTTGTCTGTCTGGTGCTTGTATCGTTCTCCGCTTTTCTCCTCCTGCTGCCAGCAAAACTTTGTCTCTATCCACAACAGACAAACTAGTTCAGCATTGACCACCCAGTGTTACCTGCATCGGAGGGTGATGCCACACCCGTTTAAAGCTTGCGTTTTAAAAAGTGTTCAGAGTGTCGGAGCTGACCGCAGGGGATCTGCTTGACCCCTGAATTATCTGCATTTTTGTAATCATCCCACTCTCTTCTATATGGATCCTGTCTATGAAGAATTCACTCCTGGACTCGTCATTTTCGTGTTAGATCTTATCCCAATTGACCTCATCGCAATTATCTCAGGTTTGGATCATTTCCTTGGAAATATGGGCTATAATTTCCAGCCTTTTCCATTGCTCTGTATATACACATCTCTCTCCTCCCTTGAGAAATGTCTGTTGCTAAGTTTCCCTTATCGGTCAGCAAAAATGCACTGAAGTCTGCAGTTCGTGGTGGTCCTGCTCGGGTCACAACCTTTGTTAGAAAAGCAATGAAGATAAAAACTCTCCCTGTTATTGCGGCCTACATTCTTGCCTATAAGCGCAGTGCTATAGTAGGTAGTGCAGAATTAAAGAACATCTACCATCAAATTTACTGCTAGGATGATCTTGCTTTTGTTACACTATACACTCGTGTATAAGCCGAGTTTTTCAGCACAAAAAAATGTGCTGAAAAACTTCTCCTCGGCTTATACACGAGTCAAAAAAAAGGGAACTTGCATACTCATTTTCCGGCGCCCCCGATGCTCGGCGCGGCTCAGCTTCTCTCTGCAATGTTTGCGTCACCGTGCCTCCTTTTCTTTCTTCTGTCCGCTGTAACAGCCAGCAGAGACGCGGCCATGCGCTCTGCCTGCCGGCGTACACTATGATGCGGTGGTGTCGCCACTAATGACATCACAGTATGCGCCAGACCAAGCGCATGGCCGCAGCTCTGTCAGCTGTTGCAGCAGACAAAAGAGAGAAGAGGAGCTGCGGTGACGGAAACATCGCAGAGAAGACAGAAGAGGAGCCATGCCGAGCATCGGGAGCGCCGGAGAGTGAGTACTTTTATTTTTTTGTGCCAGCTACTAAAGGGTGCAAGAAGGTTTCAGAAAACCGAGAAAAAGTAGCTGGCACGGCGCTGATTAAGGGAGATTAATCGACTTGACGACCCTCTCCCTTAATCAGCGCCGTGCAAGCTACTTTTTCTCGGTTTTCTGAAACCTTCTTGCACATTTCCGAATACTGGTTGAGACCCTTCCAAGGGACAACACCAGTAAGCTGAAGAGCAGCTTGGGAGGATATATATATGCCTGATTTTACTAACCCAAGGTGAGCATGTTTTTAGGGGGGTATAGCCTATACCCTTCCCCAACATACGTATCTCGCTGATACAAGGTTATTTTCATCTTCTAAGCCACAATAATACACGAGGCGCCGTCCTCTTGTTTTTGTCCTTGTTTTTTCTTTTTCCTTTATATTAGCTACTAGAGGGGGCTGGCTGGCTACTAGAGGGGGCTGGCTGGCTACTAGAGGGGGCTGGCTGGCTACTAGAGGGGGCTGGCTGGCTATATACTGGGAGACTGTGACCAATGCATGAGTCAATAGGTTTTTTTTGGTGGTAAAATTAGGGGCCTCGGCTTATACTTGGGTCGGCTTATACTTGAGTATATATGGGGTATCCAGGTACATCAGCATTTATTTAAAAATCATTTTAAAAATGTTCCCATGAGACGTAGGCGGCCCGAACTACGTCACCTGGGCGTCTCTCGGCTCCGCCGCCTGCTCAGTGTTCAGTACAGCTTGGTCCCGCCCAACGATTGTGGCATCAGGGGATCGGTAGGCGGGCCCAGGCGCCATGAACTTGGCGGGAATGGGGGGAACACATATTGGTGAAGCTAAGGGGTGCTCGGGTAACATTGTATAGTTTTCTCAATGAAACATCTTGGAGGACGGTCAAGCTGTTCCATAGACATCTGCTGCTTCTGCTGACAGTGAGACATCTTATGACGGTCACCAGCAATGACTGCAGAGTCTCGGCAGCGTCACAGCGTCTTATAATCGGCACTTTTTCTTCCTTCTCTCCTCTGCTAAGCTCTTAAAATTCATGTGTTAGGGGCTGTCACGTTGCCAGCAAGTTTCCTCGCCTTCTGCTTGTATCTACCATACAGACACCCACGTGAGGGAGCAGATTAAGTTTATCTCCATAACACCGGGAGCCCCGTCTTCTCCACCCACACCCTTCACAAAGGAGGGGACCCGCTGACGATATTGTAGCCACACAGATGGATTGGTTCCCTGGCACAAAGTCCTGAGAATGAAAACTCCTTTCATGGAGATGTCACCGGCTCTTGCATATCATTAAGGAGCGGCGTCGCATTTTTTACGTATTTGTGAATGAAATGGAACAGATCGCATTACTCATGTTATGGTAATGGATTAGTAAGCTTAGTATTCATGCTGGAGGATCACAGTTCCATTGTCTACATGAATATTAATTGTATATTTTCATATAATTCATAGCATGATGTTGCATATAATAAGTTGCTCTGAGCACTAATCCGTTTAGCGGCCAAACAGATCGTATCAGTTTTATTTTAAGTTTAAAGGGGTCGTCCACTTTCAGCAAATAATCGATATTGTTTGCGTAATGAAAAGTTGTACAGTTTTCCAATATACTTTATGTATCAATTCCTCCTGGTTTTCTAGATCTCTGCTTGCTGTCATTCTAATAGGAAGCTTCTACTTCCTGGGGTTAAACACCGGTCCCTGGTCATGTGATGTCACACAGGTGCACAGCTCCTAATGTTACACAGCTCTGATTACTGTCTGTGATATAAGGAGCCGTGCACCTGTGGGGCATCACATGGCCAGAGATATAATGAGCCGTGCACCTGTGTGACATCACATGACCAGGGATATAACAAGCCGTGCACCTGTGTGACATCACATGATCAGAGATATAATGAGCCGTGCACCTGTGTGACATCACATGACCAGGGATATAACGAGCCGTGCATCTGTGTGACATCACATGAACAGGGATATAACGAGCTGTGCACCTGTGTGACATCACATGGTCATGGATATAATGAGCCGTGCACCTGTGTGACATCACATGATCAGGGATATAATGAGCCGTGCACCTGTGTGACATCACGTGACCGGGGATATATAACGAGCCGTGCACCTGTGTGACATCACATGACCAGGGATATAACGAGCCGTGCATCTGTGTGACATCACATGACCAGGGATATAACAAGCCGTGCACCTGTGTGACATCACATGATCAGAGATATAAAGAGCCGTGCACCTGTGTGACATCACATGACCAGGGATATAACGAGTCATGCACCTGTGTGACATCAAATGATCAGGGATATAATGAGCCGTGCACCTGTGTGACATCACATGATCAGGGATATAATGAGCCGTGCACCTGTCTGACATCACGTGACCAGGGATATAACGAGCCGTGCACCTGTGTGATATCACATGACCAGGGATATAACAAGCCGTGCACCTGTGTGACATCACATGACCAGGGATATAATGAGCCGTGCACCTGTCTGACATCACGTGACCAGGGATATAACGAGCCGTGCACCTGTGTGACATCACATGACCAGGGATATAATGAGCCGTGCACCTGTCTGACATCACGTGACCAGGGATATATAACGAGCCGTGCACCTGTGTGACATCACATGACCAGGGATATAATGAGCCGTGCACCTGTGTGACATCACATGACCAGGGATATAACGAGCCGTGCACCTGTGTGACATCACATGACCAGGGATATAATGAGCCGTGCACCTGTCTGACATCACGTGACCAGGGATATAACGAGCCCTGCACCTGCACCGTATTTATTTCCATAGGCAGTAAACAATGAAGCTTTAGAATGAAAGAAAGCAGAGATCTAGAAAACTGTGAAGAATTGATACTGAAAGTATATTGCAAAAATATATATGTATATGTTTTGGGTGATACATTTCAAAATTATAGTTACATACAGCTGCCACTAGGGAGAGCTATTGACACATATTTGCATACAGTTAATATTGCACTTAATGTAGGTCAGTACTGAACTGACACATTTCTTATAGGCCATATTCACAGATGGAGGTTCATGTGATCTCTAACTGCCTACGAGCAATCAGAAAAAAATTACGATATTTTCACATCCAAAAAAAAAGGATAAAAAGTTATCAAAAAGTAACATTTATCCCAACATGATACCAATAAAAAGTACAGCTTGTCCTGCAAAAAACATCTCTGTATATAAAAAAAAAAGTAAATGTTCTGCCTCTTAATACACGGCGATGCAAAACAAGCAAATTTCTCACAAAATGGGGCTTATTTACTAAGGGTCCACTAACGCACTTTCGTTGGATATTCCGACGTTTTTGTTGGGACAGGTATTTAACTGGGGATCGTATTTTTGGCAACAGAACTCGGACTGAGAGCGGGATTTCAGATTCAAATTGTCGCAAAATCAAGCACTTACATGCACCAGTTAGAAGAAGGTGAACTCCGGGGACCTGAGTGGGGAAGCGACACATGCAGGATATTGGGGAACGATCTTAGTGACTCCCCGCACAGGACATTATACACGGACAATGCACTTACATGCACCAGGAAGAAGAAGGTGAACTCCGGGGACCTGAGCGGGGAAGCGACACATGCAGGATATCGGGCGCTGGATCTTAGTGACTCCCCGCACAGCGCATTATACACGGACAATGCACTTACATGCACCAGGAAGAAGAAAGTGAACTCCGGGGACCTGAGCAGGGAAGCGACACATGCAGGATATCAGGCCCATGATCTTAGTGACTCCCCGCACAGCGCATTATACACGGACAATGCACTTACATGCACCAGGAAGAAGAAGATGAACTCCGGGGACCTGAGCGGGGAAGCGACACATGCAGGATATTGGGCGCACGATCTTAGTGACTCCCCGCACAGCACATTATACACGGACAATGCACTTACATGCACCAGGAAGAAGAAGGTGAACTCTGGGGACCTGAGCGGGGAAGCGACATATGCAGGATATCGGGGGCAGGATCTTAGTGACTCCCCGCACAGCGCATTATACACGGACAATGCACTTACATGCACCAGGAAGAAGAAGGTGAACTCCGGGGACCTGAGCGGGGAAGCGACACATGCAGGATATCGGGCGCATGATCTTAGTGACTCCCCGCACAGCGCACTATACATGGACAATGCACTTACATGCACCAGGAAGAAGAAGATGAACTCCGGGGACCTGAGCGGGGAAGCGACACATGCAGGATATTGGGCGCACGATCTTAGTGACTCCCCGCACAGCACATTATACAGGACAATGCACTTACATGCACCAGGAAAAAGAAGGTGAACTCCGGGGACCTGAGCGGGGAAGCGACACATGCAGGATATCGGGTGCACGATCTTAGTGACTCCCCGCACAGCACATTATACAGGACAATGCACTTACATGCACCAGGAAGAAGAAGGTGAACTCCGGGGACCTGATCGGGGAAGTGACACATGCAGGATATCGGGCGCACAATCTTAGTGACTACCCGCACAGCGCATTATACACCGACAATGCACTTACATGCACCAGGAAGAAGAAGGTGAACTCTGGGGACCTGAGCGGGGAAGCGAAATATGCAGGATATCGGGGGCAGGATCTTAGTGACTCCCCGCACAGCGCATTATACACGGACAATGCACTTACATGCACCAGGAAGAAGAAGGTGAACTCCAGGGACCTGAGCGGGGAAGCGACACATGCAGGATATCGGGCGCACGATCTTAGTGACTCCCCGCACAGCGCATTATACACAGACAATGCACTTACATGCACCAGGAAGAAGAAGGTGAACTCCGGGGACCTGAGCGGGGAAGTGACACATGCAGGATATTGGGCGCATGATCTTAGTGACTCCCCGCACAGCGCATTATACACGGACAATGCACTTACATGCACCAGGAAGAAGAAGGTGAACTCCAGGGACCTGAGCGGGGAAGCGACACATGCAGGATATCGGGCGCAGGATCTTAGTGACTCCCCGCACAGCGCATTATACACGGACAATGCACTTACATGCACCAGGAAGAAGAAGGTGAACTCCGGGGACCTGAGCGGGGAAGCGACACATGCAGGATATCGGGCGCACAATCTTAGTGACTCCCCGCACAGCGCATTATACACGGACAATGCACTTACATGCACCAGGAAGAAGGTGAACTCCGGGGACCTGAGCGGGGAAGTGACACATGCAGGATATCGGGCGCAGGATCTTAGTGACTCCCCGCACAGCGCATTATACACGGACAATGCACTTACATGCACCAGGAAGAAGAAGGTGAACTCCGGGGACCTGAGCGGGGAAGTGACACATGCAGGATATCGGGTGCATGATCTTAGTGACTCCCCGCACAGCGCATTATACACAGACAATGCACTTACATGCACTAGGAAGAAGAAGGTGAACTCCGGGGACCTGAGCGGGGAAGCGACACATGCAGGATATCGGGCGCAGGATCTTAGTGACTCCCCGCACAGCGCATTATACACGGACAATGTACTTGCATGCACCAGGAAGAAGAAGGGGAACTCCGGGGACCTGAGCAGGGAAGCGACACATGAAGGATATCAGACGCATGATCTTAGTGACTCCCTGCACAGCACATTATACACAGACAATGCACTTACATGCACCAGGAAGAAGAAGGTGAACTCCGGGGACCTGAGCGGGGAAGTGACACATGCAGGATATCGGGTGCATGATCTTAGTGACTCCCCGCACAGCGCATTATACACAGACAATGCACTTACATGCACCAGGAAGAAGAAGGGGAACTCCGGGGACCTGAGCAGGGAAGCGACACATGAAGGATATCAGACGCATGATCTTAGTGACTCCCTGCACAGCACATTATACACAGACAATGCACTTACATGCACCACTTTCGACTGGTATTTAACTGGGGATAGTATTTTGGCACAGCTGCGCCGATTTTCATGCAACAGAAATCGGACTGAACGCGGGATTTAAGATTCAAATTGTGTCACAAGATCAAGCACTTACATGCACGCCCAGGGAGAAGAAGGTGAACTCCAGGGACCTGAGCGGGGAAGCGACACATGCAGGATATCGGGCGCACGATCGCGGCACAGGGCATACCGGACGGACAATGCACTTTTGGGGATTGTGACAGGACAGGTAAGTAAATGTGCCCCAATGAGTTCCATATTCCGTAAAACAAGTCAACCTTAAAAAAAAAGCTATATGAATGGGGTATCGCCGTAATCATGGTGAACTATACAATAAAGATAAAATATTAATTTTATGATATGGAGAACGGCCAAGAAAAAACAACTAAAAATCCTAAACCAGAATTAATTATTTTCTTACCCACCAACAAGAAAGTCTCATCAATTAGCTATTGAAATCCCCTAAAATGATGTCCCTAAAAAGTGGATCTCATACTGGAAAAAGTAATCCCCCATACGTCCACAGAACAAAAAATATAAACATTTTATAATCTGCTCTGAATGGAGCTCCATCCATTCTGTGCCCGGCCGTGCGCCCATACAGCAGTATACCAACACATATGGGGCATCCTCATACTCTGGAGAAATTGGGTATCAAACTTTTCGTCATTTAATCCATTGTGACTGTTTAATTTTTGGGCCCAAGTTAATGTATTGTCCAAAAAAATTACAAATTGTAAATTCCATCTCCACCAACCTCTGTTAAACACCTAAATGCCTAACAAACTAAAATTTGGTTCCACACATTGAGGGGTGTAATTCCTACAATAGGGTGATTTATGGGGTCTTACTTTTATTTAAGTCTCTCAAAGTCCTTTAAAAACTGAGCTGGTGCCTGTAAAAATTTGAAAAATTTAACCCAAAATTCTAAGCCCCATAAAATCTTAGAAAAATGAAAAGATGCTTGAAAAGCCAACGGCAATATAAAGCAGACGTTCGGGAAATGTTAGTTATGAAGTTATTTTGGTCTATGACTATCTACCTGAAAAGCAAAGAATTTAGAACTTTGGAAAATTGAAATTTTTTCAAAATTTTTGCCAAATTTCCATTTTTTTACATAATTAAACACAAAAAGATATTATCCAAATTTTTCCACTAAGTACAATGTGTGACGAGAAAACAATCTCCGAATTAAATACTAAATTAGAAACAACATAATAAGGGGTTAAAGTTTACAATGATGCCTTATGTACAATAGTAGAACTATAATTCCCATTTTAATATATATGGTAAAGCGTTCGAAGGTTATAACCACTTATAGTGACATAGGGCATCCTGATCTAGCTCCAATCAGTGGACAAGGAAGTCAAGTTGACTGGCTGCCGAGGAGGATTGGAATTTTATAGAACATCATCCACTGTTGCAGTCACTGGCGCATTTAGCTTGTATAGTAATGCAAAAAAAAAATAAAAAAATTAATAAAAAATTAGTTTAATCACAATCCATCCTGATAAACCAGGGACATTACTTATAGATCCAGGCACCGGGACTGTGGGATCTGCTTATATGTGTTATCCATGGCGTCCTGCCTTCCAAAATCAACTTTTATAGTTATGCTAATGGGCAAGAAGGACTCCATGTTGCCTCCTTATCTGTCTGGGGTGGACAGCGATAAGGATTCCAGATAAACTGCTCACTGCTGGAAAAAGAAGCAGAAAAAAAGTTACTTTACTTAATGAAGTATATTACAGAGTTTACTATTATCACCTACACTATGCATTCTGACATTTTAAAAAATTGCTTCAAATTGCAGGTTTAGTAACATTTTTAATTTTGGGAAATAGGCAATATTTTAAATTTTAATCCTACCACCTGGAGCAAGGATTGTAAACCCAACACACCGCCATACTGGTTTGAGTCACGTCTGTCAGGATCCAATCTCTTTTAGCTTATTATGCCCTTGCTTTTGCAAAAAAGGCTTTAAAAATTATTCAAATGAGCCTGAGGGGCTCTGGGCTCCATAAATGTTCCAGGAGACTGGAGCCCCTCAGGCTCATTTGCATATTTTTTTAAACCTTTTTTTAAGAACAAGGGCATAAGAAGCTAAAAGAAGAGAAGATCCAGAGTGCCAAAGGGGGCACACGGCAGTGCGTAAGTGCGCTTTGTGTACAAGCCTTCATTCTGGTGGTAGCTTTCCTTTAAGCAAGATCTACCTATCCCTAGTTGTATGTTAGAACGAATTGGGATTAAATTTATTCACTGCTAATGAGTCATAATATGGATCCAGACAGGCGTATGAAGCCATTCCCTAGAGGTGCCTGACTGGGGTGAATAGTTGTTGTTGTAAAATAATTGTGTAGGGTACGTCATAACCATCTGACAGATGCGGGGCCCACCTTTGGGAATGTCTGGGGATGGCTGCACATTAGATGGCTGCATCATATACTCCTTCAGCACTATTATTGGTCCTGCAGCTATAAAGCACTTAGACCCCTTTTTCCAGTAGGAAAAATGCAGCAGAGGAATATCCCTGCAGCAAACCTAGGGAACGGGGAAGTGCTCCTGCACAGTGTAACAGTCTGTGAATCTGCAGAATGGAAGGGTTTTGGTAACACCCCCAGGATCATAAACATAATTGATTTCAGAAGGATGAAGGCCATGGGTAACAAATATAAGAAGATTACCACAGTCACAGTGCCTGGATGTATGATGGTAGATTTTCTTTAATTTTGCCATATGGTGGAGCTGCAGCAAAAGACATTCTCAACGAGATTTCCTATTTCTTCTTTACAATGTTTGAATCCCTTGAAGGAAACCTATCACCATGGATCCACCTATAAAGGTAGATTGGGTGCTAGGTGCATCTATTGGATGTGAGGATAGTTCTTTTAAGGGCTAATCCTCACGTCCCTGCAATCTTTTTATAACTTTTATTTCCCTAATATGCAGATTTTTTAAAGAGGCTACTGGGGCGTGGAGTAGCCGGAGCTGAGGCTACACGATGCACCTACTCCACGCCCCAGTAGCTTCTTTGACCCTCCTACTAGATATCTTCGGTGCGCAGCTATGAGGAGCTGCGCGCCCTCGTCCGCGAAGCCTGTCACCTGGGCATGCGAATACGAAGACGCCAGGCTTCATGGACGAGGGCTACCGAAGATATCTGGTAGGAGGGTCAAAGAGGCTACTGGGGGCGTGGAGTAGGCGTGTCGTGTAGCCTCAGCTCCGGCTACTCCACCCCCAGGAGCCTCTTTAGAAAATTGGCATATTAGGGAAATAAAAGTTATAAAAAGATTGTGGGGACGTGAGGATTAGCCCTTAAAAGGTCTCTCCTCACGTCCAATAGAGGCACCTACCACCCGATCTTTATAGGTAAATCCGTTGTGGTAGGTTTCCTTTAAATTTTGTAACATTTAGATTTAAAAAAATATGATTCACGGCAGCCACCACTAGGGGGAGCTCACCGGTAACCATTTATTACCTTTTTAATTAAATGTCAAATCAGTAGTGACTGGTACAGGAAGGAGCTCCCTCTAGTGGCTCAGTAGGCAAAAAATAGTTATTTATTAAAATCTTACTACATAAGAGTGTGTCTGTCAAGTGTTGACAGATGTATCTATACACTTTGCATTGAACCTTTAGTGAATTTCAGAATCTTTGTTACTACTCATAGCCCTCTATTCATAGTAGTACATCAAGATTCTGTTCTATTTGGCTCGTGAATGGATAAAGACAATGAAAGCGCTCCTTTGTGTGATACCTTTTTTGTAGATGTATAAAGCCTGCTCACCTTATGTTGTTGTGCTAGAGGAGACAAATTGCGCTTTTTATACAGTTGTCCCGTCCCATCTTGATCCCTAAGAATAGACTGTTTTATGTAGTGAATCACTTGCCAAACAGGCTCAATAGGGTTCCGACATTGGGGCACATTTACTTACCTGTTCCTTGGAGTTTGCATTGTCCGTGTATAGTGCGCTGTGCGGGGAGTCACTAAGATCCTGCGCCCGATATCCTGCATGTGTCGCTTCCCTGCTCAGGTCCCTGGAGTTCACCTTCTTCTTCCTGGTGCATGTAAGTGCATTGTCCGTGTATAATGCGCTGTGCGGGGAGTCACTAAGATCATGCGCCCGATATCCTGCATGTGTCGCTTCCCCGTTCAGGTCCCCGGAGTTCACCTTCTTCTTCCTGGTTCATGTAAGTGCATTGTCCGTGTGTAATGCACTGTGCGGGGAGTCACTAAGATCATGCGCCCGATATCCTGCATGTGTCACTTCCCCGCTCAGGTCCCCGGAGTTCACCTTCTTCTTCCTGGTTCATGTAAGTGCATTGTCCGTGTGTAATGCACTGTGCGGGGAGTCACTAAGATCCTGCACCCGATATCCTGCATGTGTCGCTTCCCCGTTCAGGTCCCCGGAGTTCACCTTCTTCCTGGTGCATGTAAGTGCATTGTCCGTGTATAATGCGCTGTGCGGGGAGTCACTAAGATCGTGCCCCTGATATCCTGCATGTGTCGCTTCCCCGCTCAGGTCCCTGGAGTTCACCTTCTTCTTCCTGGTGCATGTAAGTGCATTGTCCGTGTGTAAAGCGCTGTGCGGGGAGTCACTAAGATCCTGCGCCTGATATCCTGCATGTGTCGCTTCCCCGCTCAGGTCCCCGGAGTTCACCTTCTTCTTCCTGGTGCATGTAAGTGCATTGTCCGTGTATAATGCGCTGTGCAGGGAGTCACTAAGATCGTTCCCCCGATATCCTGCATGTGTCGCTTCCCCGCTCAGGTCCCCGGAGTTCACCTTCTTCCTGGTGCATGTAAGTGCATTGTCCGTGTATAATGCGCTGTGCGGGGAGTCACTAAGTTCGTGCGTCCGATATCCTGCATGTGTCGCTTCCCCGCTCAGGTCCCCGGAGTTCACCTTCTTCTTCCTGGTTCATGTAAGTGCATTGTCCGTGTATCACAATTTGAAAGTTAAATCCCGCACTCAGTCCGAAACAGTTGGATCGTCCGATGGCACGCCCCCCAATTTCTGTCGCATGAAAGCAGCACAGCTGTCCCAAAAACCAATTGTGTGCAACACAATCCCAGCGCAAACCCGTTAAATACCTGTCAAAGCTGCTCAAATCCCAAAAATGGGAAACAGCCCGACGAAAGTGCGATCAACGAGCCTTAGTAAATAAGCCCCATTGTTTTGGTCCCTAGAAGCTGCACTTGGCTGACCGGACACAAAACGCG
Source organism: Engystomops pustulosus (assembly GCF_040894005.1). Lineage (NCBI taxonomy): Eukaryota > Metazoa > Chordata > Amphibia > Anura > Leptodactylidae > Engystomops > Engystomops pustulosus. Next base: position 85,009,156 of record NC_092421.1, read on the forward strand.
TAGCTTGTTTTTAAAATCATGTTTATATATTGTTGTTACCTTTTTTATGTAACGTATAAATAAAAGCCGGATGTTATTTTTGGGATGATGTTCCTGTCATCCTGAGGCACCAAAACAACGTACGGACCCTATTGATCCTGTTCGGCGAGTGATTGACTAAACTGGTTGGTATGATCCATGCGGCATTGCAAAATATCATTGTAATAGATGCAAAGACAGTCGTCCGTCAGCTAGATTGGGACGTACTCACAGGCTCAGGTTAACAATTAGCAGGATCCAGTCATTGGCTATATCATCTTATATCGGAATGAGATGTCTCACCCCAGTTAAACCTCAGCAGATATAACCACACCTAATAATTAGATGCATTTATCTCGTGCCAACCCCATTCATCCTACATGACTTTTGCATGGCATGAGATCCATCATGTAGCAGGGACAGAGGCAGGAGCTGCTGCTATAGCCCAGTAATACCAATCAGTCCTGCACATGGAAGGTGATCTGGTGGCTGAGCACACACTGAGAGGCTGCATTGTACTGCATGTAGGGCAGGGACTGGCTCTTTAAGAACAGGGCATATTCCCTCTCTCTCTCCTTCTCCCTCTCTCTTCTCACATATGTCTTCTTTCCTGTGTGGAGCTGCTTGTAGAGGATGAATAATGACCCCCTCTGTCTGCAGCCCAGGGCTCTTATTATTGCAGGGGACTGGGCTCTGCTGCTGTACAAGCTGAAGACATGGGCTGCCTCCACTAGCTCCTATCCATCCTAGAGGAATCCCGAGCTCCAGCAGCAGCCAGGCCCCTGTGTCCTCTCCATCCTCCAGAGACACTGACCTCCTGTCAACTGGGATCTTCCATGGAGAGAAAAAAATTCTGAGTCCACCCACATGCATGCACCGTTAAATAGGCAAGTCTCATGTGCATCTCTCAGTGAGACTGCAGCAGGCACAGGCTGAGCAAGGAGCAGCAGAGCTGATGGAAGAACCAAAGGGTGAGTGCTAGCTCTGTTCTCTCTCCAAGTTTTTAACCCTTGCTGCCATGGAATGGAGAGATCACCGCAGAGCTGAACTTTTATTGTGCATGGGATACATTGTTTCATTCAAACCTTTTTGTCGTGAAGCCAGTGGATACTGTTACTGCTGCTGGGAAAAGTTTTCAATGAATTCTGTACCACAAGCAGTCTCATAGTAACCATATGGTCTCCAGGTTTACAAGAAGTATTGCTTCTACCATGTCTAGTGTAGGTATATTGTATCCAGCAGTAAGGACTTTCATTGTAATATTGGGATATCTGTAAGTTTTCCTTATTTAGATTTACCTCCCACATACTACTGGAACTTGTATAGTACATATAATGGAATGACCCTTAGTATGGAACATATATAATATTATAACTGTGTAATGTTGCTAATTTGTTTCCAGAGCTTGTGCAGTACATAGAATATTATGTGAACTGCATGTATTCCACATATAATATTAGATGACTGAATATATATATATTACTTCTATGTATTGTAGTGTATCTGGTACTGGAGCTTGTATAGTACATACAATATTATAAGACCCCTGGGCATGTACATATAGTATTATGACTTCTATGTATTATAGACAGTGTATCTGGTACTGGAACTTGTATAGTACATATAATAGAATGACCCTTAGTATGGAACATATATAATATTATGACTGTGTAATGTTGCTAATTTGTTTCCAGAGCTTGTGCAGTACATAGAATATTATGCGAACTGCATGTATTCCACATATAATATTGGATGCCTAATTATAGTATTATGACTTCTATGTATTGTAGTTTATTTCTTACTGGATCTTGTATATTGCATACAATATAATATGATCTCTGTGTATCTGGATATAGTATTATGACCTCTATGTACTGCAGTTTGTATTTATGGTGCTAGTTTAGTACATATAATATTATCCTGTAATAACTCGGCCTGCGATGGGCTTATTAATTATTGGAGCTTGTATAGTACATATGAGCTGAATGCGTACTACAAATGACTCATATGTAATATAATTTATTCCATTTGGAGCTTCTATAGTATATATAATATCCATAGTTATGGCTTATAGTATGTATATTATTGAGAGGAACATGACTAGCGCTGTGACTTGTATGTATTGGACTGTATTTACTTACTAGGAAAGCGTGTAATCTTTGCTGTGATGTCCTATGTGGTTACTAGCATAACTGTAACTTTCTTCTCTATTTGTTCTATTACATTTGCCATAATTGTGTTGAGAAACAACAACCCCCAGCAGCCAGACTTGTATCTAGAAGTATTACTTTTACCATGCCTTTTATCAGTAGCCATAAGTCTAACAATGCTGCTTACAGCGTTCAGTAACAATACTTATAGTACTAGACATCTACGCATAACTTATTACCCCTTCATCAACCTACACTCCCATAATGTGTAGACAGATGTCAGGGATCATATTGTGCCCAAAAATCAGACCTCCTGGGGGTCTTTTTCTAGCCCCGCTGCCCCTTCATTCTTCTTATCAATGGGGTCACAGTAGTTGGACACATGGAAGCTGGAAATTAGGGATATGCTGCCAAAGTCTGTGATATTGTATGATGAGACAACCCCTATAAGTGCTCACATATAGACCCAGGCTAATAGTAATAGAAAGTAAATTCATTAAGTATTTTGGGGGTACAAAGTATCTCGGACTCCATACATATGGATGCTCTGGTCAAAGACAAGGTGACATGTTTGTACTATACATCCTATGGAGCCGTAGGATGTATTTACACTACTTTATTAGCATCATATAGATATAAGAACAATACTCAACTGAATGGAGGACTATAGGTCTGAGTTTAAAAAACATGTCTGTTTTCTTCCCCAAAAAAGCACCACACCTGACCATAGTTTATGGCGCTATTGCAGATCAGTGGAGCTATAGCGTGTACTATACATTGAGAGTAGCTGTTTTGGAAGAAAGCATCCATGTTTTTTCCCCCTCCGGACATCCCCTTTTAGTGTGTCCAGATGATTGCTATGTCTAGACGGGGTTTGAGGCCGGTTTCACATGCCTGTATTCTGGAAAATATGGTCCATATGTAGGTTGTTTTCCTGGACTGAACACTCTCCAAATCATAATCGCCTTGGATGTTAGGAACCTCTTCCTCCCTATCCTGTACTATTATTATGTTTTTGTAGCCCGGCTGAGAGAAAGGCTACAAAAGGTGACTGTGATGCTGGGAGCCGAGGCCCTTCTATAGGAAATAAGACTGACATATTGTACATATCTCCCCCCATGAATTCTTGTGATAGCTGAATAACAGGTAATCTGAAGAACTTCACATAACCGAGATCATAAACATTTTTGCCCAATATTTTGAGGTCCTGACCTGTAGGATAACCTATGCAGCATGAATGCAGAAGGAATCTGCTGAGTCTGGATTCTCCGCGCCCCTGTTACTTTGTGTTCTCTCTTGTTACTATATGTTTTTTAGCCTCTTTGTGTCAGGTGTTTCTCTTCGCTGGAGTTTGTTTGTTTAGTTTTTTTTTGTATTGGATGTACAAACACAACCCGTCTACATAGATCAGGCAGGAGTCTACAATGTGTGGCATGTCACCCGTGTGCATGTGTGACTGCCACCTCTGAATAGTGAGCGGGGGAGGGGGGCTGACCGCCGGCCTTGGGGGATTGCTACAAGTTATGTTTTTCAAAAAGATACGACCTTGCTGCACTGCAAGATAACACTGATCTACCCAGTAGAAAACAGTCATTGATAACCTACCCTCCTACAACAAATACATCCCCTTACCAGACCCCAATCTGCCCCAGATATTTTATTTGCAGTGTGTTATTATATTTCTGCACCAGGAGGCTCAGGATGAACACCCCTTTATATTTAACCGGAATGCAGAAATATATCTAAATGGTGACCACAATAGAGGAAAATAGAAATGCACTTGGGGGCTATGATTACCGCGCTTTGCATCCTGACCGGAGATCTATCGGGTGCCCTAGTAAAGCTCTGAAAGGTTCCCACAAGAGCTGAATGACTGTGCAGTGGAGTTTTGTGGTAGGTCTTGTACGTGCTTTTGTCAGTGTCTCGTCTTGTAAATACCGTAGGTGAACCACAAGCTTGACCAACACTGAAGGCAGTAGGAGTGTTACTGTAAGCAGACATTGAAGTGCTTTTTTTTCATAGAATTTTTTTTCCAAATTGAGATGAGACAACATAAGACTAAATAAAAACACGCAAATAATAATGTAATAAATTACACATTCTGCTACCAAAGCAGCGGTGACCCATTGAAGCACAGGTTCTCCAAGACTAGTAACTTTTTTTAGCATTTTGTTCAAAGAAGCTGTTCTAAGGGTTTGTCAACATGGATTAAAAATATGTGAGCCTTGGGTGCCCACAACTGAGCGTCCTCTAATGAAACCGCTTTGACAACCATGTAACAGTGATACTTCTTTGTACTCTATACTATTATTCCTAAAGGTATTAAACAACTGACCCTTAACCCCTGTACAAGAGTCTGGACTTGTCTGTGTCAAGGTTTCAAGGCTCAACCTAGCAGAGTAGTCCTGGTGTAGGTTGTCTCAGGGGATCAGGAGGCATCTACGCAAAGCATCAAGGGGTCAGGCAGTGAATGGTCAAAAACAAGCCAAGGTCTCAAAGGGGGCAGACAGAGAATGGTCAGAAGCAAGCTGAGGTCAGGGCAGCGTGTCAGTTGTAGAATGGTCAGAAACAAGTCAGAAACAAGCCGGGGTCTGGGCAGTGGAACAATTAGAATGGTCAGGAGCAAGTCGAAGTCTGGGCAGTGTGTCAGTCATAGAATGGTCAGGAACAAGTCAGAAACAAGCCATGGTCTGGGCAGCGTGTCAGTCATAGAATGGTCAGGAACAAGTCGAGGTCTGGGCAGTGTGTCAGTCATAGAATGGTCAGGAACAAGTCGAGGTCTGGGCAGTGTGTCAGTCATAGAATGGTCAGGAACAAGCCAGGGTCTGGGCAGTGGAACAATCAGAATGGTCAGGAACAAGCCGAGGTCAGGGCAGCGTGTCAGTCATAGAATGGTCAGGAACAAGCCGAGGTCAGGGCAGCCTGTCAGTCATAGAAAGGTCAGAAACAAGCCGGGGTCTGGGCAGTGGAACAATCAGAATGGTCAGGAACAAGCCGAGGTCAGGGCAGCCTGTCAGTCATAGAATGGTCAGGAACAAGTCGAGGTCTGGGCAGTGTGTCAGACAGAGAATGGTCAGAAACAAGTCGATTTCTGGACAGCGGATCAGGCAGAGAATGGTCAGAAACAAGCCAAGGTCTGGGCAGTGGGTCAGGCAGAGGATAGTCAGAAGCAAGCCAAAGTTTGGGCGGTGGGTCAGGTAAAGAATGGTCAAAAATACGCAGAGGTCTGGGCAGCAGGTCAGGCAGAGAATGGTCAGAAACAAGCCAAAGTCTGGGCAGCGGGTAAGGCAGAGAATGGTCAGAAACAAGCTTATGTCTGGACAGGTGGAGTTCTAGCAGATATAAAGTACAGAACAAGGTCGGCAGTACAGTTTCCAGGTCAGGTCAGTGTCAATAGATCAGGAACACAGATGAGAGATGGAGTCATATATAAGCTGAGGTCAGGAACACAGATAAGACAGTAGGAGGTCAAAACACCTAAACAGGGCACTATCAGCCTACAAATCTATAATGTTTAGGGATAAGCTGTGATTTTCTAGGGGCACATTGAGCTGTTGGCAGCCTGGTCCTGGAGCAAGTGGTGGGGGATGAGTAGCAGTGTCCACCGGGAAAGTCAGCAATGTCACAATTGAGTTCATCCAGACCTTATACTTAAAGCCATGGAGCAAATTGGAGAGCCATGTGATCAGGATAAGCGGAAGCATTGGACGTACTACAGGTATGCCCGGTGTTTGTGGAATGACACAACTCATGGTTTACATAAAACTCTTGTAGGTACAGAGCATCTCTCGTGCACGTGCTGCGAGTAGGAAGGATGATTGGTAAGTTGTGCACAGGCCTTTCTTTGATGTATAGAGACTGCGCTCTCCCCGCTGTGATATGTTTTTGTAGCTGTAATTCTAGATGTGACCTCTGTCTCAGGAGCCTACAGGAAAAACAGCGTATACCCCAAGGGAGCGCCTTGTAAACCTCAAAAACACTTGTGGTAGCTATGTAACTATGCTCTGCAGGGAATGACAACGGCTGGAACAGTTGTGCATAGTTATCCCTTGGCCATTTTGATGGTTTCTCTGGAAACATTTCTCCAGGTGACTAAGTTATGGGCATGTTATGGGCATAACCTTGTTGTAAGGGGTTGATGTTTTAGGATATCTTCTTGTGTGATGGGGTAAGAATGAATACGTTGACCCAAAAAATTTGTAGACGCCTGCGCTGACTGGAGGGATGTATAATTATCCAATAAGTGGCATTCTACCACCCATAAGTATAAAGAGATACAAGTTTGTGTTAAAGGATTGCAAAGTGGGTATTGGATATAGCTGTAAGGTAACCCGTACGTTTGTATGTAGTGGCCACTGGGAGTATATATGTCTGTATGATGGTAATACCTACAACACCTGAGCCCCTATGATGTAAAGGTGTAGATAGTGTTTGCAGTTCAAAAACACGATACAAACAAAGTGAATGCTCGGGAACCTGTTTCAGGAGATAAGACGATCCCAGTTGCTCTTCCTATAGTGGACAAACGGTCTCCGCTGTCTTTCTATAACGATGCCTTTGCTGGATTACCATATCCTCCGGGTTAGATAGTGAAGCTCTTTTGGGTAGCAGTTTGTTCCTGTAGCTAACAGGAGGATGCCCCGGCCAGTGGCAAAAACCCCCTGTATGCCGCGACTCACCTGATTCGAGTGACGTCACTTGAATACCAGGACCAGCAAGGTCCATAAACAGTTCCAGGGATTCCCAAAGTCAATTTTTTTAAAGAATGAATAAGACACAAGCAGCAGGGGGCATTCCTGCTGAGAATATGGTTATTTAACTTGTGGGTCTACAGCAGTAGATTGAGAACTGTAAGTGGCCCTGGAAAGAATCTGAAAGGGAATCCATCATCTGTTTTCATAATAAACTGCAGACAGTGTTAGCTACTCATACCTTTGTGTATATATAGTAAGTAGCAGCAGGACAGTGAAAAGTGACATTTACTTTATCCAGATGTGCAGCTCCTCTAAGTGCTCTGGGTGGGTCTGAAGAGCCTGAAGAGCTTTCTGCTCTTTGCAGTGAACTATTCTACAACCCCTCTGCAGAGTGACTGAGTATCCAACCAAATCCTGATACAGCTCCTCCTTCTAGCAGAGGGGAGGGGCTGTGGAGCACAGAGAGCAGAAAGCTCTTCAGGCTGGAAGAGCTGGATTATAACTTTACTTTTCACAGTTGTGTTACTCCTAGGGCAGCACGGTGGCTGAGTGGGTAGCATCCAGGTCAACATCTGCAAAGATGTTAAGTTGTTTAGATTGTGAGCCCCATGGGGACAGGGACCAATTTGCCATGCTTTGTGCAACGCTGCAAAATCTGTGTGCGCTATATAAATAAAGAATTATTATTATTATATGCTGACACAGCTCTCCAGGTCCAAAACCTTATACTGTCTGCAGCTTTGTATGGTTAAACTGCTGACAGATTCCCTTTAAAATGTCTACCATTAGCCTTTGTAGGCCGCTCTAATCAGTGGTCGACAATAATGACCTATAGCATTGCTGAGCCTCCTGATCCCTACATCAATGATTAAACAGCATGATGTATATGCCGCACAGGGATGCTTGTTATACCCTCGATGGGCGGCTTCTCATATGGGCACTGTACATGTTGGCCATATTACCCAGCACCTCGCGTGGGATAACAAGATAATCCATAAATAGCTGAGTAGGAAACTAATGAGGACGCACGAGGATGACTCAGAATTCTGTAATTCTTATTACATTTCATTTTGGATAGAAATTCTTGATACATTTTACCTCTTTTATGTTGCCTTTTTACATTCTGTATACAGTTTATATATACAAGATGCTATTGGATAATGGAGGAAGTTGTCATGACTCTTTCACATTCCTCGCTCGGGACTTGTCTGTCTTCATTTCAGTCACTGGTTGTTGTCCTTTAGCTTCAGTTACCTCCTAATGTGAATGGTATGTGGTGCGCTGCACGTGCCAGCAGACAGATTGCCATAAAACATGGACATACAGACTGAGCACCTGCAATCCGGGAGATGAGATGTGAGTAATGAAGGACGTAGTGCTGGGGATATGTAAGTAGACGTAGATATCTGATGAGTAACACTTGTGCTGGTGTTAGTTGCTCTATGATGTTGTTTATTGAGAGAGTAGAATAAGGAAGTCATGATGGCACAAGAGTCACTATTTTGTCTTCCTTCCGTTTTTCACATTAAGAACTAACTACATGCACAATTGTGTCCTACAATAAGGTCATAGAGTGATGGGGCAGAGCTTCCAGTCTGTACTTGGTGATTGCAGCAACAAACTAAGAGAGTCCGTACAAATTCCATACAGCGGGTACGGAAAGTATTCAGCCCCGGGTGATGAGTATTTAGCCCCGAGTGATGAGTATTCGGCCCCTGGTGAAGAGTATTCGGCCCCAGGTGATGAGTATTTGGCCCCCGGTGATGAGTATTCGGCCCCAGGTGATGAGTATTCGGCCCCAGGTGATGAGTATTCGGCCCCAGGTGATGAGTATTCTGCCCCAGGTGATGAGTATTCTGCCCCTGGTGATGAGTATTTGACCCCCGGTGATGAGTATTTGGCCCCCGGTGATGAGTATTCGGCCCCAGGTGATGAGTATTCGGCCCCTGGTGATGAGTACTTGGCCCCTGGTGATGAGTATTTGGCCCCCAGTGATTAGTGTTTGGCCCCCGGTGATGAGTATTTGGCCCCCGGTGATGAGTATTTGGCCCCCGGTGATGAGTATTTGGCCCCAGGTGATGAGTATTCGGCCCCAGGTGATGAGTATTCGGCCCCAGGTGATGAGTATTCGGCCCCAGGTGATGAGTATTCGGCCCCAGGTGATGAGTATTCTGCCCCAGGTGATGAGTATTCTGCCCCTGGTGATGAGTATTTGGCCCCCGGTGATGAGTATTTAGCCCTGAGTGATGAGTATTCTGCCCCAGGTGATGAGTATTCTGCCCCTGGTGATGAGTATTTGGCCCCCAGTGATTAGTATTCGGCCCCGGTGATGAGTATTCGGCCCCCGGTGATGAGTATTTTGGCCCCCGGTGATGAGTATTTGGCCCCCGGTGATGAGTATTTGGCCCCCGGTGATGAGTATTTGGCCCCCAGTGATGAGTATTTGGCCCCCAGTGATTAGTATTCGGCCCCCGGTGATGAGTATTTTGGCCCCCGGTGATGAGTATTTGGCTTTGGAGCTGGTGCAGCTAGGAGTCTTCTTGGGAAGATGCTACAAGTTCCTCCCCCCTGGATTTGGGGATCCTCTGCCTCTTCCTTGCAGATCCTCTCCAGTTCCCTCAGGTTGGATGGTGACTATGGTGGAGACATTTTCCAGTCTCTGCAGAGATGCTGCATTGGGTTTAGGTCTGGGCTCAGGAATGGTCACAGAGATGTTCTGAAGCCTTTGCTGTGGTATTTTAGCTTGTCCAGAGGCTTTGGAAGAGGTTTTCATCCAGGATATTTCTGTACTTGGCCACATTCATCTTTCCATCCATTACAACCAGTGGTCCTGCCCCCCTTCCTCTTAGCATGATGCTGACCCTTATGTGTCACTGCTGGGATTGTATTTGGCAGGTGATGAGCAGCGCCTGGTTTTTTCCACTGCTTAGAATTGTCACCAAAAAGTTCGTTAAAAATCTTCATCTCATCAGAGCAGAGAATCTTATTTCTCATAGTCTGGGAGTCATTCATGTGTTTTGCACAGTGTATGCGGCTTTTCTCCTACGATTGCATGTTTTGGCTGGACAGCCAGGTTGAGGAAGAGTTGTGGTCATCCCAAACTACATAAGGATTGTGGTGGCCATTGTGCTCTTGAGTGCTGCAGAAATTCTTTTTTAACCTTGGTCAGATCTGTGCCTTGCCACAATTTTGTCTCTGAGTTCCTTTAGCAGTTCCTTAGACCTCATGATTCTCATGTGCTCTGACATGCACTGTGAGCTGAGAGGTCTTGCATAAACAGGTGTGAACCTTTTCTTGTCAAGTCCAAACAGTTTAATTAAATACAACTGGCCTCCAATGAAGGAGTAGAACCATCTCAAGGGGGATCAGAAGGAAATGGGCAAAAATATCTATATTTCTGTCAAAAGATGGGGGCACATTAATGAGCAAAAAAAAAACAACTTTTTAGATCTTACCAATTGGCTGCAATTAAACAAATATTTTAAAATTTGAAGGGCTCTGGATACTTTCCGTACCCGCTGTATGTATCAGCTTTACCCACATGTTTCTACTGGACCATTCAATGTGAATGGGTGAATGCTCTTCCAATTAACGGCCTCTGTATCTCATGTGTGTATATATATATATATATATATATATATATATATATATATATGTATGTATATATATATATATATATATATATATATATATATGTATATATGTGTATATATACATCACATGTATACTTGGGATGATTGAGTACTCGTGCTTATAATGATGGAGGAGTAAGATGTTACATCCAAAATGTGCCAGACACCTTCCACCGGAGTAGAACCAAGAAACCGCTATACAAGGTCAAGATGATCATCTCATACCACTATGATAAGTTGGTCAACCACTATCTAAAAGGTTGGGTCAGATAAAATTGGTTTGTGGATAGGCTGTGGAGTGGTAGCCTTGTGGTCCCCATCAGTAGTGGATTATAATATGGGGGGTTTGGGCAGTAGCACGGGGCCCAACCCTTCTAGGGGGCCCATGACTGCACAACCACCTACTAAATTTAATACTCAATTGGCTCTCAATACATATGTACATAGCAGCGATTTCAGGACCTTTGAAGGTCCTTCTTCTGAAACTGCAGACAGAAGGGACAGATCCTCCATTCTCCGAAAAGCTTGATTGCAGTACCACTTGTAGGAAGTGAATTCCAGATATGTAGAGTCTATAATATTTGTACAGGCCACCGTAGAGAATCTTGAAGAATCCTTAAATAGGTGCTCTGCTGCTTCTGACTTAGTAGGAATTTCCTCCTTAGTCCCCACCATTCCCAAGAAATCAATGTCATCACATTTGGATCTCTATCATCAGGACCACCCATCTGACAGTAGAGAGCCTAAATATTGGGTGCCTAAACTATTCAGCATATATGCTAATTAGCCTCTCTACTGTCAAATGTTGGTCCTGGGCTGGAGAAGGAAGCATTGGACTCGCTTCTCCAGAACTTTGGGTGCTACAGAAAAAATTACACATAGGATGAAATTAGTTGAACAATGTCCAGTAGAGGATGGAAAGAGTTGAGGTTAGTGAACGTGGTGAGAGGTTCTCTTTCATTGCATAATCTTTGCACACACTACTTACACCACGCTGCAGCAGACTAGACCAGTGAGGGACACTCCAAACTCGCTTCATACAGGCTACCGAGAAGTGCGTGGGGGGAAGGGAGGTGACATTCTGGTGACATTTCAGGTTCTATTTGTCACTTTTGGATTTACTCAACGTGTTAAATGCTAAATATCTAGACCTCTTATGAAAGTGTAGTAATTGTAGTCATAAAAGAGTCTAGGGAAATAGAAGAAGATCCCACACATGTCATTTGCTGATAGCTTAAAGTATATTTATAGGATCGGGGGCCCTTATCCCCTACAGGTGCTGAGCTCAGGGTGTCATTGATCACCTGCAATCTGCAGAGAAACCCATTAGCAGGTGTTCTGTTTGCCTGCAGCGTCACCACAGGTCAAATGTGGCATTACACAGTTCAAATTAAAGGGAACCTATCACCAGGGATCTCATTTTCGCTAAAAACAGATTGTAGAAGCCCATTACAGCTGCAATGCAAATCTCCCTTTCTGCTTTCTCTAAGCATTTGCATTACTTACCAACTTATTTACACCCTGACAGAATCCTCTGTGTAGTCCCAGGGGTTGGGATTTGGTTTGGATGCATTTCAAAAAACAACATGTGACTTGCCTGTGCTGCAGACTCCTCAGTTCTCAGCCCCCACCTTTGTGTTCCTATACAGCTCCTCTCTCGCATCTCACCAGGCTTTTCAGGAGGGAGGAGCTGTACAGGAGCACAAAGGTGGGGGGCTGAGAGGTGATGAGTGAGCAGCACAAACAAGTCACATGTTGTTTTTGAAATGCATCCAAACCAAAGCCCAACAGCTGGGACCACACAGAGGATTCTGTCAGGATATAGGTAAGTTATAACACACAATTACGGTATATTGCAATGTAAAAGCTTAGACAAAGCAGAAAGACATATTTGCAATGCAGGAGTAATGGGCTTGTCATCTGTGAAAATGAGGTGCCTGGTGACAGGTTCCCTTTAAAGTAATGGATGCATGAATGCATGTACAGTCCTCCAAAGTTTAGGGTCACTCTGCTTTTGACTGATGCTTAAAGATCTTGAGCGAGTTACCTTTCTATTAACTCCAACTTTACTAATGGGGGACAAGAAAATGGGTTTTCTAAACCAGTCGGTCTTTTCTGCGATTGTTCCAATGCTTCTCGTCTATCTAGATTGCTTGTGTGATACAAACGAGAGAAACAGGAAATGTCAAGGTCCTTATACCTTATACAGTATCTCAGTGAGGGATTCTTCATGCTATATTTGGTAGATACTCCTGCATGATCTCACCCGGTGGTATCTGAGTCTAGTACTAGAAGATGCAGAGTGAAGGCGGGTCTGACTTGGTCTTCACTTTTTATTAGCTTTATTATTATCTTTTGACTGTTTTATTGTGATTTTAGGGAACAGTGCAGAAGGTTGATGAACCATGTTATGTGATCAGGTTCTTCTCACGTCTATATAAAAAGGAGAATAGAGTTGAAAAAGATGTAATATAATAAGAATGGGGGCCTAAGAGTGTTGCTTATTGATTGTACATGTACATAGCTGTGAACCCGAGGTTATACTAAATGGTCATTAAAATGAACCTACCCTGAGCTATTATAAGAGGTATGTAGGTGAGAGGGAGACTCATTACCTGCTAATGATTTACCAAAGTCCTTTACAGGTTCATTGTATAAATGTGGATACAGGCGGTCCCCTACTTAAGAACACTCGACTTACATACGACCCCTAGTTACAAACGGACCTCTGGATACTGGTAATTTATTCTACTTTAGTCCTAGGCTACAATGATCAGCTATAACAGTTATCACAGGCGTCTGTAATGAAGCTTTAGTGTTATTCCTGGTTCTCATGACAACCCAACATTTTTAAAATCCAATTGTCACAGAGACCAAAAAAGTTCTGGCTGGGATTACAATGATAAAATATACAGTTCCGACTTACATACAAATTCAACTTAAGAACAAACCTACAGAACCTATCTTGTATGTAACCCGGGGACTGCCTGTATATTATTGGTAACAATGTATGGACCACATAAGATGCTCATGTGTCCTGGTGGGCCACATCAAATACTGGAAGACACATCGAGATGCTCCCGACAGAGCAAACCTTCACATCATGGAAATTATATATTACAGGCGGTCCCCTACTTAAGGACACCCGACTTACAGACGACCCCTAGTTACAGACGGACCCCTCTGCCCCATGTGACCTCTGGTGACCTCTCTGGATGTTACTATAGTCCCAGGCTGCAATGATCAGCTGTAAGGTGTCTGTAATGAAGCTTTATTGATAATCCTTGGTCCAATTACACCAAAAATTTTGAAACTCCAATTGTCACTGGGGCAAAAGAAAAAAAATTGTCTAGAACTTCCATTATAAAATATACAGTTTCGACTTACATACAAATTCAACTTAAGAACAAACCTCCAGACCCTATCTTGTATGTAACCCGGGGACTGCCTGTATATATTATAGTTTCTCCTATGTAAGGAGTAATGGTGTCAATCAGATGACTGGGAATTGAGTCCGTTCATTTGGCTGCCCTTTCATTATCTGATCTTAACCCCTCAACGACCTGGCCCTTTTTAGTTTTTTTCACTTCCATTTTTCACTCCCCACCTTCAAAAATCTATAACTTTTTTATTTTTCCACATTAAGAGCTCTGTAAAGGCTTTTTTTTTTTTTGCGTAGCAAATTGCACTTCATTGTGACGGTATTGAATATTCCATGGCACGTACTGGGAAGCAGGACAAAAATTCTAAATGCACTGAAAATGGTGAAAAAAACGCATTTGCACCGTTTTCTTGTGGGCTTGGATTTTACAGCTTTCACTGTGCGCCACAAATGACATGTCTACTTCATTCATTGGGTCAATACGATCACGGGGATACAAAATTTGTATAGGTTTTATAATGTTTTCATACATTTACAAAAATTAAAACCTCCTGTACAATTTTTTTTTTTTTTTTCATTTTGCCATCTTCTGGCGCCAATAACTTTTTCATACTTTGGTGTACGGAGCTGTGGCTGCTGTCATGATTTGTGACTTTTTATGGCGTTTTCATTGCTATAATTTTTTAGGACTGTGTGACCTTTTGATCACTTTTTATTGATTTTTCTTATATTTTTCAAAATGGCTAGAAAGTGTCATTTTTGACTTTGGGCGCTATTTTCCGTTACGTGGGTAAAACGCAGCGAAAAAAAAGTGAAAGTGATAGAGCCCTAAGGGATAACAATGTGACCAGTGACAAATGGTGGAGAGGAAAATGTGTCCTGCTGCTCCATTCAGTATTATGGGAGTGTGGGAACCATTAGTGAGAGCGGGACCTCCATCCTCTGGATTGCTGGGGATCATGCAGGTCACAGCACACGGACCCTCACCAGTGACCTTGTTACCCTATTCTGTGGTTAGGAAATAATATCCAATATGTGGTTTGTATCCAGTGTGTTCCTTTAAGATTTGGGTAAGGTCTTGCTGCATTGTTACAGCACTGAGGTCATCAGTCTCTGTTTGGCGTTTGTGGATGACAGTATTTTTCCTCTGGTTTTCATTACTTGCGGTTTGCATCCTTGTCCCTATGACCCACCTCTTCTGATCTCCTGATCAGTCAGATGCGATGACGTTCTGCCCTCGGGTTTCCTGATACAACTCGGAATGTATTTCTTTTACAGTGATTTGCAAACCAGCCGAACCCTGAGGCATCAAAGAAAACCTGACATTGCTGAGCTCACTGCTGATGCACATCTGGGATGAGGTTTAGGTGTTGATGAGCAGAGTCTGTTTTCTCATTGCATAAAGTTCAGCACATTACCTAAAATGTTGTATCTCTTCACAAAAATCAGCTCTGAACCTTCCAGGTGGTCTGTAGCAGGCTATTGTTTTATAGAACATTCCATATGAAACCTTTGTGCCAAGTTATTTTAATAATTTGATTTTTATAAATATCGAGTGCCATCAAAGTTTTTCCAAAATCACAGAGCAAAGTCGCCTACCTACATTACAGTACCTAGCGTACTCCCTGCCAGGACTTGACCAGTCACTGGTTGATCTAAGTCACCCCTGCAGCCAGTGATTGGATGAGCAGTTATTTCCTGTATGACAAGGAAGCACAGACCAGATGGCATCCAGATTGTTGAGCATACATCTCTGTTATACTGTTTAAATTGAAGCCACAAATCCTTTCCTGCCCACTGGGCTAATGAACCTGTCAGGATTCGGGGTGGACCCACTGGACCACCGCGGCAGATGGTACTAGCCGAAACCTGGGACCGGAATCTAAGTGGCACCCGGTCTGCACCAGAGCCTGCCGCAAAGCAGGATGGTCTTGCTGCGTCAGGGTGCCACCAGGTCGTTCCACAGGAGCGACTAGCCCGCGGTGACAGCCAAGGTCGCGGTACAGAATTGGAGTCCAGGTTCATGGTCAGGCACAGGCAGACAGCAGAGATGCAGAAGTCAAAGGTCAGATCTGAGGTCACAACAGGAGTTCAGCAGAGCAGGAACAAGGAACAACGTATGGAGCACAGGAAGCTTTCACTATGGCTATGTAGCTCAAAGTTCCGACAGGGAATCCTGGGAACAGCCGGCCTTTAAGGAAACCGGAAAGTGTCAATGCTAATCAGTGGTGCGCTGGCCCCTTAAATCTTTGAGTGCCGGCATGCGCGCCCCCTAGGGAGCAGGGACGAGCGCGGGCCAGTCAGGACAGGAGCAGGAGCGTGGAGAGGTGAGTTTGGAGCAGGGGCAGCGCCACAGAGAGGGGCACGGTTGTGACCGTGATATGTGACATGGTTCGCGGGGTCACCTGTGACCGAACCCAATTTACTGTATCAAAGACCCAAACTAAGCTTCTAGTTCAGGTCATCATATCTACAGCCAGAATGCGATCTGAAGCCATAGGAGGGTATTATGCTTGTGTGATTCAGCTTAAAGGGAACCTGTCATCATTTTTACCCCAAGAAAGGTTCCAATACCCTCTGGCATGGTCATTTGTCAGCAATATGAATAAATACAGTGTTTTTTTAATACATTTTTTTTTCTTTTTTACATTACATGACTCACCCGCGGTTCAAACGCAACAAATCATTTTCTCCTCAGTCACTCCTGCTCACTCAGGGCGCAGGGGAGAGCAGCAGGGAGGGCCATGAATGATGAGGAGGGATGACTTATGCCATCTGAACTCTGGCCCACCCTTTCCCCTGGGACTCACCACACACTGCTGGCAGGGAGTCAGGTAATGTAAAATAATTGATTGGAAAGTACTGGATTTATTCATTTTGCATTTATTATGCATTTATTCAATGCCTGACAAAGGCATTTTTGAAATGAAGATTCATAGGCTTGTCTTTAGGTAAAAATTACCTCCATGATGACAGGTTCCCTTTTAAAGCATTCAAATTTATGTCTACGTCTACAACTACCACTAATTGAAAAAAAAAGGTGCTTAGTAAATATTTTTTTAGTATTGTTGAGCTTAATGTATGCATTGTATGCATGGAGCTCCCCCTAGTGGTGTAAACTTACACTAAACTTGAACTAAGACTACGAAACAATCTAAAGATTCATCAGACACTAAGAAATCAGGCACATAGTGAGACAAATTAGAAAAGATGAGTAAACCTGCCGCACTAGATAACGATTCTGGTATTTTGATGTGTTTATGGCTGTAGCTTAGAAGTTAAATTCTGAAAAAATTCTAGTTGCCTTAGAATCAGTGAAGCAACATCTATGAAATGTTTCCTATTGCTATGTAATCGGTCATTCTGAATTCTAGAATCCCAGATGGGATATAGTCACTTACTGCAGCTGTCCAATGCTATATACAGATGCGATTATTAGGGCAGCCGCGCATTGCACCCCTGCATTAGGTGATCAGCTATAGGAAGCTTTTGCTTTGCACCTTGTAGCTTTCAGAGAGACAAAGTGCTCCCTCGCTCCCCTCTTCTTCCCATGATGGGACTATTCATTTCCAATGTCTCTGCTGATCTATCTCAGGAGCCTCAGGCTTTCGCTGACACTTTAGCTTCTGCAGCTGCAGGATTTTTATCCGGCCAAATAGTCACTTGGGGTTTAATGACCAATTTCTCCCATAAACTGCCGACAATCAGTAGCCAAGGCCCTGAGCTTTCTGCGTGGCTGCGATGTGACCTCATCATGTCCTGGTATCACTCTCTTATGTAGAAGGATGCATTGTGATTCTTACAGAGGTTGTACCAAGTATTATTGTTATCACCTCTACAGAAGAACAGAACCCGGGTCCCAAATTGATGGAGCAGCTGACAGAGGATGCATCCTACCCCTCCATGTCGGAAAATTGCAGCTCGAAACTGAGCTGTGTAGCCCTGCTCTTAGAAAGAAGAAGCTTTTTCCTGGATACCTTTTATAACCATTCTCACATGAACTTGAACATTTAGCGTGCCAACTGAGGCTGCTAGAGTCTAAGACATAGCTCATGGGTTTGTGTAAACTTCTTGGAGAACTACATGGTTTCATGAGATCATGAGAATGGACCCTCAGCAATTATGAGAACCAGGGTCCAGTTCACACTAACATAGGATAAGATAACACATCTAACACTATAGAAGTGTTGTGAATAACTGAGCACAGCGTTTGGATATCTCCTGCACTCTCATAGACAAAGAATGAGAGTCAGAGATACCCCAGTGCTGCGCTCGGCTATTTTCGATGATCCCATAGTGTTAGATACTTGAATATAGAATAAGAGTTTCGGAGATACCCCAGTGCTGTGCTCGGCTATTTACGATGATTCCATAATGTTAGATACTTGAATATAGAATACGAGTATTTGAGATAACCCAGTGCTGTGCTCAGCTATTTCCAATGAACCCATAGCATTAGATGTTGGAATATAGAATGAAATTGTCAGAGATACCCCAGTGCTGTGCTCGGCTATTTCCAATGAACCCATAGCATTAGATGTTGGAATATAGAATGAAATTGTCAGAGATACCCCAGTGCTGTGCTCAGCTATTTCCAATGAACCCATAGAATTAGATGTTGGAATATAGAATGAAATTGTCAGAGATACCCCAGTGCTGTGCTCGGCTATTTCCAATGAACCCATAGCATTAGATGTTGGAATATAGAATGAAATTGTCAGAGATACCCCAGTGCTGTGCTCGGCTATTTCCAATGAACCCATAGCATTAGATGTTGGAATATAGAATGAGAGTGTCAGAGATACCCCAGTGCTGTGCTCGGCTATTTCCAATGAACCCATAGCATTAGATGTTGGAATATAGAATGAGAGTGTCAGAGATACCCCAGTGCTGTGCTCAGCTATTTACGATGATTCCACAATGTTAGATACTTGAATATAGAGTGAGAGTATTGGAGATAACCCAGTGCTGTGCTCACCTGTTTCCAATGATCCCACAGTATTAGATGCTTGAATATAGAATGAGTGTCATGACCGAGGTTCATTGGCGCCTAAAATCCAAGTTTATTTAAATGACAATATGTTTGGAATCACATCACAGAAAGGTTTACTTAGATTTTTTTGTTTCATGTCATGTGTGACTTTTGTCATGTTGTTTTTAGCTAACAACTACAAATTTAAAAAAAATAAGGTTTTGAGATTTTTCCCAGTAAATTTCTTTTTTTTTTTTTTTAAATTCGTCACCCGTCCCCAGGTTCAGCGACACAGGCAGAGGGTGCAGGTACTTCTACAGATAGTCAGCCCTGCAGCTCCTGCTCCATTCTGCCTTCAGCTGGACAAGCTGGAAGGCAAATCATTTCAAATGGCTATATCTTCTGAACCGTGGCACCTAGAAACACAGTCCTGGTGTAATTTTAAAGAGCTGGAGATATCCGCTGTTAAAGTAACATTTGGGAAGTTTGTAAATACACATTTCATTACTGATCAGAGGGGAGATTCTCCTCTTTAAATGGCACCAGAACTGTGTTTCAAGGTGTTACAGTTCAGAAGACATAGCTGTAGTGTGCCACTATCATGACATCTATACACTGCTATCTGCCATAGGGCTGTATAGGATGTATATAGCCCTACGGCAGTCAGGAATAGGTTAAACTACATCATTTTACCTCTGTTGTGACAAAAACCTAAACCTCTCCATGTGCTGCAGGCCGATGATTTACGACGATAACCTAAACACATAAACCATGTCCATGACTTGTTTATTCACCTTTTCCCGCTATTTGGAATGTTTTCCCCGGAGATTCATCTGGTCGTCACATTCGGGCCCTGGATCTCGTTATATCTTTGCCATTCAATGTCTGGTGCAGGAATGATTTCCCCATGTTATGTCATGCGTCTGACAGTCATCTGCACACATGTGGATTGGGTAGTTTTTAGTTTTGCAATTTGTGTGTTGCATAATTTCTTACTAAGTTCTCATTCAATAAATGCAAAATAAAAACGGGAAAGTCTGCAACCTATTACACTCCAGATGTCCGCCACCTCTATGTACCAGGGTCTATGCACGTCATGAAGAAGATTGTTATTGAGGCTTTTAGGATTTAAAGGGAACCTGTCACCAGATTTTACCTTATTAAACTAATAGTCCCCTCAGGCAGGGTATGAAATGTCCTTTCTAGAATTCCCTCTTTTATGTGAAATCCCCCGTTTACCTACAAAAAAAAATCTCCCCTCAAAGCAGAGACGAGTCATATTTGAATGAGATGAGTCAAGTTTAGAGGCTGCAGGAAGAGTGTAATTTCAGATGTCCCTAGCTCCAGTACCTAGAACATGCTTTTGATTATTTATGTGAGCTACAGAGTCCGAGATACCGACAAAAATACATAGCGAAAGGATTTAAATCGGATCTTTTATCTGCAGTTTGCTTTTCCAGCTATGTCTGTCTGTATCTCCGATTCTGTAGAAAGCTTGAAAGATGAGATTCTTATGTTTTTGTTTTTATATTAAAGATGTTTCTAGTTATTACCGAACCAAAGATGGGGGCATCTGAAGTGACACCCCCTGCAGCCTCTAAACTAGACTCATTTCAGGCAAATATGACTGTTCTCTGCTCATTTTCAAATGATTTTGGAGAAGATTCTTTATAGGTAAATAGGTGATATTTCACATTTCATACATAAAGGGGCTGGTAGTTTAATGGGGTAAAATCTGCTGACAGGTTCCCTTTGAGAATATCCTTCTTCTAATAATCATGTGGTAAAATACACTGGGGCACATTTACTTACCCGTCCTGCGCATTCACTTAGATCGTGTTCCCGATTTCCTGCATGTGTCGCTCTCCGCCCAGGTCCAACAGAGTTCACCTTCTTCTCGGTGCATGTAAGTGCATGTCTTGTGACACAATTTTAGAGTAAAATCCCGCGCTCAGTCCGAATACTTTGGGCACCCCCCCCCCCAGTTTCTGTTGCATGAATGCCGGCGCAATTGCGCCAAAATCTGATCGCGTGCAACACAATTCCCTTCTAAATAGCTGTCCCAGGGGCGCAAATCCCGAAAATTTCCAAAACCCGACGAAAGTGCATTCCGCGGACCCCTAGTAAATAAGCCCCACTTTGACCACTATGGGTCCTGACTTCATATCTGTAGGCAGGGGCATTGTAAAAACTTCCTGTAATATTTAAACAGTGTGAGTGCTGAGTGGAGACTGTTCCTAGACAAACTTTGTATCGTTAGTTATTTGGCTTAGTGAACGCTGTGGGATTTCAGGATTATTTTCTATAATAGCTGTTACATGGAAATTTCAGATTTTCAAATTTCAAAGGCCATTGTTGCTTCTAAAAGTTTGTAATGATATTACAAAGACCCCGGCCCCGTGCAGCTCCACGACCTTCATGCAGTGTCATGATCACCTATATAAATCTCCTTTCCCCTTGATCTTTTACAAGCTCCATAAACAGCAAGTGTGTTACATCTGTAAGAAATCCTCCCGCTCCGTCCCTTGTGACTACATTTCACCGTCTCCGTATTTCACCCTCTCTCCAAATACGTCAGGTCCCCCTTATCTAATATATGCTGACATATAGTTACACATAAAGATATAACGTATTTGTGTGAAATTGTGATGTCCGGGTGCATTTTAGAAGAGGCGGATGTGTCTACCCTAAGTGCCTGCAAGAAAATATGCAAATACGTTTTCCTGGGATGGGGTAAGGAAAACCACGCTACCTTGTAATGCAGCTCCCTTACTATCAAGCATGACCTTCAGGAAGCCTAATGACATGATGTGGGATTAAGACCAAACAGGTTCATCTATTCCAGAAGTAACAGATTCCCAGTTGTACACAGCGCTGTTTCGTCATGGTTGGGTCTCTTCAGCACAGTGCAGGGAGCTGGTTTGGCTGCGGAGAGGCTTGTGACTAGGGTCGGGAAGTAAGAGTTTTTTCTTATCCCATCCTGGAAAACTTTTTTGCATGTTTTCCCAGAATCCCCTAGTGGAGCATCCATGGCTAAAAGTCTCCACACTCCTACAAGGCGGCCTTAATTTACAAAGTTTCTTTAAGGAGAACTCTTACTTCCCGACCCTAAGTGCCTTTGAGACAGATCCAGGAACATGTAGTGTAGTGTACTGTCACGGGTGCTCCTGCAACCAATGTCCCAGGTCGCAGGCGCACCAGTGTGCCCCCGGAGCCAGTCTGCAGCCTCACTTACCTTTCTTTGCCCCATCGGTGATCCCCGCTGATAATTGGCGCTGGCCGGCCGCCATCCCTGATAAATTGCCAGCCCCTTCACGTGTTCCCTGCCGGATCTTTGTGCCTTTGAGAAAGCGTTCCTACTCTGCCTGCGTGATTCCCGTTGTGACCTCCTGCTCCGTTCCTCACTCCGAACCTTTGCTGCCTGCCCTGACCTTCTGCTACATCCCGACTTTGATCCTGTGCTGCCTGTCCTGACCTCCTGCCTGTCCACGGCCACAGTTCTGCTCTACGATTCTGTAATTCGCCTTGGCCTGGTGGTACCCTGCCGCAGCAAGTTCAACCAGCTTTGAGGCGGCTCTGGTGAAAACTGGGCGCCACTTAGACTCCGCTCCCAGGTGTCGGCTTACGTCATCGTTTGCGGTGGTCCAGTAGGTCCACTATCCCTGAATCCTGACAATTAGACTCCATTGAAGTCAACAAGGGGCCGGTTTGGTCCTGACCTCCTGCTACAGAACTTCCAGCTAGTTCAGGACAAGATGGAATTTGGCATCGCAGCCAATCCCCCATCCATGTATATATCGTCCAAATCCTTTTAATGGAAATTGTTCATATTTACTAAAACAGGCGCGATCCCCTTTAACGCGTTCCAGTATGAGTGTTTGGCGACGCTGCTCTTCATCCATCTCCTTACATGGGGATGTCTGTCTGTCTCTCACTTGTTTAACAAGAGCTTCATTTCTTTGATGTCAGTGCAGTTTGTATGTTTTAACCTTCAAAGCCTCTTGAGGATGTGTCTATCCATTGTCATAAACTTGGAAGTCTAAGTCTCCAGTGTCTCGGTGTAAAACTGCAAACCGCAGGGACATGAAAGCCGTGTCCTCGGTAATAGTGGTGCTGGGTCAAGGCTTCGCTTTGTGCACAGGACACTGATGATGCTCCTGGGAGTCAAACTATCCCTTTCCTTCGTAGTAAACTAAGAATGGAAATGTTCTTTTTCCCTGACTGTTGCCAATTTCAGCTGCATTCTGCCCGAAAAACATTCACAGTGAACGGTAACTGGACCTGGTTAGGAAAGGGTGGGCCTCCAAGAAGGAAAAGCGCACTCCAAATATTTACTGCCACCTAACAACGGGGGCACCAGAACAGGTATCACAACGTTCCTAAATGTGGGAATATTCTTTATTACACTTATAGCACAATTTGTTATGGAGCTGGTTCTGCCGCTCTGCATCATGGTCAGACATCTTCCGGTTTGGCCTTGTCTGTCCTTGCAGAAGTCATGTAACTGTGCAAGACTAAGCTGTGTAGCCACATTCTTAGAATGCAGAAGCTTTATTCCTGGCAAAGCTTCCACAGTCTTTTTAGTAATATAGGGGGTCATTTATTATGGCCTTTCAAAAGCAAAACTTGCTGGTGTTTGCTGTCGCTCTCAACTTGTTATTTTTTTGGGCGCAAAATTATGCTGCCGCTTGTGAATTCAACATTTTTCTGGCGCCTCTATTTTTCTGACTCGGTGTGTGGCGCAAATTTTGAGCAGCTTAAAGCAAGTCTAGGGAGTTCTAAACCTTTTAGTCCGTGCGCCAATTCATTAATCCCTTGCACAACAAACTTACATCCCACTGAAAAATATAGCACGGTTCCAGCAGCCCCCTGCACCCAAATTAAAAAATGCCCCTGATAATCTCATGAACTAGGACATTTAGCATGTAAACTGAGGCTTATACAGTCTAAGATGTAGCTCATAGGATTTTTTTACATTTCTCTGAGCACTGCAGAGTCTGACCCTGTGGAATATCCATTTCTGGGAATATTTGGTGGAATAACCATTTCTGGGAAGATTGTCTTGAATGTTTTCCACTGCTGAGTGATGGACTTTATATCAGCAGAAATAAATTTGTCTTGCAAAATTACCTGAACCATGACAGTGAGTTACTAACCAGCTTTGTGCAATGTAACCACTTCCCTCTTCTAATGAGGACACTTCTCCTTTAACAGAA
The DNA here is from genome assembly GCF_040894005.1 of Engystomops pustulosus. NCBI lineage: Eukaryota > Metazoa > Chordata > Amphibia > Anura > Leptodactylidae > Engystomops > Engystomops pustulosus. The sequence goes on from NC_092421.1 coordinate 85,033,220, forward strand.
TAGACATGAATAGCACATTGTGTGCACAAATGTGTGTGTGTGTGTAGCTTAAAGGGACCATCCATAGTGCATGTTTAGTGCATCCAAAGAATACATTGTAACTAGTTGATAGATGGTGCTCTGTCTTTAAAACCTATTGGAAGAACTGGGGGCTTGATCCGTGCCCCTGGGGTCTGCAACATCCCCCACCAGGGCCTAGCCTTTTTTGTTGGCTGGAGGAAGCCAGGGTCCTGAGTAGCTGAGTGGCTGACTAGGGCGTCCTAGGCACGTCAATGATCATGGGGCTTTGCATCGGTAGCGGAGGCCTCGTCCATAGCCTGTCAGGTCTCCAGCAGGTGGTGTGTGCAAGAAAATGGAGGGAGAGGCTAAAAGTGTAGGTTTCAACCCCGATGTGTAGATAGGGATCCCTGGTGATGGAGACTGGGACACCCTTGGTGGTTTACAGCCTGATCCAGGGATCACTCAGAGGCACATTTACTAAAGCATAACTTACTGTTGTTTATGGGCAACGGCCACAATAGCAGCAAAACTTCAGCTGGGTAGAGCTGGATGGTTGGATCTTTGGTCCTCAGGAAATTATGTATAGTCTGGATAAACAGCTTCAGGCTTGGGTAGGTAGGTAGAGTAAGCTGCTTCAGCAGCAGGGTAGGAGCAGAGTCCTGATGGTGGAGCTCTGCTTTGGGCCTGGTCTCCTGACAGGCCAAGGTGTCAGGGCAGCATGCCACACCTCTCTCTCTCTCTCTCTAGAAGGCCTGGAACTTCCCACCCACAATGGGCTTTATAACCTCCCCTTGTGAGCTGCCAGCTCCTTTATCCAACCAGCTTGCTTTTCCCATTACAATGGTACAGGGCATTCTATTGGTCAATGGTACCTTCACAGGCAGAGACTTACAGCTGCAGTACCATGATTCCACACTGGAGGCCCTCGGTGAGTTGATCACTCTTACAGAGTAACCCTTTGTTATGGAGGAGGATTTGGAGTTTCCCAACACCTGTTAACCCTTGCACTGGCAGGGGTGTTGCAGGCCAAGTAGGAGAGAAGGAAGGTACAAGCCGAGCATTTGCACTGCTCAGAGCCATAACTTGCTCTATCAGGGTCTTCCTACCTCCCGTGTACCATTTAGACTCGGACCTTACTGCTATGTGGTAAAGTTGCGACCAACAAGTCCATGACTCAGAATTTTGTTACAATCACGACAACTCCTGCGTCGCAACGTGAGCACATTCACAATCATGAGATGCGATGCTAATTTTACCCATGTGTCACAATTCTGATGTCTTATTAAGTGTTAGGGCCCAGTTGGGACTTTGCATGATGCTGCCCTTTAAGCCTGTCTGTATCATCGACTAGAATTTGGCAGATAAAGGGGTGTAATTTATGTCAGCATCCTTTATTATTTTTTTCCATACAACCTTTAATTAGGATAAAGTGATCTCATCCCTTGTACAGCAATGACCTGTGACTAATGCTTGCAGCCTGTACTGGGTCGTGCAGGTGTCCCGGGCTCCGTCACGGCTTTGTCAGCAAGTCTCATTACTGCGTCGGCGCGCATCCTCCTCCGTTCCCTTCTGTCTGCAGCACATTCCTGAGGTTTGTAATTCCATGTGCGCACCAAGAGATTGTTCTCTTCATCTTATGGAAATCTGGGGGGGGGGGGGGGGGAGTTACAAAAGTGCACTAGGAATCAAGCCCCAACTCATCGTCTACCCTAAAACATAGAAGAGGCGGAGTGATTGCATCTAATGACTCGATATTACTCATGTCAAATGATCTCACCACTAAAAATGGATTTTCAGTGCCAGTAGGCAAACAATGTTCTCCGGTAATTGTTTATGATCTAGAAGGACACTGCTTGCACCCGAAAAGCTGCCCGTAGGCAAGGACCTCATGTGCCTTACCCTAACAGACTGCATATAATAGAGGTATAAAATGATCTGATATATTAGTCAAAATCAAGATTATTCTGGTGGAGTCAGTCAGCTGCCTGTAAAGCCGCAGGATCTTGTCATGTATCAGCAGTGGTCTGGACTCTCGTGATAGGGATGTAACATTACACTGTACAAGGCATTGGTTCGGCCTCACCTGGAATATGCCGTCCAGTTCTGGGCACCGGTCCATAAAAAGAAGGGGGGACACAAAAATGATAAGGGGTATGGAGAGTCCCAGTGATGAGGGAAGATTAAAACAACTAGAATTATTTAGCCTGGAGAAGAGACGAGTAAGAGGGGACATGATGAATTTATATAAATATATCAATGGTACATTAAATTACATCAAAAGACGAGAGGGTGCTGTCTCCGTCTGGAGAAAACAAGGTTTAATCACAAGATTAATCTGTGGAATAGCGGAGCTCAGGCGCTGGTCACAGCAGGGACAGCAGAGAGCTCAGGCGCTGGTCACAGTAGGGACAGCAGAGAGCTCAGGCGCTGGTCACAGCAGGGACAGCAGAGAGCTCAGGCGCTGGTCACAGCAGGGACAGCAGAGAGCTCAGGCGCTGGTCACAGCAGGGACAGCAGAGAGCTCAGGCGCTGGTCACAGCAGGGACAGCAGAGAGCTCAGGCGCTGGTCACAGCAGGGACAGCAGAGAGCTCAGGCGCTGGTCACAGCAGGACAGCAAAGAGCTCAGGCGCTGGTCACAGCAGGGACAGCAGAGAGCTCAGGCGCTGGTCACAGCAGGGACAGCAGAGAGCTCAGGCGCTGGTCACAGTAGGGACAGCAGAGAGCTCAGGCGCTGGTCTCAGTAGGGACAGCAGAGAGCTCAGGCGCTGGTCACAGTAGGGACAGCAGAGAGCTCAGGCGCTGGTCACAGTAGGGACAGCAGAGATCTCAGGCGCTGGTCACAGCAGGGACAGCAGAGAGCTCAGGGGCTGGTCACAGCAGGGACAGCAGAGAGCTCAGGCGCTGGTCACAGCAGGGACAGCAGAGAGCTCAGGCGCTGGTCACAGCAGGGACAGCAGAGAGCTCAGGCGCTGGTCACAGCAGGGACAGCAGAGAGCTCAGGCGCTGGTCACAGCAGGGACAGCAGAGAGCTCAGGCGCTGGTCACAGCAGGGACAGCAGAGAGCTCAGGCGCTGGTCACAGCAGGGACAGCAGAGAGCTCAGGCGCTGGTCACAGCAGGACAGCAAAGAGCTCAGGCGCTGGTCACAGCAGGGACAGCAGAGAGCTCAGGCGCTGGTCACAGCAGGGACAGCAGAGAGCTCAGGCGCTGGTCACAGCAGGGACAGCAGAGAGTTCAGGCGCTGGTCACAGCATGGACAGCAGAGAGCTCAGGCGCTGGTCACAGCAGAGACAGCAGAGAGCTCAGGCGCTGGTCACAGCAGGGACAGCAGAGAGCTCAGGCGCTGGTCACAGCAGGGACAGCAGAGAGCTCAGGCGCTGGTCACAGCAGGGACAGCAGAGAGTTCAGGCGCTGGTCACAGCATGGACAGCAGAGAGCTCAGGCGCTGGTCACAGCAGGGACAGCAGAGAGTTCAGGCGCTGGTCACAGCATGGACAGCAGAGAGCTCAGGCGCTGGTCACAGCAGGGACAGCAGAGAGCTCAGGCGCAGGTCACAGCAGGGATAGCAGAGAGCTCAGGAGCAGGTCACAGCAGGGACAGCAGAGAGCTCAGGCGCTGGTCACAGCAGGGACAGCAGAGAGCTCAGGCGCTGGTCACAGCAGGGACAGCAGAGAGCTCAGGAGCAAGCAGAGAGCTCAGGAGCAGAGCACAGCAGGGACAGCAGAGAGCTCAGGCGCTGGTCACAGCAGGGACAGCAGAGAGCTCAGGCGCTGGTCACAGCAGGGACAGCAGAGAGCTCAGGCGCTGGCCACAGCAGGGACAGCAGAGAGCTCAGGCGCTGGTCACAGCAGGGACAGCAGAGAGCTCAGGCGCTGGTCACAGCAGGGACAGCAGAGAGCTCAGGCACTGGTCACAGCAGGGACAGCAGAGAGCTCAGGCGCTGGTCACAGCAGGGACAGCAGAGAGCTCAGGCGCTGGTCACAGCAGGGACAGCAGAGAGCTCAGGCGCTGGTCACAGCAGGACAGCAAAGAGCTCAGGCGCTGGTCACAGCAGGGACAGCAGAGAGCTCAGGCGCTGGTCACAGCAGGGACAGCAGAGAGCTCAGGCGCTGGTCACAGCAGGGACAGCAGAGAGTTCAGGCGCTGGTCACAGCATGGACAGCAGAGAGCTCAGGCGCTGGTCACAGCAGAGACAGCAGAGAGCTCAGGCGCTGGTCACAGCAGGGACAGCAGAGAGCTCAGGCGCTGGTCACAGCAGGGACAGCAGAGAGCTCAGGCGCTGGTCACAGCAGGGACAGCAGAGAGTTCAGGCGCTGGTCACAGCATGGACAGCAGAGAGCTCAGGCGCTGGTCACAGCAGGGACAGCAGAGAGCTCAGGCGCAGGTCACAGCAGGGATAGCAGAGAGCTCAGGAGCAGGTCACAGCAGGGACAGCAGAGAGCTCAGGCGCTGGTCACAGCAGGGACAGCAGAGAGCTCAGGCGCTGGTCACAGCAGGGACAGCAGAGAGCTCAGGAGCAAGCAGAGAGCTCAGGAGCAGAGCACAGCAGGGACAGCAGAGAGCTCAGGCGCTGGTCACAGCAGGGACAGCAGAGAGCTCAGGCGCTGGTCACAGCAGGGACAGCAGAGAGCTCAGGCGCTGGCCACAGCAGGGACAGCAGAGAGCTCAGGCGCTGGTCACAGCAGGGACAGCAGAGAGCTCAGGCGCTGGTCACAGCAGGGACAGCAGAGAGCTCAGGCACTGGTCACAGCAGGGACAGCAGAGAGCTCAGGCGCTGGTCACAGCAGGGACAGCAGAGAGCTCAGGCGCTGGTCACAGCAGGGACAGCAGAGAGCTCAGGCGCTGGTCACAGCAGGGACAGCAGAGAGCTCAGGCGCTGGTCACAGTAGGGACAGCAGAGAGCTCTGGCGCAGGTCACAGCAGGGACAGCAGAGAGCTCAGGCGCAGGTCACAGCAGGGACAGCAGAGAGCTCAGGCGCAGGTCAAAGCAGGGACAGCAGAGAGCTCAGGCGCTGGTCACAGCAGGGACAGCAGAGAGTTCAGGCGCTGGTCACAGCATGGACAGCAGAGAGCTCAGGCGCTGGTCACAGCAGGGACAGCAGAGAGTTCAGGCGCTGGTCACAGCATGGACAGCAGAGAGCTCAGGCGCTGGTCACAGCAGGGACAGCAGAGAGCTCAGGCGCAGGTCACAGCAGGGATAGCAGAGAGCTCAGGAGCAGGTCACAGCAGGGACAGCAGAGAGCTCAGGCGCTGGTCACAGCAGGGACAGCAGAGAGCTCAGGCGCTGGTCACAGCAGGGACAGCAGAGAGCTCAGGAGCAAGCAGAGAGCTCAGGAGCAGAGCACAGCAGGGACAGCAGAGAGCTCAGGCGCTGGTCACAGCAGGGACAGCAGAGAGCTCAGGCGCTGGTCACAGCAGGGACAGCAGAGAGCTCAGGCGCTGGCCACAGCAGGGACAGCAGAGAGCTCAGGCGCTGGTCACAGCAGGGACAGCAGAGAGCTCAGGCGCTGGTCACAGCAGGGACAGCAGAGAGCTCAGGCACTGGTCACAGCAGGGACAGCAGAGAGCTCAGGCGCTGGTCACAGCAGGGACAGCAGAGAGCTCAGGCGCTGGTCACAGCAGGGACAGCAGAGAGCTCAGGCGCTGGTCACAGCAGGGACAGCAGAGAGCTCAGGCGCTGGTCACAGTAGGGACAGCAGAGAGCTCTGGCGCAGGTCACAGCAGGGACAGCAGAGAGCTCAGGCGCAGGTCACAGCAGGGACAGCAGAGAGCTCAGGCGCAGGTCAAAGCAGGGACAGCAGAGAGCTTCAAAAAGGGTCTAGGTGTGTTTTTACATCAAAATAATATTGGTGGTTATGTTATAATATAGAATTATATTCCCTTACATCCCTTCCCCATCCAATCCCTTCCCTTTCTTTGCTTGGTTGTACTTGATGGAAGTACAAGGATGACTTTTTTTCAACCATACTAACTAACCCTTTCATTATAAGCCACACACATTCATTATTAGCCATAACGCCGAAGCAAAAAAAGTGCCAGAAACACAATAAATCACATTTTTTGAACAAATAAAGCCCAAATTGGGGCACCTTTAGCTAGCTAAATCTGCTCCAGTGTGTTGACGAAGAAAGGAGCGCGGCAGTAATAAATTGTGGCTCTTGTCAGTGCCGCGACCTTCCCAGGTTTGTAGTCACAGGCTTGTCCCTACTATTGGGACTGAGAGAATGAATCGCTACATCCTAATGTATTCTGGAACTTCCCTTTCTCCACCTATGAAGCATAGGCCTTTAATATTTAGTTGGTCCCAATCTACCCCCTACACCCCACACTAATCAATTGGATTGGGTCCAGGCTCTCCACTCGATACAGCGCCTCACATCCGGCTGTGGTTGTGCATGGTACTGCAGATTTATTTCACTTAAATGTGACTGATTTCTGTGAACTCTGTGGCTCCATCATTTAGCTTATAATTAAGAGGTGTAAAATGAAGACCCCATCAAGTATTTTGTTTCTTTTGTATCATTGTGTTTTATGAAGGTAATTCCTGAGTGATTCCACCTGCCCCGGATGAAGTAAATATTAGCATTTTCAGCTTTCTACGGATTACTGCAGAGCTAAATCTTGGATCTTATCTTTCATTGTGTACATGTTCAAGTGGGAAAGAATATCGTAATAATAATGTGTGCCAGAAATTCTTATTGTACAGCTCCTAAAACACAGCCTGATGGTGCTGTACTTCACCTTGTCCAGCTACATTACAGATTTGGGAACGTGTGGGAGCACCATAGTGTTTGTGTTATAAAGGTTTTATCTAGATCCCTTTTTTTTTTTTTGGAGAATGTTCTTTTGTAAACTGTGGGTCATGGCTTTGTAGCTTTGGGGTTCATGTGAAGACCTCCGGGGGGGGGGGGGGGGGGGGACCGGGGTCATGAACAATTCACAATTATGCTCCATGTGAATGTGCTGAAAAGCCAAATAAGAGGCCAAATAGTTGTAAAAGTAGTCACAAGTGCCGAAGAATGGGTATGGCCTTCAGAAAGTACAGGAACAACTGATCTAGAAGATACCATGGTGTGAGGGATGCAGGAGACATCGAATAAGGACTGGGCTCATCTCATACTAGAATTTCTTGATTTTGTAGAACCCTTGTGTACAGCTCATGAAGACCAGAAGCCCTTACATCTCTGTGCAAGAATTCAACTCCGATATCTAACCTCAAGATTTAAACCTGAAGACCAAATTTACACACAATTAAAGGAAACACTTGACAGTGGAAAGGATATTTTGACATGCAAGCCTGGTCAGAAGAAGATCAGGGAATCTGTCAGCAAGCCTGGTCAGAAGAAGATCAGGGAATCTGTCAGCAAGCCTGGTCAGAAGAAGATTAGGGAATCTTGTCAGCAAGCCTGGTCAGAAGAAGATCAGGGAATCTGTCAGCAAGCCTGGTCAGAAGAAGATCAGGGAATCTGTCAACAAGCCTGGTCAGAAGATGATCAGGGAATCTGTCAGCAAGCCTGGTCAGAAGAAGATTAGGGAATCTGTCAACAAGCCTGGTCAGAAGATGATCAGGGAATCTGTCAGCAAGCCTGGTCAGAAGAAGATTAGGGAATATGTCAGCAGTTTTGACTGTGTAAAACTGCTCGGTGTTACATAGCAACCCCAGAGAGCTGAGTAACCAAACCATTTTGTGTTATTAGTAGCAGCAGGACTGTGAAAAATTTATAATCCCGGATTGTAGTTTTAATGTACTTTTCCTACCACTTCAGTGCTCTTAACTCTCTTCTTCAAGCTGTTCCATTACTGTCATGTCTTGTTTTATTTGTATATGTCCCTCTTGATCTGATCACTTCATCATCTCCCATGACATACACCCATCTAGCCTCCAAGTTTTTTTGTATCTATGGGATCCAGTTGTAGATTAGAGCCTCGGTCCAGCAGATGATTCTCTGGTGGTTCATAGCCTTTGGGGATGACTTGTATGGGGCCTCATAGCGAAGATCAATCTAGGACTGTTTCTTCTGCCAGTTTGTATCCTTTCCCATGACTTCCTACTTCTTTGTTTATGAGAGATTTGTAGTTCTTCTAGGGAGTTCTGTACAGGTTTTGCAGAGGGGTCCTGTGGTCCGCCCTGGTCTGTCTTGTGAAGCGCCACGTGCCAGGATAAGTAACATTGTAGCGTCTGCATATACTATAAAATCTGTTACATTTTATCACATTTTTATTACAATATTTAGCTTAAAAGTGGTTAAACGTGTCATTACGGGGTAACTTCTGTACGTAAAATCTGCATCTTAATTTAGCAGTATGACACAGCATTCGGAATTGATGTCGCATCTGCCAGCAAAGCCCCGTTGGACGTCAAGAGCAGATCTGGCGTCACAGGTTGTGCAAAAAAAAAAACTCGGAGAATGTTTGAGCATCTGATTACATTACAAGTACGTTATCCGACTACGTATGAGGCCGTCCCCGCTGAATAGCAGCAATTAGCACAACTCCAAGGACTTGATTGGGCTTTGTGTTGTGCTATGGAGCAATGAACACATGCAGCTTACTGTACGTGTGAGCACCCGGAGCCGAGTATTTGTCATCTTACGTGGGTTCTAGAATTTGGTAAAAAAGGCGTCATCGTCGCTGTAAATTGTCAACAGGTGCGATGATGGCTCAGCCTACGGATTACACAGACCTAATTATGGCCTTGTGCCGCACAGAAAGATGGTTCTAATATGGAAGTGATTAATATTTTATGACGCACGATGTCCATACAGTGACAAAGTGGCCAAGTTACCGATGCTCTTCTATAAATATCAATGTATACCATTGGGGTCCTGTGAGTGACATCAGCTATAGAGCTGTAAACCGGATTCAAACAGTGACTTTTTTGTCAGCATTCTCCATTCTATTTTTAAAACAGACGTTCTCTACTACTTATTGTAACCAATTGTAAGCAATAAGTATATTGAGCTAGATGAGGGTTAGTTACAGTATATTCACATTACTTTTTTATGATACTTTAGCCAGGGCCGGATTTAGGCAAAACTAAAAGTGTGGCCCCAATATAAAACTATTTTATGAGCAGTCACAGTCAGTAAAAGGCTCCTTTAGTCCTGCACAATAATAACACTTTGTTACACGCTGTAGTAGGTGAGTATCTGTAATGTCGGGCACTTTATAGGATGATACAGATGATGGGAAGATGGATGATAGAAAATAAATATGAAAGATGATATAGATTTATAGATGCAGAAATATAAAGTAGATTATATATAGATAGTTATGAGATATAGAGTAGAAGATTTATTGATGGATGGATAGATAGATAGATAGGACATAGATAGGAGATAAAAAAAGACAAAAAGCTAGATAGGCAGATAAATGTTTAGATAGACAGATATATAGATAGAAAGTAGACACATTATAGGAGATCGATAACTAGACAGACAGATTATAGATATATAGACAGGGATAGATAATAAGCATCTGCACCCGGGCATTCAGCTAAGGGGTATTATAGGAGTAATACATCCCCTGCCCACAAAAGTCCACATGCAGGGGGCCCCTTTAGGACAGGGGGCCCTTGGCAAATATCCAGTTTGCCGCCCCTGCTAAACCTATAGCCATAGATATATACTGGCCTCCCTTTTGCCTCCGTGTGAAAAATATACATCCCGTCCAACAAGTTCCGTCTTTCCATCCTGCTCCCTCCTGCCAAGCATCTGTTCCCGGCCCACCCTGGGACCCAGTGTTGCCCTCTCCATTAAAGCCTATGGCAACTAAATTAACAAGTAGAGATATGAAGCTTCGACAAAAGAGTCCAAATTGAATTGGTCCGAAGCGATGTTGTTCCAATTGTTCCGGAAATTGGTATATAAACCCTTCCAGTCCTCTATAAGGATGTGTGCGGTCCATAGGAGACACTTCTTCCAGTGAAGCCGATCGGTGGTCCATACTGACATGCCTGTGAGTCTTCCGCATTCAGAAGATGGACTTACCTGTTATACACTCGCGTCTTGTGTTGTCTGGTGAATGTACAGAGGTCAAGGGCTATGGGAAGTGGAATTTGTAATAAACCCCAAACGACTGGATACATACAGTAAAAGTTGAGCTGAAACATATATTTTGAATGTGAAATGATATTGAACCTGGCAGCTGCTGTCATGATTACTTCATAGCCGACCCCGTAGTTCAGCAGGATTGACGCGTAACTCATGAAAAATGACACACACACTGCAGGCTCCCTGATGTCTTTACAATGCGGAGCGCGAGAGGTTGGGGGTTGTGTTAGCCATCGGGTGGTGAAGACAGGTGAAGGACGCGCTAAGAGGTCCCACAACTCGACCGTCTGTCAGATCGAGAAGGATTATTCTCCAGACGAGGGGTGAAAGTCCTAGAGATGACTGTGACATGTTGGGTTGTCGTGTGTAAAGGACGAGTTGGTAAATCTGCCGGAGCTCTTCTACATTGCAAATGCAAAGTATATTTTTCTCCAAGATTTCTGGTGTTGTGTCTAGTGCACCCGAAGCCTTGATGTGCCAGATTATACATCCATTTCCCGAATGCGTTTAGGAACCTGGATCCAGCACTAAGTGGAAGGATCCATAGTGCAAGCTCCATGGGGCACAGGTGACAGGTCATGCACTGATTGCACACCACTGGGGCAGGAATGACAAACTCCTTTTCACCAGGGGCCATATCAGCCTCATGGTTCCCTTAAAAGGGCCGAATGCTGAACATATTGTTAAATAACCTGAGACACTGCCATGACCACTATGTGCCCCCACAGTAGCAAATAGTCATAGTATCTTGCCCACAGTAGCCAATAGTCACAGTGCCTGCCGCAATAGTCTATAGTCACGGTGTCTGCCCCACAGAAACCAATAGTCACAGTGTCCACACACAGTAGCCAATAGTCACGGTGTCTGCCCCACAGAAACCAATAGTCACAGTGTCCACACACAGTAGCCAATAGTCACAGTGTCAACACACAGTAGCCAATAGTCACGGTGTCTGCCCCACAGAAACCAGAATGGCCAAATTCTACCCCCCCCCCCCCATAGAAATTCATGGATGTTCATGTAAAGTGTTCTTTTTGGGATCACAATATTGATGGCTTATACCTGGGATAGGTGATCACTCGTAGATTGATAAGGATCTATTTTTTCATAACACTGTCAATCAACCATTTGAAGAGACTTAAGGATACAATGAGGAGGTTACAGCTTATGTCTGAGGACCCCAACCCCATCTCCAAGGATCAGGGCCCCACCAATCTGATTTTGATATCCTATCACCAATACAGGAGGTCCCCTACTTAAGGACACCCAACTTACAGACGACCCCTAGTTAAAGACGGACCCCTCTGCCCACTGTGACCTCTCTGGATGTTACTGTAAGGTGTCTGTAATAAAGCTTTATTGACAATCCTTGGTCCCATTAAAGGAAAAAATTTTGAAACTCCAATTGTCACTGAGTTTTTTGTCTGGAGCTACAATTATAAAATATACAGTTTCGACTTACATACAAATTTAACTTAAGAACAAACCTATGAAATTGTCTTAGTGCCCGGATTCTGTTTTTATGGACCACACGTGATATTGAAAACTACAAAATCAATTTGCACTTTTTTTTTCATTCTTGATTCAGACAAGAAAAAATGTTCTCATCTCTAGCAACTTTCTTCCGGCTGATCCAATGCTGTGAGCTAGTGGCAACACGTCTGCAGTGTAAATCTCATATAATCTGACATTATTTTGCTTGTAAAAACCTTTAACTGCTCATTTGATCTATGTAATTGTGGACAGAGAGTATGACCTCAAAGTTGTAAGAAGTTGGTAGAAAGTTGTAAGCTTTAGCACATCGGGCAGAGCCTGAAATGAAGCAGCGAAGTTACAGTCACAGATTACTGGGCAAGGGCAGTGCATTTGCTATCATGTGGGCACTGTATTTGCCCCTCAATCATAATACCTTGTGATTCCTATACTAATCTATGCCACAGCATAGCCTCAAAGTATTAAAGTTCATGGATTTGTTTAAAGGGAATCTGTCAGCAGTTTTCTCAACAATACCCCAGTGGGGCCTGACCGCAGTGATGGGGTTGCTAGATTCCCAGTTACCTGATTGGCTGGCTTGGAGTGTGGCCTAGTGCCAGGATATGTCACAGTGGATTGGTCCACGAGAAAAGGTCATATCCATGCCCATCAGGGCCAGAAAGGAGATGCAAGAAGAGGTTGGAGGCCCAGATGTGGAAAAGGGATCCCCCGGGGACACTCCTGGTATGTGTGTGTGCTAACTGATCCCCAGGAAGATGGTGAAGGGGAGGCCCCTGGTGTTAGTGGCAGGCCAGGGGTCTCACCGGACATAGGAAATCTTGAAATAACTGGCAGCTTCTTTTGTGCACACAGTTCAGAACATCAGTATGTAACAGGCTGTAAATATTTCTTCCTGCGGGCACACACAAGGCGGTGGATTGGTTGGCTGTGGCTATGATTCCGTCATGAAATAGGAATTCGTTAGTACCTCGGCCGTGATCCATTGGTCAGAAGTCTAGAAATAGGAGCCAGATTGGTTCCGCTGCTTCTGCAGCAACGAGATGCAGACACACTGAACTCTCATGAGGCCTCGACAGAGCCTAAATTTATAGGCTTACTCTGTCTACACAGTTCTGGATTATACTGAGACTAACAACCAATCACCTGCCTGGGATTCTGCAGAAAAGTTGCATTACCTTCACACATAACATGTATCTCCGTAAATCGAAAAATAAAAAAAGTTATGGCTTGTGAAAAGAAGGGAGTTAAAAACCAAAAAGAAAAAAGGGGATCTCCGCTTGGTAGGTATTTTTCAAAAAGTTAAAAACTGAAACGCAAAAATGGAAAGGGCTCGGTAAGGAAAGGGTAAAAAGAGGGAACTTTAGAAAGGACATTTCATCCCCCACCTGAGTAGGGTAGTAGATCTGGTGACCGGTTCCCTTTAGGACCCCTTGAGTTTGGCCTATAGTATGATCTATATTGGAGTACATTTATTTTAAGCTTTCCCAAGGCTTTGTGACCTTTCCAGCTGAGATAAGAATCCCTGCGGAGTCAGACGTGTATTACAGGACACTTTTCCACATTTTCACAGCCGCTAATTGTGATTCCTCGCTACAAACCCATATAAGGAGTAATAAGAGGTATTATATATTCTCATGGTGTGCACCTCAAGCCTCTCCAGCACATGAAGTGTAAAGTGCTGTAATATTGATGTATTTCCAGGCGCTTTCCTCCTGCCAGATCTTATCATAAACTTCTGCCGGAGTCATAGTGCAGGAATCCAGATGCGGAGAAGCCTCCAGACAACACGAGCTTTCCAAGACATATTCCATAACTAAGTCAATGGCCTCCGGGTTATTACTAGAAGACGCTTTATTCACAGTTTCCTACGGAACAGGGTTACAGCGCACAAACGCCTGGTTTATTGCGGTGGCTCTTAATGTCAAGCCGCGCCAACAAGACACTGGGCCGTTCTCTCGCTTATTATGTAAATGGAGTCACAAAAGCAGTTCAGCTAAGGAAAAGCGATTCTATCTTGGGCACTTCTTTTTCTTCCCTTGCAGTGTTTGGCTGAGCGGGAATATATCCAGATGGAAAGAATGTGCTTTGTAAGAGGCAGTGAATGGTACAGATTGTTAATGTGTACAAGGCCATGCCGCAGGGAATCCCGGCTTACACTCCTATGACATAATTCCACCGGAAAGCAACGTATCGCTTCCTCTTCTTCAATGAAACAAAACAGGATCTGCTTCCTTTCTTAAAACTTTTCCATCATTAATATTCAGGGCAGGAGACTTTAAGACTTGTTGTTAAAGCTGTTATGAATGAGTTCTGTATGTAGCGGGGGTATAAATATTGGGGGCGCAGTCACTCTCCAGACCCTGGAGAAAGTTATGTTGTATGTTTGGGAGGTCGCTTAGAATACAGAGATGAAAATCTAGCGCCAGCATTGTCTGAATAATTTGATCAGCCTTTATGTAATTCCATATGTTAAAGGGTATAAATATTGGGGGCGCAGTCACTCTCCAGACCCTGGAGAAAGTTATGTTGTATGTTTGGGAGGTCGCTTAGAATACAGAGATGAAAATCTAGCGCCAGCATTGTCTGAATAATTTGATCAGCCTTTATGTAATTCCATATGTTAAAGGGTATAAATATTGGGGGCGCAGTCACACTCCAGGCCCTGGAGCTTGTGATATCGCATGTTTGGGATATCGCTTACATTACACAGATGTAAATCAAGCGCCAGCATTGTCCGAATAATTTGATCAGCCTTTATGTAATTCCATACGTTAAAGAGGATATAAATATTGGGAGCGCAGTCACTCTCCAGGCCCTAGAGCTTGTGATATTGCATGTTTGGGATGTCACTTAGCATACAGAGAGGAAAATCTAGTGCCAGCATTGTCCGAATAAAATGATCAGCTTTAATGTAATTTCATATGTTAAGGAGGTATAAATATTGGGGGCGCAGTCACTCTCCAGGCCCTAGAGCTTGTGATATCGCATGTTTGGGATATCGCTTACATTACAGAGATGAAAATCTAGTGCAAATAGATTTTATGTAATTCCATATATTAAAGGGGATTTCAGGTTGTAAAGGGAACCTGTCACCAGATTTGACCCCATTTAATGACACCTTCAAGTAGGGAATAGTAGGGAATGCCATTTCCTTTCTAGAATGTGAAATCTCACCTGTTCACCTATATTTTCGCATGACTTTTTAGGCAATTTTTTTTATACATAAAATGGCAAAATTTCATAACCGAGAGAATTGTAGAAAGGACATTTTACCCCCTACCTGAGGGGGCTGATAGATTAATGGGGTAAAATCCGGTGACAGGTTTTCTTTAAAAACTGACAACTTACCCAATTGCAGATATGAATGATTGTCATTTACATTGTTTTTGCTTTGTTACAGTTGCGAAACAGAAGAAGACATGGAGCAGGAAGGTCGTCTTCTTCCTAGGTGTCCTTTTTACCATGGGGATAATTGCTTTAATTGTAGTCGCCGTAGTGCAGAACAGACCGCTCCCAAAGAACATAAAGGTAATGCGAGTCACTGCTTACATCTCTCCGGACATGTTTAATGGGGTTTCCCATTACAGTATGTTATGTCATATTTCTCGGATTTGTCCCTGGGGTCGTATCCTCAGTATCCAATCGGAGAAGATCCGACTACAGGCACCAATGTCATTCCACTGTTGGACTGAAGTTCTGGGGACTTAGCTTCTCCCACATTTACATGGTTCCTGACCTTGCACTGCTGCAACCATAAGGACGACATCTGGCAGTGTGGGGTTGGTGTAAAAATAAGCACTAGCACTAGTTGATCCCTGCAAAATCCCTTCAAAGTAAATCTACCATCAAAAGCAAGAATGATAAACCATGCTATACACTGTGCATGAGCACTTCCCCCCCTCCCTCTGTGTGAGATAACATTAAATAGAGGGAGAGGAGAAGTGCTAAGGAAGCAGGGGGAGGGGAAACAATGTAACAGCCTGTGAAGCTACAGCACGGAGGGGCTCTGGTAAAACTCTGGTAAAAATTAGCATAATTCTTAAAGTTGATTTTAGAAGGAAGAACAAATATAAGATGATACCACAGTCCCAGAGGCTGGATCTGTGAATAAGTGCCCCTTTATTATGATGGATTTTGATGTTAGATTTCCATTGCCATCCCCTAGGCAGGGCTAGGGTGCCTTCTATTGGTGACTGCAGAATTGTAGGGTACTTTGACCTGGTGTGGATAAAACCATATTAAAAAAATAACAGAAAAAAACGTGTTTTGATGAGGGCTGTAAATTACATCCGTAAATTACAAAAAGGATGAAATAACAAAATTGCATAAAAACGTAAATCACCTGCTGAATCCTACCCATTGCATCAACTGGTCTCAGCGTTGAATGCTGCTATCACCGCAGTTGAGATGACATCGCCACTGCTGAGGCCGTTGTAGTCACGAGCTGTCAACGCTGAGACTGAGCAATTCAGCGGGAATAATGGATCTTTGTGCATACAGCTCCATCATATTAAGCAGCGAAGTAAACATATGACACAAACATAGGATGTAAACATACGGACACAATAAGACATTACACAGTAACAACATATGAAACTGTAAGGCTACATTCACACACATGTATGTATATACGTCCCACGTATATATACGGCCGATATACGTCCCCCGTACACTTCTATGGGTTCATGGCCCTATACGGGAGCGGTACGGTGCAGCACTGTACCGCTCCGTAGCCCGGGAAAAGATAGGACATGTCCTATCTTATCCTGTATTACGGCGCTGTGCACCATAACTTCCTATGGAGAGGGGCGGGGGTGAGCGGCGCTCACCTCCTCCTCCTCTCCCCGCGCTGCCATGTGCCCGCCGTGCTACGGTGCGGCGAGCACACTGCAGTGTGCATGTAGCCTAAGGCTACATTCACACGGACGTATGAAAACGGCCGTATCCGTACCGTACCGTTTTTTTACGGATTACATACGGCCACATTCATTTCAATGGACAATACGTCTGACCATTTATATTGCCATTGTTAACTCCGTTCCCTACTATACCATATACTGGCCATATAAAAATATAAAACATTCCCGTATTTCAGTACCGTATGCCCTAGAAGTCTATGGGAACGTATAAAATACGGGTTACATATGTGCTGCATACGGGTGAAAAACGTCAGGTGTATACGTCCCATAAATACGAGACTGGAGAAATCATACGTCCGTGTGAATGTAGCCTAAGAGTGAGAGCTTACAATCTATGAACTGATTCAGCATCATTGAAATTGCTTGCACCCTAAATACAAGTATTAAAAAAGTATCTCCTGAATTACCACAATGTTTCCTCATTTCTTTCTCAGCTGCTTTGGTGAAATATTGTGGGTGCTGTACATTGTAGGGTCAGGGAAGTTTTCTTAAAGAAATCTCCAGGCTGGATATTTGTAACACATAATTAAGATGGCAGCACATTCTCCATAATATCCCTTATCTCCCCTTGTCAGGTTTATTTTCATTGTGCAGCTTTTATCCGAGAGAGAACCTCATTAGTGTCAGCTTCAGACTGTAACGTACCATTTACCGCGTCTGGGACAGATTCCAGGACTGAAACTGCTGACAAATGTGCAAGATTATATACAGCATTACACAATTAGGCAGCTCTTCCATGTTACAATGTGCCATCCTATATTTATCCTATATAGGCGCACGCCAGCACCAACTGCAAGGTTGTGTATTAACAGGATTGGTACAGACAGACCGTGCCACTTATCTGCACGTCACTCCGCCTCTTACTATTGCAAGTTATTGTATTTGCAAATGTTATGTACAGGTAACTAGTACAATGTGGAAAATAGATAGAATACAGGGCACATGTAGTACCATAAAGTGCAAAGTTACATACTGCAGTACAGAAAGTACCATAGAGTGCACAGATATATAGTGCCATGGAGTGCACAGATACATAGTGCCATGGAGTGTACGGATACATAGTGCCATGGAGTACACAGATACATAGTGCCATGGAGTGCACGGATACATAGTGCCATGGAGTGTACGAATACATAGTGCCATGGAGTGCACGGATATATAGTGCCATGGAGTGTACGAATACATAGTGCCATGGAGTGCACGGATACATAGTGCCATGGAGTGTACGAATACATAGTGCCATGGAGTGCACGGATATATAGTGCCATGGAGTGTACGAATACATAGTGCCATGGAGTGTACGGATATATAGTGCCATGGAGTGCACAGATACATAGTGCCATGGAGTGTACAGAAACATAGTGCCATGGAGTGTACGGATACATAGTGCCATGGAGTGTACGGATACATAGTGCCATGGAGTGTACGAATACATAGTGCCATGGAGTGCACGGATATATAGTGCCATGGAGTGTACGGATATATAGTGCCATGGAGTGCACGGATATATAGTGCCATGGAGTGTACGGATATATAGTGCCATGGAGTGCACGGATATATAGTGCCATGGAGTGCACGGATATATAGTGCCATGGAGTGCACGGATATATAGTGCCATGGAGTGCACGGATATATAGTGCCATGGAGTGCACGGATACATCGTGCCATGGAGTGCACGGATATATAGTGCCATGGAGTGCACGGATATATAGTGCCATGGAGTGTACGGATACATAGTGCCATGGAGTGTACGGATACATAGTGCCATGGAGTGCACGGATATATATAGTGCCATGGAGTGCACGGATATATAGTGCCATGGAGTGCACGGATATACAGTGCCATGGAGTGCACGGATATATAGTGCCATGGAGTGCACGGATATATAGTGCCATGGAGTGCACGGATATATAGTGCCATGGAGTGCACGGATATATAGTGCCATGGAGTGCACGGATATATAGTGCCATGGAGTGTACGGATACATAGTGCCATGGAGTGTACGGATACATAGTGCCATGGAGTGTACGGATATATAGTGCCGTGCCGTGGAGTGCACGGATATATAGTGCCATGGAGTGTACGGATATATAGTGCCATGGAGTGCACGGATATATAGTGCCATGGAGTGCACGGATATATAGTGCCATGGAGTGTACGGATATATAGTGCCATGGAGTGCACGGATATATAGTGCCATGGAGTGCACGGATATATAGTGCCATGGAGTGCACGGATATACAGTGCCATGGAGTGCACGGATATATAGTGCCATGGAGTGCACGGATATATAGTGCCATGGAGTGCACGGATATATAGTGCCATGGAGTGCACGGATATATAGTGCCATGGAGTGCACGGATATATAGTGCCATGGAGTGTACGGATACATAGTGCCATGGAGTGTACGGATACATAGTGCCATGGAGTGCACGGATATATATAGTGCCATGGAGTGCACGGATATATAGTGCCATGGAGTGTATGGATATATAGTGCCATGGAGTGTACGGATATATAGTGCCATGGAGTGTACGGATATATAGTGCCATGGAGTGTACGGATACATAGTGCCGTGGAGTGCACGGATATATAGTGCCGTGGAGTGTACGGATATATAGTGCCGTGGAGTGTACGGATATATAGTGCCATGGAGTGCACGGATATATAGTGCCATGGAGTGCACGGATATATAGTGCCATGGAGTGTACGGATACATAGTGCCATGGAGTGTACGGATACATAGTGCCATGGAGTGTACGGATACATAGTGCCATGGAGTGTACGGATACATAGTGCCATGGAGTGTACGGATACATAGTGCCATGGAGTGTACGGATACATAGTGCCATGGAGTGTACGGATATATAGTGCCATGGAGTGTACGGATACATAGTGCCATGGAGTGTATTCGGATTCAGAAAAACTGCCGCATTTAAAAAAAAAAAAAAAAATTGGTCGCACGCGCCATACTTACATGCACCAGGAAGAGATCAGTGAACTCCGACGCAACTCGGTGGACCTCGGCGCAGCAGCGACACATGGTGGACATCGGGCGCATTACTTTCTTGAATCGCCGGAAGACCTGAACGCTTGTCCGAGAAGCCGCCACTGGAACGCGAATGGACCGGATAAGTAAATGTGCCCCATAGTGTCATGGAGTGCAAGGATACATAGGGGCAGATTTACTTACCCGTTCCATTCGCGATTCAGCGGCGCGTTCTCTGCGCTGGATTCGGGTCCGGCCAGGATTCATTAAGGTAGTTCCTCCGCCGTCCACCAGGTGGTGCTGCTGCGCTGAAAAGCATCGGAACGTGCTGGAGTTCACCGGGCCGGGCTGAGTGAAGGTAAGTGCAAGCTCCGCGGTTTTTCCGAATCCGTCGAGTTTTCGTTCGGCCACGCCATGGAGTGCTCGGATATATATAGTGCCATGGAGTGCACAGATATATAGTGCCATGGAGTGCACGGATATACAGTGCCAATGAGTGCATGGATATATAGTGCCATGGAGTGCACGGATATATAGTGCCATGGAGTGCACGGATATATAGTGCCATGGAGTGCTCGGATATATATAGTGCCATGGAGTGCACAGATATATAGTGCCATGGAGTGCACGGATATACAGTGCCATGGAGTGCACGGATATACAGTGCCAATGAGTGCAAGGATATATAGTGCCACGGAGTGCACGGATATATAGTGCCATGGAGTGCACGAATATATAGTGCCATGGAGTGCACGGATATATAGCGCCATGGAGTGCACGGATATATAGCGCCATGGAGTGCACGGATATACAGTGCCATGGAGTGCACGGATACACAGTGCCATGGAGTGCACGGATATACAGTGCCATGGAGTGCACGGATATACAGTGCCATGGAGTGCACGGATATACAGTGCCATGGAGTGCACGGATATATAGTGCCATGGAGTGCACGAATATATAGTGCCATGGAGTGCACGAATATATAGTGCCATGGAGTGCACGGATATATAGTGCCATGGAGTGCACGGATATATAGTGCCATGGAGTGCACGGATATACAGTGCCATGGAGTGCACGGATATGCAGTGCCATGGAGTGCACGGATACACAGTGCCATGGAGTGCACGGATATACAGTGCCATGGAGTGCACGGATATACAGTGCCATGGAGTGCACGGATATACAGTGCCATGGAGTGCACGGATATACAGTGCCATGGAGTGCACGGATATATAGTGCCATGGAGTGCACGGATATATAGTGCCATGGAGTGCACGGATATATAGTGCCATGGAGTGCACGGATATATAGTGCCATGGAGTGCACGGATATATAGTGCCATGGAGTGCACGGATATATAGTGCCATGGAGTGCACGGATATATAGTGCCATGGAGTGCACGGATATATATAGTGCCATGGAGTGCACGGATATACAGTGCCATGGAGTGCACGGATATACAGTGCCATGGAGTGCACGGATATATAGTGCCATGGAGTGCACGGATATATAGTGCCATGGAGTGCACGGATATATAGTGCCATGGAGTGCACGGATATATAGTGCCATGGAGTGCACGGATATATAGTGCCATGGAGTGCACGGATATATAGTGCCATGGAGTGCACAGATATATAGTGCCATGGAGTGCACGGATATATAGTACCATGGAGTGCACGGATATATAGTGCCATGGAGTGCACGGATATATAGTGCCATGGAGTGCACGGATATATAGTGCCATGGAGTGCACGGATATATATAGTGCCATGGAGTGCACGGATATATATAGTGCCATGGAGTGCACGGATATATAGTGCCATGGAGTGCACGGATATATATAGTGCCATGGAGTGCACGGATATACAGTGCCATGGAGTGCACGGATATATAGTGCCATGGAGTGCACGGATATATATAGTGCCATGGAGTGCACGGATATATATAGTGCCATGGAGTGCACAGATATATAGTGCCATGGAGTGCACGGATATATATAGTGCCATGGAGTGCACGGATATATATAGTGCCATGGAGTGCACAGATATATAGTGCCATGGAGTGCACAGATATATAGTGCCATGGAGTGCACAGATATATAGTGCCATGGAGTGCACAGATATATAGTGCCATGGAGTGCACAGATATATAGTGCCATGGAGTGCACAGATATATAGTGCCATGGAGTGCACAGATATATAGTGCCATGGAGTGCACGGATATATATAGTGCCATGAAGTGTATGGATATATAGTGCCCTCCCATGACACAGCCATACACAATGGCTCCTCCAGTGCCTCTAGAGATCTATTCTCAGTATGTTTTTGATGCAGCTCCTCAGGCCGGTTTCTATGCCAATCACCAGGACCAGAAAATATGTTGTCAGATGTCTGATGTTTTCCCATATTCTGTGCTGCAGCCATATCAGAGTCTATAAATAGATGCATGGTCGGGCAGGTGGCTTTAATTCACTCTGTTATCAATAATCCCACGTGTTCAGGAAAGCAAAGAGCTCAGGAACAAACATCACACACAGGTTATCTACTCTGACATACAGGACAACAGCCTGAAGATATCTCTTTCCCAGCAGCTGTACAGGCACCAGCAGGCAGCACAATGGCCATTATATATGAAGAGGAGGATTCTGGGTATACAATCACTACATCCCCAATATGACATATACACAGGGCCAGATTATAGGGGGGCTCCCGGGGCATGTGTCCCTGGGCCCCCACCACCCTTAATATGATGTTGTATATACAGCTAGGATCACATGCACATATTACATATATATCTGATTTAAGGATTAAGAGGCAGATGTACTATTATCCTGCCTATAATACTGAGACTGTAAACTTAGACCTTTGATTTTCTGCCATGTTTATTATGTTACTTCTCCTCAGTATGGCATAGTGCTGGACGCCGGCTCCTCACACACCAACCTGTATATCTATCAGTGGCCGGCCGAGAAGGAGAATGACACTGGAGTTGTGGAACAAGTAGCAGAATGTAAAGTTGAAGGTTAGTATTCTATCCATCCCATATCCATCCATCCATCCCATATCCATCTATCTATCTATCTATCCATCCATCCCATATCCATCTATCTATCTATCTATCTATCTATCTATCTATCTATCCATCCATCCCATATCTATCTATCTATCTGTCTCCTATCTATCTCCTATCTATCTATCTATCTATCTATCTCTTATCTATCTATCTCCTATCTATCTATCTCCTATCTATCTATCTCCTATCTATCTATCTATCTCCTATCTATCTATCTCCTATCTATCTATCTCCTATCTATCAATCTATCTCTCTCCTATCTATCTATCTATCTCCTATCTATCTATCTCTCTATCTATCTCCTATCTATCTATCTATCTATCTATCGATCTATCTCAAATCTATCTCCTATCTATCTATCTATCTATCTATCTATTATCTATCTATCTATCTATCTATCTATCTATCTATCTATCTATCTATCTATCTCCTATCTATCTCTCCTATCTATCTATCTATCTATCTCCTATCTATCTATCTATCTATCTATCTATCTATCTATCTCCTATCTATCTATCTATCTATCTATCTATCTCATATCTATCTATCTCCTATCTATCTATCTATCTATCTATCTATCTATCTCCTATCTATCTCTCCTATCTATCTATCTATCTATCTATCTAGAAAAGTAAAAATTCACAGCAGCACAGCGTCAAGAGAGAACCCCTAACAAGGGGGGGTGCAGAGAATCAGCAGTCCTGGTAGAAGACTGACAAGTATATAAATCCAAAAAATTGAGGCAGCACTCCAGATTGTGAATGGAAAAACGGAAGGGTTTATTCCAAAACCGGCGACGTTTCGGTGTTTATCACCTTTTTCAAGCAATGTGTGCATACAAAAGAGCAAACTTATATACCCCCTTGGTGGGAGGGTTCACAAAGTGACATCATAGACAAATGTGCAAATACAGCATAATTAAGGTAGCAACAGTGATATATAATAAAGTGTCAGTGCATTATTAATAAATATCACATACATATCACATCATGTCCTGTGTATAAAGATAACTCTACTGCGCATGACCGGAAGTCAGAAACAGGCGCATGTGGCCACCTCTCATTCCATTTTCTTCTCTACACATGCGCCTGTTTCTGACTTCCGGTCATGCGCAGTAGAGTTATGTAGACGCGATTAGGCGCTGGATCGCTATTACAGACACATGGAGACGCCGGACACCGGTAATCAGTCGCACATGATTTCTTTATACACAGGACATGATGTGATATGTATGTGATATTTATTAATAATGCACTGACACTTTATTATATATCACTGTTGCTACCTTAATTATGCTGTATTTGCACATTTGTCTATGATGTCACTCTGTGAACCCTCCCACCAAGGGGGTATATAAGTTTGCTCTTTTGTATGCACACATTGCTTGAAAAAGGTGATAAACACCGAAACGTCGCCGGTTTTGGAATAAACCATTCCGTTTTTCCATTCACAATCTGGAGTGCTGCCTCAATTTTTTGGATTTATCTATCTATCTATCTATCTATCTATCTATCTATCTATCTATCTATCTATCTATCTCATATCTATCTTTAATCTGCTGGGGATTATTATATCATATGCTTGCGCGTGGTGCTCCAGCGTATTATGTCCCCCCTCACTCCGCCGTGCTGGAAATTTCAGGAGGCTCCATCTTCCTGATTTATCCGATGACAGTTCTACCCCAGTCCTTGTATATAGCTAGTAGGGTGCTGCACCAGGACACCCTGTCTGACGAAGAATTACTCTTAGACCTGAGCCCAGGCTATAGCTAAAGTGCAGGTGCGGTAACACCCTGCGCTGGCCCACTCTGCTGTTGGGTCTGCACCCCTCCACACCCACTTGGCAAATAAAAACTGCCCTGCAAACCCTAATAAACATCCCTCACTATGCTCATAGACGGTGGACCTCATTTTAGCCTCAGCCTATGCAAATATTGAGTGGCTAACGTGTAATACCTTACATCCCCCGTAGTGGCCGCTATTGCTCCATCGTAAGACTGATCACATCACAGGCGATCACTTGATCACCAGACTTGTCATCATGAGAATTTTGTGAAATTTTCTAATATTGTCTTCCAAATCAGAACATAAGCCCCTGAAGGAGTGAGATAAGTGCGAGACGAGTCCTCTCCCTCATAGAAGAACGTGGGCCGCCTAATCTGTGGTTACCTCTGTTTGTTTCTCCATTGCTCTCCTTATCCACACTCATCCATCCTGATGACTAATATAAACTAAAGAAATAGGATATTCTGTTGTGGGTTTTCCAAAAATAGACATCCGTGAGTGATTAATGAGGCTGAAATTCCTCTGCGCGTCCGTTTTATTATTTTTTTCTTTCTTTCTAATTTAGTCTAAAGCCGTGAAAAGCAGTTGGATAAAACCTAAGTCCTGGCCCTCGTCCATTAGTCTCAAAATTGTGCGTAAAGGAAAGGACATCAGATTTATGAAATGTTTTATTTCTGTCTCACAGTGTCAGAGCTGTGCGTCTGCCAACAGCCAAACTGGCGAATAGTCAGGAAACAATCACAAGAGGATCATGATTAGTGATGACATCAGAGCGACGGTGACATCACATCTGACTTTCTGCTTTCTTTAAGAATTTGCATTACAGAATCCTGACAGAATCCTCTGTGTAGTCCCAGGGGTTGGGCATTGGTTTGGATGCATTTCAAAAAACAACGTGTGACTTGTCTGTGTTACGCACTCCTCGGCTCTCTGCCCCCACCTTTGTGCTCTTGTACAGCTACTCCCTCCTGCTTCTTCACAGAGCTCACAGCCTGCTGAGCTCACATCAGTGGGAGAGGGAGGAGCTGTACAGGAACACAAAAGTTGGGGGCTGAGAGCTAAGCAGTCTGCAGCACAGACAAGTCACATGTTGTTTTTTTTAAATGCAGCCAAACCACAGCCCAACCCCTGGGACTAAACAGAGGATTTTGTCAGGGTGCAAGGTAGGCAAATATGACTATTCTCACAACATTTTACTTGAGATGAGTCAAGTTTAGTGTTTGCAGGAGGAGTGTCACTTCTGTTCTGTGGCACCTAGAAACACATTTTTCGTGTCATACTAAAGATAACAATCTCCTCTTTCAGACCACATCTTTCACATTGTGACTTAAAGAACCAGAGATACAGGCAGTTCTAGACATAGTTGGAAATGCAAGTTGCAGATAAAGATCCAGTACCAGTCTACTTTTTAACTGCCTGTATGTCCAATTTTGTAGCTCACAGAACCACAAGGGATCTGAACCTTGATGGGGGCTTCTGAATTGACACCTGCAACCACTAAACTTGACTTATCTCATGTGATAATGAGGTGAGAAGAGTCTTATTTGTCTGACTTTAGGGGAGATTTTTTTTTATAAGTGAACAGATGAGATTTCACCGAAAAGAGGGAATTCTAGAAAGGACTTTTCATACCCGACCTGAGAGAACTCGTAGTTTAATGGGGTATAACTTGATGACAGGTTCCCTTTAAATATGTGTTGAGCTGCCATTATTACCATAATTATCATAATTATATAATTATCTCCATCCACAAAGATAGATACTAAACAATGCAAATTTCCTTGCTTAGAGGATACTCTTTAAGGTTAGAATCCATATTTTACAAAGAATGTAAACTAAAAATTCACAAAATAGATATTTTTTGAAATTTTTGTAGACATGTCAGTCATCCAATCAATTGGTCCGCCCCTCTACCCTCGAGAATCGCACTGGGAAGTGGGCGTGGTTAGCCTGGTGACCTCATGCTCGTCATATTAATCAAATGCGACTTTTTTCCCCCCAAATGTAACAACAACAAAAAAATTGTCGCAATGTCACTCCAGTAGGGGGGGCGACTGCATAACTTTGTTTTCTCTTCCAAAAAGGTAACGGTATATCTAGCTACTACCTGAAGCCTGCGGATGCTGGTCCTTCTCTTCAGCATTGCATTAGCAGAGCCCAAGAAAAGATTCCAGCAAGTCAACAGAAGGAGACACCTGTGTATTTAGGGGCCACTGCTGGAATGAGACTTCTCAGGTATATTACCCCGCCAAGCGATCAGGTGCTAGAGCTATGACACTCAGGGTTGTAGGTCATAGATAAGTCATACCGGGGCTTTGCTCAGAAGTGCTCCAGTGTTAGGTAAAGGATTTCCACCAAATAATATCATATATTCATTGTATAGAACAGGAACCATCAACAATGTTCACAAGAAACAAATTGATCAATAAAGTGAAGAGTTATAGCATCCAGAGCCGGTGCCAGCACCAAGTGCCGGGGCCCAGAGCTGCTGGGGGGGCCCACATAAGGCTGTACACAGGAGTGAGAGGGGGATTCATATAAAAATACCAAAAAGGGGCTGTTTGGGGTGAATATGAGGCTGTTTTAGTTTCTGTATTTTTAATGCCTCCACTAGAGTTCACTGCAAAGGGGCCCACTGAGGCCCCGTCGCCCAGTGGCCTCCTGAAACCTGGAGCCGACCCTGATGGCATCTACTGACCAAGTATGGAGCTAGTATAGCAGTGGAGTTTACTGCAAAGGGGCCTACTGAGGCTCTGTCACCCAGGGGCCTCCTGAAACCCAGAGCGGACCCTGATGGCATCTACTGACTGAGTATGGAGTTAGTATAGAAATGGGCAGCGTTGCCCAATGAAATGATCAGTCACTCTCCTCCCCACAGCCAGGTCTGTTTGGTTGTACAGCAATCATCTGATCAGTGCAGAGCAGCCAATAGAAATAGCTTCTTGCCCGGCTTGTCAGGGAAGGAGCAGAACTTGTGCCACTAAAGCTGAGGAGTAAGGGATTATATTGTTAGCCCCCAATGGGGAAGAAGACTGATTCTATCCAGTAAGACGGGCACAAGGACGCAAACAGGATGAAACCAGTAGTGTTTTATCCTATATACACTGTGATATACTGTAAAACAGCATTTATGGCCAATTGATGTGTTACACCCCATGGAAAGTATTTGTGAAGTTAATTTTTGTTCAGTATTAAGCCGTCATTTAGTAAATATCTTTTTCTACTCTAGGATGATGAACCCAGCGGTGGCCAATGAGGTTCTGACTTCGGTGGAGAATACGCTGCGTTCTTCTCCCTTTGATTTTCAAGGCGCCAGAATAATTTCAGGACAAGAAGAAGGAGCCTATGGCTGGATCACAGTTAACTATCTGCTAGGAAACTTCATTCAGGTGGCACATTTGTTGTTGTGTTTCTGTCGTACTCGTACATTATACATTTATTAATAAAGATTATTATTATTTAATTTTTATTCTTATTTTCCCTCTTAGCAAAGGTCATATTTTAGATCAGTAAGGACATCGGGTGCTCTGGATCTCGGAGGAGCCTCCACGCAGATCACGTTTGAGTCAGACGACTTTATCGAATCTGAAGATAATTCCTTGCACTTCCGATTGTATGGGAGAAGCTACAATGTGTATACACACAGCTTTCTATGCTACGGAAAAGACCAGGCCCTCCGCCTGCAGCTGGCGAACAGGATAGCGGTAAGTCCCTATCCGGGAGACGCATGGGGGCTGAAGACATAAAACGGCAGGATAGTTGTAAATCAAAAGAGTATATAATAACATACAGTATATAGAATGTATTTATTGTTTCATTGAAATTGTCTGTAGCAGTAAAAATTGCTGTGAAGGTAACACAGGCTAAAAGAACATCGATCTCTGCTTGCTGTGATTTGATAGGACACTTCACTGTTTCTTCCTGTGGATAAACACTGGACCCTGGTCATGTGATGTCACACAGGTGCACAGCTCGTTATATACCTGGTGTTGCGATGTCACACAGGTGCGCGGCTCATTACATCCCTGTGCAACATCCCCCACCGGGGCCTAGCCTTTTCTTGGGGCCTGGAGACAGCCGGGGCCCAGAATACCGGAGTGGCTGACGGTTTGCGGCCTAGGGCCCGCTGGTGTCCCAGTGCTTGGTATGGGGACCGGAGCGCTGTCCTACAGCCTGGCAGATCTCCAGCAGGTGGTGTGTGCAAGAGATATGGAGGGAGAGGCTGATGTACTGGTTCTCCCTGGGCCACCCTTAGTGTCTGTAAGGTATGTCCCTGGGTAATGGATTGGGAAGCCCGTGGTGGTGACGTATCCAGGCAAAATTTTCAAATCAACTCACGGTTCTTTATTGAACAACAGGTAGCAAACACTGTGCCTAAACGGTCAAACAGCAGATTCAGATTCTGGTCCTGGAGTGGTCATGGAGATTGATCCGCAGGAAAAAGCACCAGCCTGGTAATAGATGCAGGCTGGGGTAATGGAGATGTAGCTGTGTCCAAACTGTGTCAGTTCCTGGGATTGGGTTCTGTGGCAGCACTAGAGGTGTGCT
Organism: Engystomops pustulosus; assembly: GCF_040894005.1. NCBI lineage: Eukaryota > Metazoa > Chordata > Amphibia > Anura > Leptodactylidae > Engystomops > Engystomops pustulosus. The sequence goes on from NC_092421.1 coordinate 85,062,081, forward strand.
GTATACTCTATCTCTTCACTCTGACAGCAAGTCTGACTCTCTGCTGTGTGGAAAGACCATGAGGTCAGACAGACCAGCTAACACTGGACTAAGACCATGTGATCCCATGGCACAGGGGTTTTATACTCCAATCACACTCCAGTTTACAATACAGCCTCATAATTGCATAACATCCAGTCCACAGCTCCTGACCTGGAGAGGGCACTATTCACAACTACCAGCCTGCCAATGCATTGGCAGGGGTGTTGCACCTGTGATGTCACAGAGGTGCGTGGCTCGTATCCCGGGCAATGCTAATGCTTATATAATATATTATTACTTTAAGTTGATATTTCCCCTAGTGCCACCTACCACAGAACACCTACTCTACCCATAAGCCTACAGGAGACATCTTTCACCCGGTGCTGTGCCGACATGAGAGACAAACCAGCAGCCTCCCTTCCTCCAAAGAAACTTTTAGTATAACTATTCTACCCTGCACTTTATTCCTGTACGATGTGCAGTAATCTATAGTTAAACTTAAAATATTTGAGAAATTACCTAACGTAACGTGATCCATAATTACCAGAAAATAACACGAAAAAGCGACAGTAAAGCACAATAGACTTTATATAACCGCCCCAAGTCTAAATAATCCCGTACTCGCTGCGATCGCGGCTTAATATTTTGCTATAAATAATCAGAACTCCAAATTGCTGGAGCGAAAAAAAAAAGTTTCAGAAGCGAAACAAGAATCGCAGAGCAATTTGTAGGAACAATTACTCAACTAAAATACTCTGTAACTATTTGAGGATAAAGGGAACAATAAAAAAAAGTTAATTGCTGCCATTGTGCGGCTGGCAGGGAAAAGATGGCTGTGCTAGGTTGGAAAATGATGTTTTTTCGGCATCAATTGTAGGGGTATAAGAATGTTCTCCATGCCGAGGATATATTTTAGTCTGATAAGCCTCCAGTATTCTGAGCTGTGGCCTATTAAAGGGGTAATCCCGTCTTATAATGTAATGATGGGTCCAACCTCTGGGACCCCCACCAGGAATTGAGATTGAGGGCTTATTTGCAGGACACGTATTCAGTGCAGCACTTATCTGCTGGTAAACACAAGTCATGGAGACGGAAGAAGGAGACTCATTGTACCTATGGAATCCGGTGCAACATTTTGGGGGTCATTTACTAAGGGCCTGAATCGCGTTTTTCCGTCGGGTTACCCGAATTTTACCGTTTTGCACCAATTTTCCCTGAATTGCCCCGATATTTTGGCGCACGCGATCGGATTGTGGCGCATACGGAAATCAGGCGGCGTGGCCGTAGGAAAACCCGACGGATTCGGCAAAACCGCCGTATTTTTTTTAAAAAAGTGTTGCTTGACACGCGCTTACCTGCACCCAGGGTAGCTTGATGAACTCCAGTGAACTCCGACGGAATTCAGCGCAGCAGCGACACCTGGTGGACCTCGAGCGCACTACCTTAGTGAATCGTCGGAAGACCCGAATCCTCCACAGAGAACGCACCGCTGGATCGCGAATGGACCGGGTAAGTAAATGTGCCCCTTTATGTCTATAGATACTTTTTAATCTGTCTCCATGGTTATCTGATCCTATTATTTTGCAGTCACCTCCCCTGCAGATTAATGCCCCGCCCCTGAGGATCTAAAGTTACCATGAATCAAGTGTCATTGTGTATGTTTGTATAGCTGCCCCATAAAAATTCACGAAGCTTCAATCACACTGAAGCTTCACTCGCCGGGAGGATTTAGGGTGACTTTTGGTTCCCTTCTCTTGATTGTCGCAGGTTTTGGAAACTGTACTTTGTAAGAAGAAAGCAGATCACACTCCATCACACCTCCATGGGTGATGTAACGGTGCTGCGGGTTGCCTTCTGGAATGCAGGGCAATCACCATGGATGACACCACAATAAAATCCAATTACTTTATTCTTGTTTCATGATGAAGCCCATAAGGTGGAAGGAGCCTACATAAATCTAGTGTCATGACGAAGAGCATCTGTATTGCTCAGTAGTTGTAGACTACTACTGTTCCTGTTTAGGAATATCCATAACATACATTGGCTGGTTTACTAATGGTGTTAAAAAGTTAGACGAGACGGTCTAAGGCCTCATGGACACGCACATATGACAATGGGCGTATATACGGGTAGCATATTACAATGCGCTATACAGTCACTCATTTACATGACCTATTGCCTGCCGTACTGTGAGTATATAGAGCATTTTCTATTTTCTCTGGTATTTCTGTTCCGTATGCCCCAAAGAAGTCTATGGGAATGTATAAATTACGGGTTGCATACACGCTGCATATGGTTGTGCACCTCATGCTGTATATATATATATGTGCACTATCCAGGGAGACCACGACCAGTGGGAGGGGCATTCTGTCAGCAGCCAATAGTCAGCCATCATTTACCAGAACCAGTATTTTATACGGATACAGAGCCACACGTCCTCATCCAGGGGAAAAACGCCCTGTATTTACGGCCAAAATACAGCTGTATATACAGAACAGGAAGAAACATCCGGCCGTGTGCATGAGGCCTTAGGGTGCATTCACACTCACATAATGGGGACCAATATCCACAATTCCTCACCGCACCGTGACCGCGCACTAAGATATATAGCACTGTCCTATTTGCCGTGTTACGGCGCTGGCCCTGTGCTTCTCTATTGAGAGGAGAGGGGTGAGCAGACCCCTCTGGGGTGAGCACATGTTGTCTGAATGAGGCCTTATGCTGCACCAGATGTAACAAATGGCAATACATCCGGCTTAAGTGCATTATAGTCTCGTCTACCTTTCTTCACCTACTATTTGCTTGCTTGGTCTTGATGCTTTTTTCCTGCTGAGCCCGCCTCCTTTGCGCAGAGCCCGCCTCCTTTGAGCCGAGCCCGCCTCCTTTACGCTGAGCCTGCCTCCTTTGTGCCGAGCCCGCCTCCTTTGCGCTGAGCCTGCCTCCTTTGTGCCGAGCCCGCCTCCTTTGTGCCGAGCCCGCCTCATTTGTGCCGAGCCCGCCTCATTTGTGCCGAGCCCGCCTCATTTGTGCCGAGCCTGCCTCATTTGTGCCGAGCCTGCCTCATTTGTGCCGAGCCCGCCTCATTTGTGCCAAGTCCGCCTCATTTGTGCAGAGCCCGCTTCCTTTGTGCTGGGCCCGCCTCCTTTGTGCTGAGCCACACCCATTTTTTGGTAACAATCTCAAAAAAGTGTATAAAACAGTTTAATGATGTGTTACTACAGATTCCAGGGCAAATTTTAAGTAAACGTATATGGAGAAAACTGTACATAAATCTCTGCAATGACTGGTGCAGCGTTGGGGTCCGTTAGACCCCCGTACAGGGAATGGGGCCGTGCATTTTATAATGTATAAATGTGTCTATATTGATCCTTCCAATGTCGTCCATTACAGAACATACAGGATGTCTCCCTGTTGGATCCCTGCTTTAACCCAGGATATACAAGGAATCTCAGCACCAGTGATCTCTACAATAGCCCCTGCATATCCCACCGGCGGACCCCCACAGCACCGGCGAGCATTCGCATCGAGGGATCGGGGGATTATAATCTATGCAAGAAAAACGTCCAGGAAATCTTCAACATTTCCCATTGTAGCTTCTCCAAATGTTCATTCAATGGCATTTTCCAGCCCATTTTACAGGGGGAGTTTAGGGTGAGTAAAGCGTTTACTTCTCATGTGAAGGAGGATTAGATGTACCAAATATTCAGGAAACAAAGCATCAGTAGAGGTTATTAATATATTTGCCTCCTGTATCTCTCCATGTCTCTGCACATGTACATGTGAATAGAATTTTGAGGCGTTATAGCATTCAGTCCCTGGTGGTCCAGTATTATAGCATTTAGTGTCTAGTGCTCTAGTGATATAGCATTTGGTCCCTCATGCTCCACTGTTCTAGCATTCTGTCCCTGGTGGTCCAGTGTTGTAGCATTCAGTCCAGGGTGGTCCAGTGTTGTAGTATTCTGCCCTTTGTACTCCACTGTTTTAGGATTTGGTCCCTCGTGCTCCACTGTTCTAGCATTTGGTCCCTGGTGGTCCAGTGTTCTATCATTTGGTCCCTGGTGGTCCAGTGTTCTAGCATTCGGTCCCTGGTGGTCTGGTGTTCTAGCATTCGGTCCCTGGTGGTCTGGTGTTCTAGCATTCGGTCCCTGGCGGTCTGGTGTTCTAGCATTCGGTCCCTGGTGGTCTGGTGTTCTAGCATTCGGTCCCTGGTGGTCCAGTGTTCTAGCATTTGGTCCCTGGTAGTCCATTGTTCTAGCATTTGGTCCCTGGTGATCCAATGTTCTAGCATTCGGTCCCTGGTGATCCATTGTTCTAGCATTCGGTCCCTGGTGGTCTGGTGTTCTAGCATTCGGTCCCTGGTGATCCAATGTTCTAGCATTCGGTCCCTGGTGATCTAATGTTCTAGCATTCGGTCCCTGGTGATCCATTGTTCTAGCATTCGGTCACTGGTGATCTAATGTTCTAGCATTCGGTCCCTGGTGATCCAATGTTCTAGCATTCGGTCCCTGGTGATCCAATGTTCTAGCATTCGGTCACTGGTGATCTAATGTTCTAGCATTCGGTCCCTGGTGATCCAATGTTCTAGCATTCGGTCCCTGATGATCCATTGTTCTAGCATTCGGTCCCTGGTGATCCAATGTTCTAGCATTCAGTCCCTGATGATCCATTGTTCTAGCATTCGGTCCCTGATGATCCATTGTTCTAGCATTTGGTCCCTGGTAATCCAATGTTCTAGCATTCGGTCCCTGGTGATCCAATGTTCTAGCATTCGGTCACTGGTGATCTAATGTTCTAGCATTCGGTCCCTGGTGATCCAATGTTCTAGCATTCGGTCCCTGATGATCCATTGTTCTAGCATTCGGTCCCTGGTGATCCAATGTTCTAGCATTCGGTCCCTGGTGATCCAATGTTCTAGCATTCGGTCCCTGGTGATCCATTGTTCTAGCATTCGGTCCCTGGTGGTCCAGTATTCTAGCATTCAGTGCCAAGTGCTGTAGAGCTACAACATTCAGTCCCTGGTTGCTCCGCATCATGACATGTAGTGACCCAGTAAGGCAGCCTTTATTCTATTGTAACCCATTTCTGATAGAAACCAGAACCATGATGATCCAACCACCAATCACTCTGTAGGATAATTAGTTTCTAATGACATTTTGTGTCCAGTGACTTATTCCTTGAGAGACCAGTGTGATCAACTACTTTTGGAAATTAGAATTCCAGTCTAATCCCTGATAACCTGCAGACCAGTAAATACATATGTATCCCAGCATTACTAGGAATGTGCTATCCCGGGATAGTGCTTTATGTATTGTGTGTCCATGGACCAGGGCTGTCAGGTAAAGTTCCTCAGACCCGATCCGTCTTCTTCTTTCAGGCCTTCTCCGCTTTCTTTTTTGTCATGGATTTCCTAAAGCTCAGCAAGGAGAAGTTCTCTCTGGAGGTGGTGAAGGAGACGGTGGAGAGACACTGCTCCAAACCCTGGAGTGAGGTAAGTCCCTAACGGTTACCCTTATCTGGGCAGGAGGGGGGGAGGGAGCCTTTCTAAATGATATCTACCTTTCGTGTTCTTTAAGGTGAAGAGCCAGTCTGGAAAAGTCAAGGAAAAGTATCTGAGCGAATATTGTTTCTCTGGAGTCTATATAATAAATCTGCTTGAACTTGGTTATGGCTTTAACTCCAGCAGCTGGAATGACATCACATTTTCAGGCAAGGTAATGGCATTGTATCCTGGAAACACAAAAATATCTATCAATCTATCTGTCTATCTCATATACTATCACAGGAAATACAAGTCCTCCTTTTTTTAAATCTGGGATTGTATTTTTTAGGACTTAGAAGATCCTAAAATTGGCAACACTTCTCAAAACAGATTCCACTGTGTCCCAAAAACCAGGCCACATTCTAGAAGCTACGTGTGAACATCTAAGTGTCCTCCATAAATCAATATTTCGCAGAACACCCTTACAGCAATCGCTTAAAGTAATTGTCATTACGGGGGAGTTTAGGCCCAATCTCCATCACAAGGTGACCTGAGGTCATTGAGATTTGTAGCTTCCGTTTTATCCACAGCTTTCTAGGTCCTGTCATAGCTTTTCAATTGAGAAGACCTCCGGACTACGATTGTAGATTTACAGCTTTACTTGAGATCTTGTCCAGTTGCATGACTCCCTTTCGGCCAAGCTTCAGCTGTTGGATAGATGGCCTCACATTTCACTATACTACTTCATTGTTCACTTACCAGACTCATGGACAGCAACAATTGCTGATATGTTAACACAAGCTCCAGACCATCTGCTTTTATAGAAGTGGTCACACTGGCTGACAATCAAATAGTCAAGAACATTTGATTGGCAGCTCCTGGCTGCTCCTTATGGAAGCAGTAAGGTTTTGTTTAATTTTTCACACAAACACTTTAAGTTTTGGCCTAGGTTTGGTTAAGTAACTTATAACAGGGTGGAATCTGTTGTGTTGTTGTTGATTGGAAGTTGCATTCACCTAATTTTAAGGCCTAGAATTTTTTTTTAAATGTTCTGATGATAAATCCATAGAATTTCAAGAGGTCTAACTTTTATTTCTCATGACTCTATCTTATCTATCTATCTATCTATCTCCTATCTATCTATCTATCTATCTCCTATCTATCTATCTATCTATCTCCTATCTATCTCTCCTATCTATCTATCTATCTATCTATCTATCTCTCCTATCTATCTATCTATCTATCTATCTCCTATCTATCTATCTATCTCCTATCTATCTATCTATCTATCTATCTCCTATCTATCTATCTATCTATCTATCTATCTATATATCTCCTATCTATCTATCTATCTATCTATCTCCTATCTATCTATCTATCTATCTATCTCCTATCTATCTATCTATCTATCTATCTATCTCCTATCTATCTATCTATCTATCTATCTATCTATCTATCTATCTATTTATCTATCTATCTATCTATCTATATATCTCCTATCTATCTATCTATCTATCTTATCTATCTATCTATCTATCTATCTATCTATCTCCTATCTATCTATCTATCTATCTCCTATCTATCTATCTATCTATCTATCTATCTTATCTATCTATCTATCTATCTATCTCCTATCTATCTATCTCTTTCTTTCTTTCCATCTGAGAAAGACCTCCAGGTTCACTACCACCTTTTTTGTACCCTTCTTCAGATCCATGGCAGTGACGCTGGATGGACTCTTGGATACATGCTCAATTTAACCAATATGATCCCAGCAGAGCTTCCTCTTTCCCCTCCGCTGTCTCACGGTGGTTACGTTGGACTCATGGTCTTTTTCTCAGTCTTCTTACTATTCATCCTTTTGACTTGCTGGCTAAGTTTCCGGAAGCCAAAGTGTATACAGAAGGGCATCATTTAGGAACATCTTAACGAGTGGATCACTTGCCGAGTGATTTGAGAGCTGCTCCGTGGATTTGCCTTGCCATGGATTCCTACGGTGACTCTGCAGAACCTGGATCAGCCAGGACGGGACAAGAAGAGAACACTGAGCCTCTTCTTGCATTGTGGGACCATACAAGCCATGCTTGGATCACAACTATTGGAATATTTGATCGACTTCATATTGATGAAGCTTTTAACTAAGATTATTTTTTCAAGTGGAACATGATGGAAGACTGTGAGTAGACTAGACTAAATATATATATGGATGAACGTACCCATGGGGCTTACGTTCGGAACTACAAAACATAAACTGATCTCAGGTGACATCATATAATTAGGTCTATCATTGTATTTTTCTAAGCCCTTGTCATTTCTAATAGGTTGCATTCCCTCGTCCTTGTCGAAAGCCATAGCATTGCTATCGTGTACATGTTTATATATAAAAGCAGCAAAAACTTCCAACGTCACTGTGGTGTGAGTGCTTGACCAGACACTGTGTCGTCAACGGCAAGAGATATTTTTCATCTTAAACAAGACGATAACTTTTACGTAGAAACGCCCTTAAAGTGACTTTCCAGTCCCTAGCTAAAATGTAACCAATACATGGTCAATGTACAGTGAACATTCCGAAGGTCTGATGATGTCATGGCCATGTGATCAGTTCCCTCCAATACACGAGGTGGATCTCGTGGCTATGACATCATCAAAACTCTAAGATCTAGTATCTTCCGTATCACACCACTTGGATTTATGTCCCTGAAGAAGGACAACACATTCCTAATTTTTTTTTCTTTTTTACCATTTGTTTGTTGTCTGTTTCGGAAAAGTAAAAATGGAAATATGTCTGTAATTCTGCTCTGATTTGTTTTCTGATATATTATTATAGGGAATCTGTCAACAGTTTTGACCATAATAAATTGCTGACGGTAACAGATAGAGGCGGAACCTCAGAAGCTGTGGCTCGACATTCCAGTATGTGAGACATATGAAGGATTCAGATCCAGGTCAGAGATCACATTTCAATAGGTCACCGTTCATACACCTTCGCTATGCGTTCTTTACTTTCTATCCTCCACATGCTTATATAACAGCAATTTCTAGAGGGAAATCATAAAAGGAACATTGCATAGCCTGTAGTGTAAAAAAAACTGTATGGGGGTCATTTATCATTAGGCGGCTCTTTGGGACAGTTCTATGTCTATTTTTGGAGATCCGCTGCCCATCAGATTCATTTAAGTGTTTTGGGCCCTTTAATAAATGTTCTTATCGTCTATTTTCTGTCTGGGTATTTTTTTTCAAAAAGTCCCAAAAAAAAAGTCTCAAAGTGCATAAAAAAGTCCCAGCACATAGAGCAGCACAGGGAATGGAGTAACTGTGAGACTTTTAGGAGACTTTTTGCAAAAGTCTCAAGTCATGAATGTGGCTTTGCTCACAGTAGTTCTATGTTTACACCGGATTAATGAGGAGGAGGATATAATCCGGTGAAAGTTCTTAGCAGTGAAAAGTCTCAAAAAAACTCAATGTGACAACTTGGAGACTTTTTATGCCAAAAAAACCCAGGAAAACCAATGATAAATGTAATCTACAGGCCACGCTATGGTCCTTTTATGATTTCCCTCTACAATTGTTATTATATATTACGCATGTGGAGGATAGGAAGGAAAGAAGGCACAGCCAGGGTGTCTGAACGGGGACCTATTTTTCTGGAAATGTGATCTCTGATGTCAATAGAAGAACCTGGGTCTGAATCCCTTAAATGTCTGTGTTTTGGAACCTTGAGCCACGGTTTGTGTGGTTTTGCCTCTAGCTTCATTGTATTTAGGAACTTTGCGGGATCAGTCTAAAATAACGGGATATAGAGCTCCAGGGCCAGGAATAAGAAGAGCGGAGGTTTAGATAAATTGTGAAATTGCAGACAGTGGTTGGCTTCGTCCCCGGAGAGCTGAGTAACCAGTGGCAGCAGGACTGTGAAAAGTGAACTTTTAATCCAGGTTTCCTGCTCCTTCGAGTGTTCTAGACGGGTCTCTCAGCCTGAAAATATATACCTTATATACTCGAGTATAAGCCTAGTTTTTCAGCACAACATTTGTGCTCAAAAACCCTAACTCGGCTTATACTCGAGTCGACTAAAAACAAAGACAAAACTCACCTTTCTGACGTCACCCATAGGTCCTCTTCTGTCTGAGACAGTCTGAGACAGAAGAGGACCTATGGGGGACGTCAGAAAGATGAGTACAGTGTTATTTTTTTTCCTGCTACAGGGGCTGGGCAGGCTGTATACTACAGGGGCTGGCAGACTATATACTGGGAGGCTGTTACCAATGCATTTCCCACCCTCGGCTTATACTCGAGTCAATAGGTTTTCCCAATTTTTTGTGTTGAAATTAGGGGTCTCGGCTAATACTCGGGTCGGCTTATACTCGAGTATATACGGTATATATACTCATATATACCCATCTAAACAAATGGAATGTGACCAAAAATTGTATTCAGAGTGCCATGACCGACGGCTCCTCTGGGCAGAAGGGGAAAGTGTAACAGGGTAAGGCTACATTCACACAACCATTGGGGGATGTATACTCGGCTGCTGTGTATATACGTCCCCCATAGGCCGGCAATGGGCGGACAGAGCGGTAAGGTGCGGCACCGTACCATGTATCTCAGTGAAGAGGAGCGGGGGTGTGCAGCGCTCACCCCTCCTCCTCTCCCGTGCACTACGGCATGGCGGGCACATGTTCGTGTGAATGTAGCCTAAATACAACATGGGTGACCCTATTAGGGTATTGTCTTTACCCTGGTAAACTTTCTTGTGCGCTCCCCACAATATAAAATTGTACAAACCAAGACAAATTAACATTGTGACAATAGATTGAAATGAAAGTCTTACAAAAGTTTGTACAACCTCTAGAGAGAATGAAAAGATATTTCCTGTCTGCCCTGAACTTCACTTCAAAATGCAGAACTTAAAAGGGATTTTCAGTTCTTGAAGGAAATAAACACTGCAAAGGCAGAAATTATTAGAAAATGAATGAAGACCTACCTCCCTGGAGGGTCCCCCATGACTGTAGAGGTGGTTCCCAGGCTCAGACACCTCCGATCCCAGGGGAGAAGGATTGCTGCAGTCACGTTCCTTCCCCTGCGGATGATGGCTGAGCCAATCCCTGGTCTGAATGAAGGTCACATGACTGCAGAGTCCAGGGATTGGCTCACAAGCAGAATGACGTCCTGCACATTGCAGACTTAGGGGCCTCCTGGAGAGGTAAGTAGGTTTTCTTTTTTTCCTTTTTCCGGCAATATCACAAGGTAACTTTTATAATGGGGTAGAACTTGGACCAAACCAAGTGCTCTTAGATTCCTTTCAATTCTCACCCCATAGGTGGACATGTGTTTGGCATGTCAGGGTACCCGACATCACTCCCTGGTCAGGATGGGGGCTCCCTAATCATCTGACGTAGGTCTGTTTTATGTAGATCCCTTAATGAGAAGATCCAATGGATCAGCTCATTATCAATGCAACATTGTAGCCATTCAATGTAATAAGTTGGCCCATCCTACAGGTGTCCATACACATTAGATTTGGCTGATTTCAGCAGGGGGAACCTGAATATAAGATGACATCAGTGAATAAAGGGGCAGGCATATAGATTTTTGTCTATGCCTGATCCTTTGTTCTTAAAGAGAACCTGTCAGCAGGGTTTCAACTAAATTACAAGCTCCATCATGTAGGGTATGAAACGTCCTTTCTAGAAATCCATCATTGATGTGAAATCTTCCTTTAAAAAATCTTCCTCCAGTGTCAGGCAAATATGACTCTTCTAACCCCTTTTCACACGAGATGAGTCAAGTTTAGTGGTTGGCGCGGGAAGGTCCATTCAGAAGCCTTTGCTCTATAGCACGTAGAAATATGTTTTTGTGTTCTATTATAAGATAAGAATCTCATCCTTCCAATCACAAAAGGCTTAAGGCTTTGTGAGCTACAGAACCAAAGGTACAGGCAGCTAAAGACATAGTTGGAAATGAGATCCGCAGCTAAATAACCAGTTCCTGCTTTTATTTAACTGTCTGTATGTCCAGGTCTGTAGCTCACAGAACCACAAGCCTAAAAGATCGAAAAGATGAGATTATTATCTTTAATATGACACAAAAAGCTTGTTTCTAGGTGCTACAGAACCAAAGAAATTAAACTTCCCCTGTTACCACTAAACTTGACTCCTCTCATGTGAAAAAGAGGTGAGAAGAGTCATATTTACCGACTTTGGAGAATTTTTTTTATAGGTAAGTAGGTAAGATTTCACATAAAAGAGGGAATTCTAGAAAGGACATTGCATAACCTTCCTGAGGGGACTAGTAGTTGATTTGGGGTAAAATCTGGTTTACAGGTTTGCTTTAAAGGGGTTGTCCACCCATCCCAAACTTTAACAGGGTAAGTATAATAACCTAGTAAGGGTCATCCATTGTATACTTACCATGTTAGAATTTGGGGTTCACTGCCAGGAGCCGCTGGTTGCGTGACTCAAGACTTCTCTCTTCCCTCAGGTCCTAGCAGCACACCCCAAACTTTAACATACTTTGGGCGACCCCACCAGGGGCTTATACTTACCCGGTTAAAGTTTGGGACTAGTGGACTCCCCCTTTAAGAGAGATAAGATGTTACCGGCTGCATAGAGAAATCAGGACTATTAATCGCGGCTCCTGATCATATATGAAGAGTCGGTCGCCCTGTGATGTATATTGCCCTGCACATGGCGGGGGCAGTGCACGGGCTCCAGGAGCCCACACTCATACACTTACATGTAGTAGCAGTGTCGTCTGGTCTGGGAGAGATCTAAAAGGGAAATTATTCTAAAAAAACCACAAGAAATGAGTGTTTTCTGTACTTTCTATGATGTCTGTAGTTCTATATGACATGAAATAAACATATCAGGTTTCTTAGTTTTTATTGCTTTATTATGTTTTTTTGTCTGTGTATTGAGAATTGTGCCCTGGAAATGCCCATGGACCCTCCTTGTTGTAGATTTGTTGTGTAGATGTGTAGACAGTCCTACGACCTAGGTACATAGGTGATGTCTACCCTGAGGTCTAGATCTTACAGAGAGAGGACAGAGTTATGTCCAGAAGGAAGGCGACGCGATAGTGATGGCGTTACACATCCTTCCGTGATTGTTACATAAGGTAAGATGGTTGTTAGTGCCTAAGGGACAGTGTTATATAGAATGGACTGGTGATGTCACAGACTGGGTTATCTGGTAAGGCTGGTGATGTCATAGTACACACTACACACCCTAGATAACCGCACCTCTCACACTATGTGCGGGGTGTACTATGTGTAGTGTGTACTATGTGCAGTGTAGTATGCAGTGTGTACTGTGTGTAGTGTGTACTATGTGCAGTGTGTACTATGTGCAGTGTGTACTATGTGCAGGGTATGTACTATGTGCAGGGTCCTGTGTACTATGTGCAGTGTGTACTATGTGCAGGGTGTACTATGTGCGGGGTGTACTATGTGCAGTGTGTACTATGTGCAGTGTGTACTATGTGCAGTGTGTACTATGTGCAGTGTGTACTATGTGCAGGGTGTACTATGTGCAGTGTGTACTATGTGCAGTGTGTACTATGTGCAGGGTGTGTACTATGTGCAGGGGGTGTACTATGTGCAGGGGGTGTACTATGTGCAGGGTATGTACTATGTGCAGGGTCCTGTGTACTATGTGCAGTGTGTACTATGTGCGGTGTGTACTATGTGCAGGGTGTACTATGTGCAGGGTATGTACTATGTGCAGGGTCCTGTGTACTATGTGCAGTGTGTACTATGTGCAGGGTGTACTATGTGCAGGGTGTACTATGTGCGGGGTGTACTATGTGCAGTGTGTACTATGTGCAGTGTGTACTATGTGCAGTGTGTACTATGTGCAGTGTGTACTATGTGCAGGGTGTACTATGTGCAGTGTGTACTATGTGCAGTGTGTACTATGTGCAGGGTGTGTACTATGTGCAGGGGGTGTACTATGTGCAGGGTATGTACTATGTGCGGGGTGTACTATGTGCAGGGTGTACTATGTGCGGGGTGTGTACTATGTGCAGGGTGTGTACTATGTGCAGGGTGGGTAGTATGTGCAGGGTTGTACTATGTGCAGGGTTGTACTATGTGCAGGGGGTGTACTATGTGCAGGGTTACTATGTGCAGTGTACTATGTGCAGGGTGTACTATGTGCAGTGTGTACTATGTGCAATTACCTGTGTACTATGTGTAGTGTGTACTATGTGTAGTGTGTACTATGTGCAGTGTGTACTATGTGCGGGGTGTACTATGTGTAGTGTGTACTATGTGCAGGGTGTACTATGTGCAATTACCTGTGTACTATGTGTAGTGTGTACTATGTGCGGGGTCTACTATGTGTAGTGTGTACTATGTGCAGTGTGTACTATGTGCGGGGTGTACTATGTGTAGTGTGTACTATGTGCAGTGTGTACTATGTGCGGGGTGTACTATGTGTAGTGTGTACTATGTGCAGTGTAGTATGCAGTGTGTACTATGTGCAGTGTGTACTATGTGCAGGGTGTGTACTGTGCGCGGAGTGTACTGTGCGCGGAGTGTACTGTGCGCGGAGTGTACTGTGCGCAGGGGGTGTACTATGTGCTGGGGGTGTACTGTGTGTAGTGTGTACTATATGCAGTGTGTACTGTGTGCAGGGTGTACTATGTGCAGGGTGCACTATGTGCGGGGTGTGTACTATGTGCAGGGTGTGTACTATGTGCAGGGTGGGTAGTATGTGCAGGGTTGTACTATGTGCAGGGTTGTACTATGTGCAGGGGGTGTACTATGTGCAGGGTTACTATGTGCAGTGTACTATGTGCAGGGTGTACTATGTGCAGTGTGTACTATGTGCAGGGTGTACTATGTGCGGGGTGTGTACTATGTGCAGGGTGTGTACTATGTGCAGGGTGGGTAGTATGTGCAGGGTTGTACTATGTGCAGGGTTGTACTATGTGCAGGGGGTGTACTATGTGCAGGGTTACTATGTGCAGTGTACTATGTGCAGGGTGTACTATGTGCAGTGTGTACTATGTGCAATTACCTGTGTACTATGTGTAGTGTGTACTATGTGTAGTGTGTACTATGTGCAGTGTGTACTATGTGCGGGGTGTACTATGTGTAGTGTGTACTATGTGCAGGGTGTACTATGTGCAATTACCTGTGTACTATGTGTAGTGTGTACTATGTGCGGGGTCTACTATGTGTAGTGTGTACTATGTGCAGTGTGTACTATGTGCGGGGTGTACTATGTGTAGTGTGTACTATGTGCAGTGTGTACTATGTGCGGGGTGTACTATGTGTAGTGTGTACTATGTGCAGTGTAGTATGCAGTGTGTACTATGTGCAGTGTGTACTATGTGCAGGGTGTGTACTGTGCGCGGAGTGTACTGTGCGCGGAGTGTACTGTGCGCGGAGTGTACTGTGCGCAGGGGGTGTACTATGTGCTGGGGGTGTACTGTGTGTAGTGTGTACTATATGCAGTGTGTACTGTGTGCAGGGTGTACTATGTGCAGGGTGCACTATGTGCAGGGTGTACTGTGTGCAGGGTGTACTATGTGCAGGGTGTACTATGTGCAGGGTGTACTGTGTGCAGGGTGTACTGTGTGCAGGGTGTACTGTGTGCAGGGTGTACTATGTGCAGGGTGTACTATGTGCAGGGTGTACTGTGTGCAGGGTGTACTATGTGCAGAGAGTGTACTATGTGCAGTGTGTACTATGTGCAGTGTGTACTATGTGCAGTTACCTGTGTACTATGTACAGTGTGTACTATGAGCGGTGTGTACTATGTATAGTGTGTACTATGAGCGGTGTGTACTATGAGCGGTGTGTACTATGTGCAGTGTGTACTATGTGCGGGGTGTACTATGTGCAGTGTGTACTATGTGCAGGGTGTGTACTATGTGCAGTGTGTACTATGTGCAGGGTGTGTACTATGTGCAGGCTGTGTACTATGTGCGAGTTGTACTATGTGCAGTGTGTACTATGTGCAGTGTATGTACTGTGTGCAGGGTGTACTATGTGCAGTGTAAGTACTGTGTGCAGGGTGTACTATGTGCAGTGTATGTACTATGTGCAGTGTATGTACTGTGTGCAGTGTGTACTATGTGCAGTGTATGTACTGTGTGCAGTGTGTACTATGTGCAGGGTGTACTATGTGCAGGCTGTGTACTATGTGCAGGCTGTGTACTATGTGCGGGGTGTACTATGTGCAGTGTATGTACTGTGTGCAGGGTGTACTATGTGCAGTGTATGTACTGTGTGCAGGGTGTACTGTGTGCAGGGTGTACTGTGTGCGGGGTGTACTATGTGCGGTGTATGTACTGTGTGTACTGTGTGCAGTGTGTACTGTGTGCAGTGTGTACTATGTGCAGTGTGTACTGTGTGCAGGGTGTACTATGTGCAGTGTGTACTATGTGCGGGGTGTACTATGTGCAGTGTATGTACTGTGTGCAGGGTGTACTGTGTGCAGGGTGTACTGTGTGCAGTGTATGTACTGTGTGCAGTGTGTACTGTGTGCAGTGTGTACTATGTGCATGGTGTACTGTGTGCAGGGTGTACTGTGTGCGGGGTGTACTATGTGCAGGGTGTGTACTGTGTGCAGTGTGCAGTGTGTACTATGTGCGGGGTGTACTATGTGCAGTGTATGTACTGTGTGCAGTGTATGTACTGTGTGCAGGGTGTGTACTGTGTGCAGGGTGTGTACTGTGTGCAGTGTGTACTGTGTGCAGGGTGTACTATGTGCAGGGTGTACTGTGTGCAGGGTGTACTGTGTGCAGGGTGTACTATGTGCAGGGTGTACTATGTGCAGGGTGTACTGTGTGCAGGGTGTACTGTGTGCAGGGTGTACTGTGTGCAGTGTGTACTGTGTGCAGGGTGTACTATATGCAGTGTGTACTGTGTGCAGGGTGTACTATATGCAGGGTGTACTGTGTGCAGGGTGTACTATATGCAGGGTGTACTATGTGCAGGGTGTGTACTGTGTGCAGTGTGTACTATGTGCGGGGTGTACTATGTGCAGTGTATGTACTGTGTGCAGTGTATGTACTGTGTGCAGGGTGTGTACTGTGTGCAGGGTGTGTACTGTGTGCAGGGTGTGTACTGTATGCAGTGTGTACTGTGTGCAGGGTGTACTATGTGCAGGGTGTACTGTGTGCAGGGTGTACTATGTGCAGGGTGTACTATGTGCAGGGTGTACTATGTGCAGGGGGGTGTACTGTGTGCAGGGTGTACTGTGTGCAGGGTGTACTGTGTGCAGGGTGTACTATATGCAGGGTGTACTATATGAAGGGTGTACTATGTGCAGGGTGTACTATGTGCAGGGTGTACTATGTGCAGGGGGGTGTACTGTGTGCAGGGTGTACTGTGTGCAGGGTGTACTGTGTGCAGGGTGTACTATATGCAGGGTGTACTATATGAAGGGTGTACTATGTGCAGGGTGTGTAGTGTGTGCAGTGTGTACTATGTGCAGTGTGCAGTTTGTGCTATTTGCAGTTGCCTGTGTATAGTGCAGGGAGGGCCCCCTGCACTGCCCTGACAGAGGGCACCACTTCTTTTTATGGTGCAACTTTAACATGGGTCCGGACATCGCACAGTCTGACTGAGCACCGGATGCCCCCTTTAGTGCAGAAATTCTTGTTGCATGAAAAATAGTGCAGCCGCGACACAAATGTTGTACAGACACTTCTTACACCTGTGCAAGCAGTTTGCACCTAAAAGAACGTGCAAAGTCCGACAGAAAACTGGAGCACGGAGCTTTGTAAATGTGGCCCATTGTCTGGACTATGAGAAGGGAATTGGCCTCGGTCGTGTAGGTTTTCTACCTTCTTCGGGTTTAACACTGTAGGATTGTGGATCGGCCCCGATGGACCGGCGTCTATAGTCATCTATTCTATAGTATTTGCTTAGTTTTCGCTCCGTTTTGCCTTCTGTACTGGTTTTGTGTCTGTTTTTAGTGATTATTGATGTGTTTTGATGTTCCCCTCTAATTAATGTTCTTCAGTCTTCTCTCCAGATCTTCTGCCTCTAACCGGAGAAGTTTTAATCATTGCTTGTAAGTGAGCGGCTCTAAACATCGCTCTGGTAATTATACGTGCCGCTCCTCTCACAGCTGTGATTACCCGCGATGGTGCGCGTCTGATACCGAACTCCTCTCCCGCTAATATCTAGGTCTTGGCAAATAAACTTTCTCTTAAAGGTACGGTATCTACAGAACATATTGGCCCACATTGTACTAGAAAGAACATGGAAACTCAGTGTCCATGTAGTTATAAAGTGTCTGCGCCAGTTTTGTGGTGCGGCTGCTCTGTGTCCGACAAGACAGAAAACTGTGCGGCTAAAGGGTCGAGTTACTGCCACATTTATTACTGACGAGTGACACAATTCTGCAACATGGACCTAGTGCACCAAAATAAATGGTGCATTCTGCCGGAGCAGTGCAGGGGGCGCCACATTCAGAAAGACCGTGCACCAGATTTGATAAATCTGGCGCCCCCTGCACACTACACAGGACACTGCACACAGTACAGACTGCACCCGTTCTGATGAATATGGACCATTGACTTTGACAAATTAATTCTGTATTTTTCTTTTTTATTGCACTTCCAATTTGTTTACATATGTAGACACAATACACTATACTTTAATATCATATCAGCTATATACAGCCCGTAATATAGGTAATTTTAATATTTTTTATTTATATAGTGCACACAGATTACGCAGCGCTGCACAGAGTTTGCCAAATCAGTCCCTGTCCCCAATGGGGCTCAAAATCTCATCAACCTACCAGTATGTTTTTGGAGTGTGGGAGGAAACCGGAGGACCCGGAGGAAACCCACACAAACACAGAGAGAAACTCTTTGCAGATGTTGACCCTGGGACTTGAACCCAGGCCCCCAATGCTGCAAGGCTGTAGTGCTAACCACGGAGCCACTGTGCTGCAAGGCTGTAGTGCTAACCACGGAGCCACCATACTGCAAGGCAGTAGTGCTAACCACAGAGCCACCGTGCTGCCCAACTATGCAGTTCAATATAAAGAAAGTCTACCACTTCCACTAAGCGTTATGATCTGCTGTTGAGGAATGCACTGGGATTTCCATCATACCTATATTATTTCTGTCCATTTGCATGTCTCCGAGATATTCCCATTTAAATCTGTATGCTAATGAGGAAATTGGTGCACTCAGACGTTTCCTGAGCACTCGGAGCACCGCTTTTCACATCTTTACCAATTTTCTGTCCTCCCAGTGTCACCCCATACTTTTCACATGACTGATCTCCTGTGAACGGAGAGAGGTCTAAGCAAGAATAGCAGTGGCCTGGGTGCTGAGGACACATCCCGAGTGTCCTGTCTCATTAACATAAGGATAAAATTACTTCGTTTTTTTTCTTGGAAATGGCAAAATGAAAACAACTTGATTGCAGTATATGGAGTATATGCTGTGTATGAGTATATGCAGTGTATGAGTATATGGAGTATATGCAGTGTATGAGTATATGGAGTATATGCAGTGTATGAGTATATGGAGTATATGCAGTGTATGAGTATATGGAGTATATGCAGTGTATGAGTATATGGAGTATATGCAGTGTATGAGTATATGGAGTGTATGCAGTGTATGAGTGTATTCAGTGTATGAGTATATGCAGTGTATGAGTATATGCAGTGTATGAGTATATGCAGTGTATGAGTATATGCAGTGTATGAGTATATGGAGTGTATGCAGTGTATGAGTATATGGAGTATATGCAGTGTATGAGTGTATGGAGTATATGAGGATATGCAGTGTATGAGTATATGGAGTATATGCAGTGTATGAGTGTATGCAGTGTATGAGTATATGCAGTGTATGAGTATATGGAGTATATGCAGTGTATGAGTATATGCAGTGTATGAGTATATGGAGTATATGCAGTGTATGAGTATATGCAGTGTATGAGTGTATGCAGTGTATGAGTATATGCAGTGTATGAGTATATGCAGTGTATGAGTATATGGAGTATATGCAGTGTATGAGTGTATGCAGTGTATGAGTATATGCAGTGTATGAGTATATGCAGTGTATAAGTATATGGAGTATATGCAGTGTATGAGTGTATGCAGTGTATGAGTATATGCAGTGTATGAGTATATGCAGTGTATGAGTATATGGAGTATATGCAGTGTATGAGTATATGGAGTGTATGCAGTGTATAAGTGTATGCAGTGTATGAGTATATGCAGTGTATGAGTATATGGGGTGTATGAGTATATGAGTATATGGAGTGTATGCAGTGTATAAGTGTATGCAGTGTATGAGTATATGCAGTGTATGAGTATATGGAGTATATGAGTATATGGAGTGTATGAGTATATGGAGTGTATGAGTATATGGAGTGTATGCAGTGTATGAGTATATATAGTATATGCAGTGTATGAGTATATGGAGTGTATGAGTATATGCAGTATATGAGTATATGCAGTGTATGAGTATATGCAGTGTATGAGTATATGGAGTGTATGAGTATATGCAGTGTATGAGTATATGGAGTGTATGAGTATATGGAGTGTATGAGTATATGGAGTGTATGAGTATATGGAGTATATGAGTATATGGAGTGTATGAGTATATGGAGTATATGAGTATATGGAGTGTATGCAGTGTATGAGTATATGGAGTATATGCAGTGTATGAGTATATGCAGTGTATGAGTATATGCAGTGTATGAGTATATGCAGTGTATGAGTATATGGAGTGTATGAGTATATGGAGTGTATGAGTATATGCAGTGTATGAGTATATGGAGTGTATGAGTATATGCAGTGTATGAGTATATGCAGTGTATGAGTATATGCAGTGTATGAGTATATGAGTATATGCAGTATATGAGTATATGCAGTATATGAGTATATGCAGTGTATGAGTATATGCAGTGTATGAGTATATGGAGTACATGCAGTGTATGAGTATATGCAGTGTATGAGTATATGGAGTATATGAGTATATGGAGTGTATGAGTATATGCAGTGTATGAGTATATGGAGTTTATGAGTATATGGAGTGTATGAGTATATGGAGTGTATGCAGTGTATGAGTATATGGAGTATATGCAGTGTATGAGTATATGGAGTGTATGAGTATATGCAGTATATGAGTATATGGAGTGTATGAGTATATGGAGTGTATGAGTATATTCAGTGTATGAGTATATGCAGTGTATGAGTATATGGAGTGTATGAGTATACGGAGTGTATGAGTATATGATTATATGGAGTGTATGAGTGTATGAGTATATGGAGTGTATGCAGTGTATGAGTATATGGAGTATATGCAGTGTATGAGTATATGCAGTGTATGAGTATATGCAGTGTATGAGTATATGCAGTGTATGAGTATATGGAGTGTATGAGTATATGCAGTGTATGAGTATATGCAGTGTATGAGTATATGCAGTGTATGAGTATAAGAGTATATGCAGTATATGAGTATATGCAGTGTATGAGTATATGCAGTGTATGAGTATATGCAGTGTATGAGTATATGGAGTACATGCAGTGTATGAGTATATGCAGTGTATGAGTATATGGAGTGTATGAGTATATGCAGTGTATGAGTATATGCAGTGTATGAGTATATGAAGTGTATGAGTATATGGAGTGTATGAGTATATGCAGTGTATGAGTATATGCAGTGTATGAGTATATGGAGTGTATGAGTATATGGAGTGTATGAGTATATGCAGTGTATGAGTATATGGAGTATATGAGTATATGGAGTGTATGAGTATATGGAGTGTATGAGTATATGGAGTATATGCAGTGTATGAGTATATGCAGTGTATGAGTATATGGAGTGTATGCAGTGTATGAGTATATGGAGTGTATGCAGTGTATGAGTATATGCAGTGTATGAGTATATGCAGTGTATGAGTATATGGAGTGTATGAGTATATGCAGTGTATGAGTATATGGAGTGTATGAGTATATGCAGTGTATGAGTATATGCAGTGTATGAGTATATGGAGTATATGAGTATATGGAGTGTATGAGTATATGCAGTGTATGAGTATATGGAGTATATGAGTATATGGAGTGTATGCAGTGTATGAGTATATGCAGTGTATGAGTATATGGAGTGTATGCAGTGTATGAGTATATGGAGTGTATGCAGTGTATGAGTATATGAGTATATGCAGTATATGAGTATATGCAGTGTATGAGTATATGCAGTGTATGAGTATATGGAGTACATGCAGTGTATGAGTATATGGAGTGTATGAGTATATGGAGTGTATGAGTATATGGAGTGTATGAGTATATGCAGTGTATGAGTATATGCAGTGTATGAGTATATGGAGTGTATGATTATATGGAGTGTATGAGTATATGGAGTGTATGCAGTGTATGAGTATATGGAGTATATGCAGTGTATGAGTATATGCAGTGTATGAGTATATGCAGTGTATGAGTATATGGAGTGTATGAGTATATGGAGTGTATGAGTATATGCAGTATATGAGTATATGCAGTGTATGAGTATATGCAGTGTATGAGTATATGGAGTGTATGAGTATATGCAGTGTATGAGTATATGCAGTGTATGAGTATATGCAGTGTATGAGTATATGCAGTGTATGAGTATAAGAGTATATGCAGTATATGAGTATATGCAGTGTATGAGTATATGCAGTGTATGAGTATATGGAGTACATGCAGTGTATGAGTATATGCAGTGTATGAGTATATGGAGTGTATGAGTATATGCAGTGTATGAGTATATGCAGTGTATGAGTATATGCAGTGTATGAGTATATGAAGTGTATGAGTATATGGAGTGTATGAGTATATGCAGTGTATGAGTATATGCAGTGTATGAGTATATGGAGTATATGAGTATATGGAGTGTATGAGTATATGCAGTGTATGAGTATATGGAGTATATGAGTATATGGAGTGTATGAGTATATGGAGTGTATGAGTATATGGAGTATATGCAGTGTATGAGTATATGCAGTGTATGAGTATATGGAGTGTATGCAGTGTATGAGTATATGGAGTGTATGCAGTGTATGAGTATATGCAGTGTATGAGTATATGCAGTGTATGAGTATATGGAGTGTATGAGTATATGCAGTGTATGAGTATATGCAGTGTATGAGTATATGCAGTGTATGAGTATATGGAGTGTATGAGTATATGGACTGTATGAGTATATGCAGTGTATGAGTATATGCAGTGTATGAGTATATGGAGTGTATGAGTATATGCAGTGTATGAGTATATGGAGTATATGAGTATATGGAGTGTATGCAGTGTATGAGTATATGCAGTGTATGAGTATATGGAGTGTATGCAGTGTATGAGTATATGGAGTGTATGCAGTGTATGAGTATATGCAGTGTATGAGTATATGGAGTATATGAGTATATGGAGTATATGAGTATATGGAGTGTATGAGTATATGGAGTGTATGAGTATATGGAGTATATGCAGTATATGAGTATATGCAGTATATGAGTATATGGAGTGTATGAGTATATGCAGTGTATGAGTATATGGAGTGTATGAGTATATGGAGTGTATGAGTATATGGAGTATATGCAGTGTATGAGTATATGCAGTGTATGAGTATATGGAGTATATGCAGTGTATGAGTATATGGAGTATATGCAGTGTATGAGTATATGCAGTGTATGAGTATATGGAGTGTATGCAGTGTATGAGTATATGGAGTGTATGCAGTGTATGAGTATATGCAGTGTATGAGTATATGCAGTGTATGAGTATATGGAGTGTATGAGTATATGCAGTGTATGAGTATATGCAGTGTATGAGTATATGCAGTGTATGAGTATATGGAGTGTATGCAGTGTATGAGTATATGGAGTGTATGCAGTGTATGAGTATATGCAGTGTATGAGTATATGCAGTGTATGAGTATATGGAGTGTATGAGTATATGCAGTGTATGAGTATATGCAGTGTATGAGTATATGCAGTGTATGAGTATATGCAGTGTATGAGTATATGGAGTATATGAGTATATGGAGTGTATGAGTATATGGAGTATATGAGTATATGGAGTGTATGCAGTGTATGAGTATATGCAGTGTATGAGTATATGCAGTGTATGAGTATATGGAGTGTATGCAGTGTATGAGTATATGGAGTGTATGCAGTGTATGAGTATATGCAGTGTATGAGTATATGGAGTATATGAGTATATGGAGTATATGAGTATATGGAGTGTATGAGTATATGGAGTGTATGAGTATATGGAGTATATGCAGTATATGGAGTATATGCAGTATATGAGTATATGCAGTGTATGAGTATATGCAGTGTATGAGTATATGAAGTGTATGAGTATATGGAGTGTATGAGTATATGCAGTGTATGAGTATATGCAGTGTATGAGTATATGGAGTATATGAGTATATGCAGTGTATGAGTATATGGAGTATATGAGTATATGGAGTGTATGAGTATATGGAGTGTATGAGTATATGGAGTATATGCAGTGTATGAGTATATGCAGTGTATGAGTATATGGAGTGTATGCAGTGTATGAGTATATGCAGTGTATGAGTATATGGAGTGTATGAGTATATGCAGTGTATGAGTATATGGAGTGTATGAGTATATGGAGTGTATGAGTATATGCAGTGTATGAGTATATGCAGTGTATGAGTATATGGAGTATATGAGTATATGGAGTGTATGAGTATATGCAGTGTATGAGTATATGGAGTATATGAGTATATGGAGTGTATGAGTATATGCAGTGTATGAGTATATGCAGTGTATGAGTATATGCAGTGTATGAGTATATGGAGTGTATGCAGTGTATGAGTATATGGAGTGTATGCAGTGTATGAGTATATGCAGTGTATGAGTATATGCAGTGTATGAGTATATGGAGTGTATGAGTATATGGAGTGTATGAGTATATGGAGTGTATGAGTATATGCAGTGTATGAGTATATGCAGTATATGAGTATATGGAGTGTATGAGTATATGGAGTATATGCAGTGTATGAGTATATGGAGTGTATGAGTATATGCAGTGTATGAGTATATGCAGTGTATGAGTATATGCAGTGTATGAGTATATGGAGTGTATGAGTATATGCAGTGTATGAGTATATGCAGTGTATGAGTATATGGAGTATATGGAGTGTATGAGTATATGGAGTGTATGAGAATATGGAGTGTATGAGTATATGGAGTGTATGAGTATATGGAGTGTATGAGTATATGGAGTGTATGAGTAAGCTTGGGGAAGGTAGTGGGCTCCTTTTTTGAAGAAAACTTTTTAAATTCCAGTGAGTCTCCATTGTAACCTTCATCATCCAGGAGCAGATCTAAAGTGGCAAATATTCCTCCCTTACCCTATGCACGCCTGGCTGAGCATGCATGTGTTTTCTGTATGAAAAGTGGTTGAGTAAACTGCTGCAAGATACCACCTGGGAGCATCGATCCCTAAAAGGGGTTTTCCCATGAAAGGAAATTGACACATCTCAATCTCCTAGTGGTGTTAACGCGATACAGATCATTTTAACCCCTTACTTTACAATTTTACAGAGTTTTATTGCTGTTTTACCTCCTATCTCTCCCTCCGCTGCTCAATGCAAAATCCCAAGGTGTGGGCGGGGCCTCTCTAAGCAGACACATTATAATCCATGTAGTTTTGTGGGGTGACCATGTGGTTACATTATCAGGGTACAAGGTGTATATGCACTTTCTGACATTCCACTAACACACTGACACAATGGGGGTCATTTACTAAGGGCCCGATTCGCGTTTTCCCGACGTGTTACCCGAATATTTCCGATTTGCGCCGATTTCCCCTGAATTGCCCCGGGATTTTGGCGCATGCGATCGGATTGTGGCGCATCGGCACTGGCATGCACGCGACGGAAATCTGGGGCGTGGCCAAATGAAAACCCGACAGATTCGGAAAAAACGCCGTATTTAAAAAAAAAAAATATTTTGCGGAGCTTGCACTCACCTTCACTCAGCCCGGCTCGGTGAACTCCACCGCGTTCCGATGCTTTGCAGCGCAGCAGCGCCACCTGGTGGATGGCGGAGGAACTACCTTAATAAATACCGGCCGGACCCGAATCCACCACCGAGAACGCGCCGCTGGATCGCGAATGGACCGGGTAAGTAAATCTGCCCCATAGAGAGAGAGAGATGAGACAGATCAGAGATGAAATGCATGAGATACCTACTACACAGAGGCTGATGGACACAGGCTGACAGACTTTTACACTGTCAGCACTGCTACATCTCACAGACATGTGCCTGCCTCCCCCTTCTTGTGGATCACTTATCTCCTTGTAGTTTGCAGCTTCTCTTTCCTCACAATGTGGTGCTGGCAGGAAGTGAATCAGTGAGTGTCTGTGAGCTCCTGTAGGGGGGCAGGGCTACAGTGCAGGGGGCAGGGCTACAGTGCAGGGGGTGTGGCTACAGTGAAGGGAGCAGAGAGACAGAAATCTCACCTCCACGCTGTCATACAGAAATCCAAGATGGTGGCCACCCAACCCTAAGTCAGAAGTTACAGGGTCGTGTCTAGGGGCAACTGAAATTGTGTACACCGGGACTATTAGAGACACTGGAATGATATCTGTGAAATGCTCCATTTTTGGTAATAACAAAGAATTAGGGAATGTGTTATTTTGTTACATATAAGAAACTTGTCTTTGTGGGAATATCCCTTAAAGGGGCTTTGCCAAAATAAGGAATTTGTGTTCTTCTTTCTACCAGCAATACAAGGACCCCATTCTCCTGACCAACTGCAGATTAGGGAGTGACCCCCACGTGTAGACCCCGCTACGTGCCCTGTAATACACATAGTCCAGATTGTGCATCTGCTCTTTCTCTGCACTTTAGATTTAAAAAAAAAATGACGGGAAAACTTTCTCACCATTGTTCTGTACGTTCCTAACTGTGACATCAAGGTAATAGTGGTAAGTCCCCGGGGGGCAGGTAACCATGGTGCACGCTGTACACAGGCAGGGATTAGGCTCCTGGTGCGGGGCCTGACATAGTGACAGGTAGTGAAGGCTTTAAAACCAGTCCCGACCAGTCCCGTCTTATCCTGGATGCTGGGAACGACTTTGATATTAATCCCGGCCTCCAGTCACATTGATACATTTGTGTTCCGGTTTTTAGAATAATGGGGAACCGGTCCTGAAAGCTTCACCTTTCCTTTATTAGGACCTACTAATACTGGCATGTGGCACGGGGGTCCTTAGGCTCCGTCTGAACCCCTATAGCAATGCCAATGATCAGAGGGTCATTCATTGGATCCTTGATGTAGGATGAATCAGGGATGTAGATCTGATGGAATGGCAGTGTGAACATTGCCGTAGATAGGCTGGTAGACATGTAGGTAGGTAGGCTGGTAGACATGTAGGTAGGTAGGCTGGTAGACATGTAGGTAGGTAGCTGGTAGACATGTAGGTAGGTAGGCTGGTAGACATGTAGGTAGGTAGACTGGTAGACATGTAGGTAGCTAGGCTGGTAGACAGGTAGGTAGGTATGCTGGTAGACAGGTAGGTAGGTAGACATGTAGGTAGCTAGGCTGGTAGACATGTAGGTAGGTATGCTGGTAGAAATGTAGGTAGGTAGGCTGGTAGAGAGGTAGGTAGGTAGGTAGACTGGTAGACATGTAGGTAGGTAGGCTGGTAGACATGTAGGTAGGTAGACTGGTAGACATGTAGGTAGGTAGGCTGGTAGACATGTAGGTAGGTAGACTGGTAGGCATGTAGGTAGCTAGGCTGGTAGACATATAGGTAGGTAGACTGGTAGGCATGTAGGTAGCTAGGCTGGTAGAAATATAGGTAGGTAGGCTGGTAGACATGAAGGTAGGTAGACTGGTTGACATGTAGGTAGGTGGACTGGTACACATGTAAGTAGCTAGGCTGGTAGGCATGTAGGTTGGTAGACATGTAGGTAGGTAGGCTGGAAGACATGTAGGTAGGTAGGCTGGAAGACATGTAGGTAGGTAGACTCGTAGACATGTAGGTAGGTAGAGTGGTAGACATGTAGGTAGGTAGACTGGTAGGCATGTAGGTTGGTAGACATGTAGGTAGGTAGGCTGGAAGACATGTAGGTAGGTAGGCTGGAAGACATGTAGGTAGGTAGACTCGTAGACATGTAGGTAGGTAGAGTGGTAGACATGTAGGTAGGTAGACTGGCAGACATGTCGGTAGCTAGGGTGGTAGACATGTAGGTTGGTAAACTCTTAGACATGTAGGTAGGTAGACTGGTAGACATGTAGGTAGGTAGACTGGTAGGCATGTAGGTAGGTAGAGTGGTAGACATGTAGGTAGGTAGACTGGTAGGCATGTAGGTTGGTAGACATGTAGGTAGGTAGACTGGTAGACATGTAGGTTGGTAGACTGGTAGGCATGTAGGTAGGTAGACTGGTAGGCATGTAGGTAGGTAGACTGGTAGACATGTAGGTAGGTAGACTGGTAGGCATGTAGGTAGGTAGAGTGGTAGACATGTAGGTAGGTAGACTGGTAGGCATGTAGGTTGGTAGACATGTAGGTAGGTAGACTGGTAGACATGTAGGTAGGTAGACTGGTAGGCATGTAGGTAGGTAGACTGGTAGGCATGTAGGTAGGTAGGCTGGTAGACATGTAGGTAGGTAGACTGGTAGACATGTAGGTAGGTAGGCTGGTAGACATGTAGGTAGGTAGGCTGGTAGACATGTAGGTAGGTAGGCTGGTCAGACACGTGATATGAAAGCTCCTGGGTCCTAGTGTGAAGTTTGCCTCGGAGCCTGAAGCTGCTGTGATATCAGATGCATGAGGACAGTCGTAGATTTCATGAGTTGTCGCTGTAGGTGGTGGGTGCACTGGGTGATATTTTGTGACCCCCATTCAGAAGACCTATGGTAAGGCAAGAGGGGGGCATTGAGGGGGTATTTATTTCCATATAGAGGCCATTATACTGTGTGATAAGACTAAATGGGTATCTTACTATGTGGGAATGTTAGGATGATATGATGCTGCTAGGGGGCGCTGTGTGGGGGCACTAAGGTGACGGAACCATGAAAAGCAGCTGGCAGCAAGTTGTGTCCCTCTTTTAGTGCCTTCTAATGTGCCAGAGGAGCCCCTGTAGGCACCAGGCCGTCTCTGCACCCCCATAGCTGCCCCCCTGACGCTGGCATTGGTCTGTATTAGTTACATGACAATGACAGTCCGTGGGTTGTTAGGTCTCTTCCCCTCTCCCCTCTTTACTTCTGCTGATGCAATCTGTTCCTTGTGGTTAGTGAAATTGCAAATGTGTCCTTTTTCTGTTTACCTAAGCAAAACTTGTAAGGAAGTGGCCATCTGCGCCGTGCTACCCCCCGCCATGTGGTCCTGGGGGGCAACACAGAGTAAAAACATTAGTAACAGGGTGCCACCAAAGGGGAATCGGCAGCGGGCACTGCCAGTTATTATTGATCTTTTCTTTAGAATAAAGTAACAGATTTGCCATAACTGATACAATGTAACAATTGTGCAGCTGATTGCTGGCTCAGTATCTCCACCTGTTGGTCACAACGAATATTGCAGCAACCATAATAGAATGAAACATTCCTCTTCCTATCTTCCTCTTCCTGGAAAGAAACCTCTTGGTTAATTTTTCTGCAGATTTTAAAGGGTTTCCCAAAGTGGACGTCACATTAAAAATTGCTAAATTTTCTTTGGTAATGAATTATAAATAATAAAACCACGAGATAAAAATACTTTGGGCGCATTTCCGCTTTTTAGTTTCATTATTTGTGTTCATCTTTGTGACATTTTGTCCTTGATGTTGTGTCCTGACATTAGGGTGAACCCATTTATCAAATATGCTATGGGGGCGCTGTAATGGCATCTTCAATGGGTACACTGGCTGGCTCTGCTATGGGGGCACTGTAATGGCATCTTCAATGGGTACACTGGCTGGCTCTGCTATGGGGGCGCTGTAATGGCATCTTCAATGGGTACACTGGCTGGCTCTGCTATGGGGGCACTGTAATGGCATCTTCAATGGGAACACTGGCTGGCTCTGCTATGGGGGCACTGTAATGGCATCTTCAATGGGTACACTGGCTGGCTCTGCTATGGGGGCGCTGTAATGGCATCTTCAATGGATACACTGACTGGCTCTGCTATGGGGGCACTGTAATGGCATCTTCAATGGATACACTGACTGGCTCTGCTATGGGGGCACTGTAATGGCATCTTCAATAGGTACACTGACTGGCTCTGCTATGGGGGCGCTGTAATGGCATCTTCAATAGGTACACTGACTGGCTCTGCTATGGGGGCGCTGTAATGGCATCTTCAATGGGTACACTGGCTGGCTCTGCTATGGGGGCACTGTAATGGCATCTTCAATGGGTACACTGGCTGGCTCTGCTATGGGGGCGCTGTAATGGCATCTTCAATGGGTACACTGGCTGGCTCTGCTATGGGGGCATGGTAATGGCATCTTCAATGGGTACACTGGCTGGCTCTGCTATGGGGGCACTGTAATGGCATCTTCAATGGGTACACTGGCTGGCTCTGCTATGGGGGCGCTGTAATGGCATCTTCAATGGGTACACTGGCTGGCTCTGCTATGGGGGCGCTGTAATGGCATCTTCAATGGATACACTGGCTGGCTCTGCTATGGGGGCGCTGTAATGGCATCTTCAATGGGTACACTGGCTGGCTCTGCTATGGGGGCGCTGTAATGGCATCTTCAATGGGTACACTGGCTGGCTCTGCTATGGGGGCACTGTAATGGCATCTTCAATGGGTACACTGGCTGGCTCTGCTATGGGGGCACTGTAATGGCATCTTCAATGGGTACACTGGCTGGCTCTGCTATGGGGGCACTGTAATGGCATCTTCAATGGATACACTGGCTGGCTCTGCTATGGGGGCGCTGTAATGGCATCTTCAATGGGTACACTGGCTGGCTCTGCTATGGGGGCGCTGTAATGGCATCTTCAATGGGTACACTGGCTGGCTCTGCTATGGGGGCGCTGTAATGGCATCTTCAATGGGTACACTGGCTGGCTCTGCTATGGGGGCGCTGTAATGGCATCTTCAATGGATACACTGGCTGGCTCTGCTATGGGGGCGCTGTAATGGCATCTTCAATGGGTACACTGGCTGGCTCTGCTATGGGGGCGCTGTAATGGCATCTTCAATGGGTACACTGGCTGGCTCTGCTATGGGGGCGCTGTAATGGCATCTTCAATGGGTACACTGGCTGGCTCTGCTATGGGGGCGCTGTAATGGCATCTTCAATGGGTACACTGGCTGGCTCTGCTATGGGGGCACTGTAATGGCATCTTCAATGGGTACACTGGCTGGCTCTGCTATGGGGGCACTGTAATGGCATCTTCAATGGGTACACTGGCTGGCTCTGCTATGGGGGCACTGTAATGGCATCTTCAATGGGTACACTGGCTGGCTCTGCTATGGGGGCGCTGTAATGGCATCTTCAATGGGTACACTGGCTGGCTCTGCTATGGGGGCGCTGTAATGGCATCTTCAATGGGTACACTGGCTGGCTCTGCTATGGGGGCACTGTAATGGCATCTTCAATGGGTACACTGACTGGCTCTGCTATGGGGGCACTGTAATGGCATCTTCAATGGGTACACTGGCTGGCTCTGCTATGGGGGCGCTGTAATGGCATCTTCAATGGGTACACTGGCTGGCTCTGCTATGGGGGCACTGTAATGGCATCTTCAATGGATACACTGGCTGGCTCTGCTATGGGGGCACTGTAATGACATCTTCAATGGATACACTGGCTGGCTCTGCTATGGGGGCACTGTAATGGCATCTTCAATGGATACACTTGCTGGCTCTGCTATGGGGGCGCTGTAATGGCATCTTCAATGGGTACATTGGCTGGCTCTGCTATGGGGGCACTGTAATGGCATCTTCAATGGGTACACTGGCTGGCTCTGCTATGGGGGCACTGTAATGGCATCTTCAATGGGTACACTGACTGGCTCTGCTATGGGGGCACTGTAATGGCATCTTCAATAGGTACACTGGCTGGCTCTGCTATGGGGGCACTGTAATGGCATCTTCAATGGGTACACTGGCTGGCTCTGCTATGGGGGCGCTGTAATGGCATCTTCAATGGGTACACTGGCTGGCTCTGCTATGGGGGCACTGTAATGGCATCTTCAATGGGTACACTGGCTGGCTCTGCTATGGGGGCACTGTAATGGCATCTTCAATGGGTACACTGGCTGGCTCTGCTATGGGGGCGCTGTAATGGCATCTTCAATGGGTACACTGGCTGGCTCTGCTATGGGGGCGCTGTAATGGCATCTTCAATGGGTACACTGGCTGGCTCTGCTATGGGGGCACTGTAATGGCATCTTCAATGGGTACACTGACTGGCTCTGCTATGGGGGCACTGTAATGGCATCTTCAATGGGTACACTGGCTGGCTCTGCTATGGGGGCGCTGTAATGGCATCTTCAATGGGTACACTGGCTGGCTCTGCTATGGGGGCACTGTAATGGCATCTTCAATGGATACACTGGCTGGCTCTGCTATGGGGGCACTGTAATGACATCTTCAATGGATACACTGGCTGGCTCTGCTATGGGGGCACTGTAATGGCATCTTCAATGGATACACTTGCTGGCTCTGCTATGGGGGCGCTGTAATGGCATCTTCAATGGGTACATTGGCTGGCTCTGCTATGGGGGCACTGTAATGGCATCTTCAATGGGTACACTGGCTGGCTCTGCTATGGGGGCACTGTAATGGCATCTTCAATGGGTACACTGACTGGCTCTGCTATGGGGGCACTGTAATGGCATCTTCAATAGGTACACTGGCTGGCTCTGCTATGGGGGCACTGTAATGGCATCTTCAATGGGTACACTGGCTGGCTCTGCTATGGGGGCGCTGTAATGGCATCTTCAATGGGTACACTGGCTGGCTCTGCTATGGGGGCACTGTAATGGCATCTTCAATGGATACACTGGCTGGCTCTGCTATGGGGGCACTGTAATGGCATCTTCAATGGGTACACTGGCTGGCTCTGCTATGGGGGCACTGTAATGGCATCTTCAATGGATACACTGGCTGGCTCTGCTATGGGGGCACTGTAATGACATCTTCAATGGATACACTGGCTGGCTCTGCTATGGGGGCACTGTAATGGCATCTTCAATGGATACACTGGCTGGCTCTGCTATGGGGGCACTGTAATGGCATCTTCAATGGGTACACTGGCTGGCTCTGCTATGGGTGCACTGTAATGGCATCTTCAACGGGTACACTGGCTGGCTCTGCTATGGGGGCACTGTAATGACATCTTCAATGGGTACACTGGCTGGCTCTGCTATGGGGGCGCTGTAATGGCATCTTCAATGGGTACACTGGCTGGCTCTGCTATGGGGGCACTGTAATGGCATCTTCAATGGGTACACTGGCTGGCTCTGCTATGGGGGCGCTGTAATGGCATCTTCAATGGGTACACTGGCTGGCTCTGCTATGGGGGCACTGTAATGGCATCTTCAATGGATACACTGGCTGGCTCTGCTATGGGGGCACTGTAATGACATCTTCAATGGATACACTGGCTGGCTCTGCTATGGGGGCACTTTAATGGCATCTTCAATGGATACACTGGCTGGCTCTGCTATGGGGGCACTGTAATGGCATCTTCAATGGATACACTGGCTGGCTCTGCTATGGGGGCACTGTAATGACATCTTCAATGGATACACTGGCTGGCTCTGCTATGGGGGCACTGTAATGGCATCTTCAATGGATACACTGGCTGGCTCTGCTATGGGGGCACTGTAATGGCATCTTCAATGGGTACACTGGCTGGCTCTGCTATGGGTGCACTGTAATGGCATCTTCAACGGGTACACTGGCTGGCTCTGCTATGGGGGCACTGTAATGACATCTTCAATGGGTACACTGGCTGGCTCTGCTATGGGGGCACTGTAATGGCATCTTCAATGGGTACACTGGCTGGCTCTGCTATGGGGGCACTGTAATGGCATCTTCAATGGGTACACTGGCTGGCTCTGCTATGGGGGCGCTGTAATGGCATCTTCAATGGGTACACTGGCTGGCTCTGCTATGGGGGCACTGTAATGGCATCTTCAATGGATACACTGGCTGGCTCTGCTATGGGGGCACTGTAATGACATCTTCAATGGATACACTGGCTGGCTCTGCTATGGGGGCACTTTAATGGCATCTTCAATGGATACACTGGCTGGCTCTGCTATGGGGGCACTGTAATGGCATCTTCAATGGGTACACTGGCTGGCTCTGCTATGGGGGCACTGTAATGGCATCTTCAACGGGTACACTGGCTGGCTCTGCTATGGGGGCGCTGTAATGGCATCTTCAATGGGTACACTGGCTGGCTCTGCTATGGGGGCACTGTAATGACATCTTCAATGGGTACACTGGCTGGCTCTGCTATGGGGGCACTGTAATGGCATCTTCAATGGGTACACTGGCTGGCTCTGCTATGGGGGCACTGTAATGGCATCTTCAATGGGTACACTGGCTGGCTCTGCTATGGGGGCGCTGTAATGGCATCTTCAATGGGTACACTGGCTGGCTCTGCTATGGGGGCACTGTAATGGCATCTTCAATGGGTACACTGGCTGGCTCTGCTATGGGGGCACTGTAATGACATCTTCAATGGATACACTGGCTGGCTCTGCTATGGGGGCACTGTAATGGCATCTTCAATGGATACACTTGCTGGCTCTGCTATGGGGGCGCTGTAATGGCATCTTCAATGGGTACACTGGCTGGCTCTGCTATGGGGGCACTGTAATGGCATCTTCAATGGGTACACTGGCTGGCTCTGCTATGGGGGCACTGTAATGGCATCTTCAATGGGTACACTGACTGGCTCTGCTATGGGGGCACTGTAATGGCATCTTCAATGGGTACACTGGCTGGCTCTGCTATGGGGGCACTGTAATGGCATCTTCAATGGGAACACTGGCTGGCTCTGCTATGGGGGCACTGTAATGGCATCTTCAATGGGTACACTGGCTGGCTCTGCTATGGGGGCGCTGTAATGGCATCTTCAATGGGTACACTGGCTGGCTCTGCTATGGGGGCACTGTAATGGCATCTTCAATGGGTACACTGGCTGGCTCTGCTATGGGGGCACTGTAATGGCATCTTCAATGGGTACACTGGCTGGCTCTGCTATGGGGGCACTGTAATGGCATCTTCAATGGGTACACTGGCTGGCTCTGCTATGGGGGCACTGTGCTGGAGTCTCTAGCAGGAATGTTGTAGATAGTATTGTTATGAGGGCACTGCAGTTTGCTTACTTTAATGGGTCTTTATGTTTTAAGGAGTTCAGTGGCTGACTCTATGATGGAGGCACCCGGGCTTACTGTCTTTTGTGGGTTCTAGGGGCACTGTAACAAAATGTGAGCACCCGGATTCTTTCTGCAGCTCAGGTAGGAGTTACCAGCAGTTACTCTTATGGGGGCACTGAGTCTTGCATTGCTGTAACTGAATATGTAAATGTAACATTGTGGCTGTCACTGTTGACTCTGTGTCACCTGAGTGAAGTTGGCCCCCCCACCTTGTTCAAATCAAACAAAATTGGTGTCAAACGTTTGTGCTGGTTTGTGCAGCAGAAATTTTTGTTTGTGCCGCCATCGTTTTCGAGATTTTAATGAAAGTTTCCAGAGGTCATCAGAGGTCAACCAGCCCCCCCACATTGCCCAAATCAAACAAAACTGGTGCCGAACAATTCTGCTACGTTTGTGCTGGTTTGTGCTGCGCAAATTTTTGTTTGTGCTGCTTTTGTTTTGAATATATGAACAAAAAATTAAAGTTGAAAAGTTCAAGCAGCCCCCCCACATTAACCGAATCAAACAAAACTGGTGTCAAACGTTAGTGCTCCGTTTGTGCAGCAAAAATTTTTGTTTGTGCCGCTATTATTTTTAAGGTATGTTCAGGTATTTGAGGTGTTTAGGATGAACTGGTAAAAAAACAAACCTAGTGACACTTCCCTGGTTTGATCACCAGGGGGAGCTAGCAAACACATTGTACTTTGGAAGAAATGAACTCTGATGACCTCTGCAAAAAAAGTATGAATATATTAAAAATGATAGCGGCACAAACAAAAATTTCTGCTGCACAAACCAGCACAAACTTTTGACACCAATTTTGTTTGATTTGAACAAGGTGGGGGGGCAACTTCACTCAGGTCTCTGTGTCTTGTCAAAACATATCTTCCTATGTTATGGGGGCACTGAGTAAAGTTGGGCCAGGACCTCTATGGCGTCCAGCATCCGGCTCTGAATCTCTGCAATATCCCGACTCATCAGGTATAATATCTGCACCATTAACCTCTGCAATCCCAGAACCTGCCTGGCGTCTCCGTCCCGTCACAGTAACGTGTGATTGTAACATGTAGCTGTCACATTCCTCCTAGTGTGTGTGTGTGTGGGGGGGGGGGGGGGGTGCAGAGCCCGTGCTGCACACGGAGGAAAGGGGAGTCAATTCTCAGCTTTTCTTCTAGAGAAGAGTGAAAAATAAACCAATTATTACTATTATTATTTAATTCCCCTGCAGCAGAATCTTCTCTGCTAAACCTCCATCTGCTGCAGAGACTCTGCTCCTCTCCTGACAAGCAGGGCAAATGTATTGGTTGCTCTGCATGGAACAAACTATCAGTGACCCCCCCGAGCATCGGGTCAGTATATAATCAGGTAGGGGAAGCTGAAAGGGTTACAGGTTCTCCTAGTAGTATCCGAACTATAGAGGAGACGCCACCAGATGTAACCGGAGCATAATCACTTCTCAGTGTGTTCAACTGGTATCTGATGTAAGGTATATAGGTACCTACCACTCACAGATCTGATGTATCTAAGCTTTCATTATAGAGACATCTACCATATATACAGCTACTATATCTATGCTGCCAATATAGAAGCATCTACCATATATACAGCTACTGTATCTAAGCTGCCAATATAGAAGCATCTACCATATATACAGCTACTGTATCTAAGCTGCCAATATAGAAGTATCTACCATACACAGAGCTACTGTATCTAAGCTGCCAATATAGAAGTATCTACCATACACAGAGCTACTGTATCTAAGCTGCCAATATAGAAGCATCTACCATATATACAGCTACTGTATCTAAGCTGCCAATATAGAAGTATCTACCATACACAGAGCTACTGTATCTAAGCTGCCAATATAGAAGCATCTACCATATATACAGCCACTGTATCTAAGCTGCCAATATAGAAGCATCTACCATATATACAGCTACTGTATCTAAGCTGCCAATATAGAAGCATCTACCATATATACAGCTACTGTATCTAAGCTGCCAATATAGAAGTATCTACCATACACAGAGCTACTGTATCTAAGCTGCCAATATAGAAGCATCTACCATATATACAGCCACTGTATCTAAGCTGCCAATATAGAAGGATCTACCATATATACAGCTACTGTATCTAAGCTGCCAATATAGAAGGATCTACCATATATACAGCTACTGTATCTAAGCTGCCAATATAGAAGGATCTACCATATATACAGCTACTGTATCTAAGCTGCCAATATAGAAGCATCTACCATACACAGAGCTACTGTATCTAAGCTGCCAATATAGAAGGATCTACCATATATACAGCTACTGTATCTAAGCTGCCAATATAGAAGTATCTACCATACACAGAGCTACTGTATCTAAGCTGCCAATATAGAAGTATCTACCATATATACAGCTACTGTATCTAAGCTGCCAATATAGAAGGATCTACCATATATACAGCTACTGTATCTAAGCTGCCAATATAGAAGCATCTACCATACACAGAGCTACTGTATCTAAGCTGCCAATATAGAAGTATCTACCATATATACAGCTACTGTATCTAAGCTGCCAATATAGAAGGATCTACCATATATACAGCTACTGTATCTAAGCTGCCAATATAGAAGTATCTACCATACACAGAGCTACTGTATCTAAGCTGCCAATATAGAAGTATCTACCATACACAGAGCTACTGTATCTAAGCTGCCAATATAGAAGCATCTACCATATATACAGCCACTGTATCTAAGCTGCCAATATAGAAGGATCTACCATATATACAGCTACTGTATCTAAGCTGCCAATATAGAAGGATCTACCATATATACAGCTACTGTATCTAAGCTGCCAATATAGAAGCATCTACCATATATACAGCTACTGTATCTAAGCTGCCAATATAGAAGTATCTACCATACACAGAGCTACTGTATCTAAGCTGCCAATATAGAAGCATCTACCATATATACAGCCACTGTATCTAAGCTGCCAATATAGAAGGATCTACCATATATACAGCTACTGTATCTAAGCTGCCAATATAGAAGGATCTACCATATATACAGCTACTGTATCTAAGCTGCCAATATAGAAGGATCTACCATATATACAGCTACTGTATCTAAGCTGCCAATATAGAAGCATCTACCATACACAGAGCTACTGTATCTAAGCTGCCAATATAGAAGGATCTACCATATATACAGCTACTGTATCTAAGCTGCCAATATAGAAGTATCTACCATACACAGAGCTACTGTATCTAAGCTGCCAATATAGAAGTATCTACCATATATACAGCTACTGTATCTAAGCTGCCAATATAGAAGCATCTACCATACACAGAGCTACTGTATCTAAGCTGCCAATATAGAAGCATCTACCATACACAGAGCTACTGTATCTAAGCTGCCAATATAGAAGCATCTACCATACACAGAGCTACTGTATCTAAGCTGCCAATATAGAAGCATCTACCATACACAGAGCTACTGTATCTAACCTGCCAATATAGAAGTATCTACCATACACAGAGCTACTGTATCTAAGCTGCCAATATAGAAGCATCTACCATACACAGAGCTACTGTATCTAACCTGCCAATATAGAAGTATCTACCATACACAGAGCTACTGTATCTAAGCTGCCAATATAGAAGTATCTACCATACACAGAGCTACTGTATCTAAGCTGTTAATATAGAAGCATCTACCATATATACAGCCACTGTATCTAAGCTGCCAATATAGAAGTATCTACCATACACAGAGCTACTGTATCTAACCTGCCAATATAGAAGCATCTACCATACACAGAGCTACTGTATCTAACCTGCCAATATAGAAGTATCTACCATACACAGAGCTACTGTATCTAAGCTGCCAATATAGAAGTATCTACCATACACAGAGCTACTGTATCTAAGCTGCCAATATAGAAGCATCTACCATATATACAGCCACTGTATCTAAGCTGCCAATATAGAAGTATCTACCATACACAGAGCTACTGTATCTAAGCTGCCAATATAGAAGCATCTACCATATATACAGCCACTGTATCTAAGCTGCCAATATAGAAGTATCTACCATACACAGAGCTACTGTATCTAAGCTGCCAATATAGAAGTATCTACCATACACAGAGCTACTGTATCTAAGCTGCCAGTATAGAAGTATCTACCATATATACAGCCACTGTATCTAAGCTGCCAATATAGAAGTATCTACCATACACAGAGCTACTGTATCTAAGCTGCCAATATAGAAGTATCTACCATACACAGAGCTACTGTATCTAAGCTGCCAATATAGAAGTATCTACCATACACAGAGCTACTGTATCTAAGCTGCCAGTATAGAAGTATCTACCATACAGATAGTTACTTGGCCACATTTACTAAGAACAGTGCAGTGTGTTCTATGTGCAGTTACCTGTATAGTGTGCAGGGGGCGCCAGATTCAGGATTTCTGGGGAACAGTCTTCATGAATCTGGCGCCCCTTGTGCAGAGCACACCACTATTTTTGGTGCACCTTTAACCAGGGGGCATGCGACAAAATACTGTCAGACTTTGCATGATAAATGTGACGCACGGTCCGACTGAGCACCGGAGCGCCCCCTGCAGTGCTCCTCCCGCCACTCGTTTGTCTCCGTCCATCGATCTTCTATGCAATACGTGTTACTGTAAGGAAGTTTTGTGACTTAGCGGATGATAACCAGAGTTTAAATATAAACTTTCACAGAAAACCCGTGGATGGTCCATATAACAAGCTGAGCGCAGGAGCCGAGCGCCGTGACTCACCAACGCAACGCGGCTCCCCCTCCCCCATTCATGCTGTCAGCCCCTTTACAGGAGTCGATCTCTCTCCATCTTACGTCTTATAAGTATCAGAATAAAGAAGACGTCTGCGGATTATTCTACCAATGGCTGCAGCACCCGGGGGAGAAGGGAAGGTGTGCAACGGCTCCTCTAATCATCCGAATCTGAAATATGTGGAAGTCTCTTTGGGACCCACTTTTGGTTTCACAAAAACTAATATTCCACATTGGGAGAAGAAACAACCACAAGACGTATTTCTCCACCCTGCATGGGGAACACATTGTGTTGTGTACTATGTGTGGTGTGTAGTATGTGCAGGGTATAGTATAGGCAGTGTGTGTTCTTTGTGTGGTGTGTATTATGTGCAGTTTGTACTATGTGCAGTGTGTGTACTATGTGCAGTGTGTACTATGTGCAGTGTAGTATGCAGTGTGTACTATGTGCAGTGTGTAGTATGTGCAGTGTGTATTATGTGCAGTTTGTACTATGTGCAGTGTGTGTACTATGTGCAGTGTGTACTATGTGCAGTGTGTACTATGTGCAGTGTGTACTATGTGCAGTGTGTGTACTATGTGTAGTGTGTACTATGTGCAGGGTGTACTATGTGCAGTGTGTACTATGTGCAGTTTGTACTATGTGCAGTGTGTGTACTATGTGTAGTGTGTACTATGTGCAGGGTGTACTATGTGCAGTGTGTACTATGTGCAGGGTGTGTACTATGTGCAGGGTGTGTACTATGTGCAGTGTGTGTACTATGTGCAGTGTGTACTATGTGCAGTGTGTACTATGTGTAGTGTGTACTATGTGTAGTGTGTACTATGTGCAGTGTGTACTATGTGCAGTGTCCTGTGCACTATGTGCAGGGCTATACTATGTGCAGTGTGTGTACTATGTGCAGGGTGTACTATGTGCAGTGTGTACTATGTGCAGGGTGTGTACTATGTGCAGGGTGTGTACTATGTGCAGGGTGTGTACTATGTGCAGTGTGTGTACTATGTGCAGTGTGTACTATGTGCAGTGTGTACTATGTGCAGGGGGTGTGTACTATGTGCAGGGTGTGCTATGTGCAGGGTGTGTACTATGTGCAGGGTGTGTACTATGTGCAGGGTGTACTATGTGCAGTGTGTACTATGTGCAGGGTGTGTACTATGTGCAGGGTGTGTACTATGTGCAGTGTGTACTATGTGCAGTGTGTACTATGTGCAGTGTGTACTATGTGCAGTTTGTACTATGTGCAGTGTGTGTACTATGTGTAGTGTGTACTATGTGCAGGGTGTACTATGTGCAGTGTGTACTATGTGCAGTTTGTACTATGTGCAGTGTGTGTACTATGTGTAGTGTGTACTATGTGCAGGGTGTACTATGTGCAGTGTGTACTATGTGCAGGGTGTGTACTATGTGCAGGGTGTGTACTATGTGCAGTGTGTGTACTATGTGCAGTGTGTACTATGTGCAGTGTGTACTATGTGTAGTGTGTACTATGTGCAGTGTGTACTATGTGCAGTGTCCTGTGCACTATGTGCAGGGCTATACTATGTGCAGTGTGTGTACTATGTCCAGGGGGTGTACTATGTGCAGTGTGTACTATGTGCGGTGTGTACTATGTGCAGTGTGTACTATGTGCGGTGTGTACTATGTGCAGGGTGTACTATGTGCAGGATGTGTACTATGTGCAGGATGTGTACTATGTGCATTGTCCTGTGTACTATGTGCAGGGTGTACTATGTGCAGGGTGTGTACTATGTGCAGGGTGTGTACTATGTGCAGGGGGTGTACTATGTGCAGGGGGTGTACTATGTGTAGTGTGTACTATGTGCAGGGTGTACTA
The DNA here is from genome assembly GCF_040894005.1 of Engystomops pustulosus. Taxonomy (NCBI): domain Eukaryota; kingdom Metazoa; phylum Chordata; class Amphibia; order Anura; family Leptodactylidae; genus Engystomops; species Engystomops pustulosus. The sequence continues at coordinate 85,103,543 of NC_092421.1, forward strand.
TGTGCAGTGTGTACTATGTGCTGCGTGAGTACTATGTGTGGTGTGTACTATGTATGGTGGGTGTGTACTATGTGCGATGTGTACTGTGTATGGTGGGTGTGTACTATGTGTGGTGAGTGTAGTATGTGCAGGGTGTACTATGTGCGGTGTGTACTATGTGCAGGGTGTACTATGTGTGGTGTTTGTAGTATGTGCAGGGTGTACTATGTGCGGTGTGTACTGTGTATGGTGGGTGTGTAGTATGTGTGGTGAGTGTAGTATGTGCAGGGTGTACTATGTGCAGGCTGTACTATGTGCGGTATGTTCTATTTACGGTCACTAATGTGTAGGGTACAGCAGATAATTGAATACTGGCGCTGGGTCTTCATTAATCTGGATCCCCCTGCACTGCTCCGGGAGTGGCACCATCTTTTATTTTCGCTGTAGTAAATCCGTCACAAACTTGGACTAAGCAGCAACTCGCCCCATTAGGTCACACAAAACTGTCTCAGACACAATAATATTCTGTGTTGGGGATTAGGAGGACAAGCTTATATTTGGGCAATGTACCTGGCTACATGTCCTACATCAGTGCGTCATGTAAAGGTACAGATGTTTATGAAGGAAACTTGGGGCACGCGAGTCTTGGGTTACGCTGCCACCAAATAGCAAAGAACTTTACCTGTTTGAGGACCTACACAAAATGATCATGTGACCACTGGTCCTGCATCTTATAATAACACACCAGAAAATGAGGTCATTTGGTCACTAGGGGGCAGCATAGTAATGCAGTTATACAATATATGTACAGGAATAGGTACGAGTTAGTGGCTGCTCAACCACCTTAGGGAGCGTTCACACACTGCTTTTTGGATGCATTTTGGATGTGTTTCCATGTTTTGCGTGTCAGTAAAGCGAAACATGTGTTGATCATATAATAATAATAATTCTTTATTTATATAGCACACAGATTACGCAGCGCTGTACAGATCAGTCCCTGTCCCCATGGGGCTCACAATCTAATCAACCTACCAGTATGTTTTGGAATGTGGGAGGAAAACGGAGGACCCAGAGGAAACCCACGCAAACACGGAGAGAACATACAAACTCATGCCCCTCCAACTTGCGTTGCAGATGCGTTCAAAAACGCATCCGAAATGCATCCGAAACGCCACGTGTGAGAATCCAAAAGACAACATTTCCTGATGTTCCGTAACAATGTAACAACATGTAATTGGTGACTTGTTACAATGTCACAAACAGAATATATTGCGCTGCGGGAGCATAGTCCTGTTTTGTTTTTGCTCTTTTTGTTGAGTGCTGTGTCGGTGGGACCCATTACTCCATGGAGGATGATGGTGGTTGTACACTTTTCGCTGTGTGGGTTCTGCTGGTTTTGTTAATAAGTTGACGCGCAGAACAAAAGAGCAAAACTACCGGGAAGAGATCAAAGTCAGAAGCCTCTGGGAAAGGAGGTTCAAAGAGCCGAGGCCGGAGCTTTCATGTCACTCAACCCCCGGCCCAGCGCCTGTGTACAGCCCTTCCGTAGTAGGACTCTACAGGAGCTAAGATTAGGTAGAAACGTTTCCTCCATCAACGTCCTCATCCAACCTCCCTTATATGGAATCTCCAAGGAGAGTAATCCGGGAAAATATCTGGAGATTTATCGTGAATGCCGATCATACCTCACATACATCTCATGGAAGAGCCTCTCCGCATTGGGTGGTTCCTTTATATTAGAAGGATCCCAAAATTATAGAAAATCTCCAGTCACAGATAATTAAATAATACAGGGGGAAGGCCCTAAAGGGAGGAGCGGGACTCATTATCATTGTATTCCGAGAAGCTGGAGTCTCCCTGCACTGAGGAACATCCCCTACTCGTTGCGGAATATTTACTTACCTGGCCGCGGAGTTCACAGAAACTGCATTGTCCGTGTATAATGTGCTGTGCCGCGATTTACTAAGATTGTGCCCCCGATATCCTGCATGTGTCACTTCCCCGCTCAGGTCCCCGGAGTTCACCTTCTTCTTCCTGGTGCATGTAAGTGCATTGTCCGTGTATAATGCGCTGTGCGGGGAGTCACTAAGATCGTGTGCCCGATATCCTGCATGTGTCGCTTCCCCGCTCAGATCCCCGGAGTTCACTTTCTCCTTCCTGGTGCATGTAAGTGCATTGTCCGTGTATAATGCGCTGTGCGGGGAGTCACTAAGATCGTGCCTCCGATATCCTGCATGTGTCGCTTCACTGCTCAGGTCCCCGGAGTTCACCTTCTTCTTCCTGGTGCATGTAAGTGCATTGTCCGTGTATAATGTGCTGTACGGGGAGTCACTAAGATCCTGCACCCGATATCCTGCATGTGTCGCTTCCCCGCTCAGGTCCCCGGAGTTCACCTTCTTCTTCCTGGTGCATGTAAGTGCATTGTCCATGTATAATGCGCTGTGCGGGGAGTCACTAAGATCATGCACCCGATATCCTGCATGTGTCGCTTCCCCGCTCAGGTCCCCGGAGTTCACCTTCTTCTTCCTGGTGCATGTAAGTGCATTGTCCGTGTATAATGCACTGTGCAGGGAGTCACTAAGATCGTGCGCCCGATATCCTGCATGTGTCACTTCCCCGCTCAGGTCCCCGGAGTTCACCTTCTTCTTCCTGGTGCATGTAAGTGCATTGTCTGTGTATAATGCACTGTGCGAGGAGTCACTAAGATCGTGTGCCCGATATCCTGCATGTGTCGCTTCCCCGCTCAGGTCCCCGGAGTTCACCTTCTTCTTCCTGGTGCATGTAAGTGCATTGTCCGTGTATAATGCGCTGTGCGGGGAGTCACTAAGATCCTGCGCCCGATATCCTGCATGTGTCGCTTCCCCGCTCAGGTCCCTGGAGTTCACCTTCTTCTTCCTGGTGCATGTGAGTGCATTGTCCGTGTATAATGCGCTGTGCGGGGAGTTACTAAGATCGTGCGCCCGATATCCTGCATGTGTCGCTTCCCTGCTCAGGTCCCTGGAGTTCACCTTCTTCTTCCTGGTGCATGTAAGTGCATTGTCCGTGTATAATGCGCTGTGCGGGGAGTCACTAAGATCCTGCGCCCGATATCCTGCATGCGTTGTTCCTCGCTCAGGTCCCTGGAGTTCACCTTCTTCTTCCTGGTGCATGTAAGTGCATTGTCCGTGTATAATGCGCTGTGCGGGGAGTCACTAAGATCCTGCACCCGATATCCTGCATGTGTCGCTTCCCCGCTCAGGTCCCCGGAGTTCACCTTCTTCCTGGTGCATGTAAGTGCATTGTCTGTGTATAATGCGCTGTGCGGGGAGTCACTAAGATCGTGCCCCGATATCCTGCATGTGTCGCTTCCCCGCTCAGGTCCCTGGAGTTCACCTTCTTCTTCCTGGTGCATTTAAGTGCATTGTCCGTGTATAATGTGCTGTGCGGGGAGTCACTAAGATCCTGTGCCCGATATCCTGCATGTGTCGCTTCCCCGCTCAGGTCCCTGGAGTTCACCTTCTTCTTCCTGGTGCATGTAAGTGCATTGTCCGTGTATAATGCGCTGTGCGGGGAGTCACTAAGATCGTGCGCCCGATATCCTGCATGTGTCGCTTCCCAGCTCAGGTCCCCGGAGTTCACCTTCTTCCTGGTGCATGTAAGTGCATTGTCCGTGTATAATGCGCTGTGCGGGGAGTCACTAAGATCCTGCACCCGATATCCTGCATGTGTCGCTTCCCCGCTCAGGTCCCCGGAGTTCACCTTCTTCTTCCTGGTGCATGTAAGTGCATTGTCCCTGTATAATGCGCTGTGCGGGGAGTTACTAAGATCCTGCGCCTGATATCCTGCATGTGTCACTTCCCCGGTCAGGTCCCCGGAGTTCGCCTTCTTCTTCCTGGTGCATGTAAGTGCATTGTCCGTGTATAATGCGCTTTGCGGGGAGTCACTAAGATCGTGCCCCCGATATCCTGCATGTGTCGCTTCCCTGCTCAGGTCCCCGGAGTTCACCATCTTCTTCCTGGTGCATGTAAGTGCATTGTCCGTGTATAATGCGCTGTGCGGGGAGTCACTAAGATCCTGCGCCCGATATCCTGCATGTGTCGCTTCCCCGCTCAGGTCCCCGGAGTTCACCTTCTTCTTCCTGGTGCATGTAAGTGCATTGTCCGTGTATAATGCGCTGTGCAGGGAGTCACTAAGATCCTGCCCCGATATCCTGCATGTGTCGCTTCCCCGCTCAGGTCCCCGGAGTTTACCTTCTTCTTCCTGGTGCATGTAAGTGCATTGTCCGTGTATAATGCGCTGTGCAGGGAGTCACTAAGATTGTGCGCCCGATATCCTGCATGTGTCGCTTCCACGCTCAGGTCCCCGGAGTTCACCTTCTTCTTCCTGGTGCATGTAAGTGCATTGTCTGTGTATAATGTGCTGTGCAGGGAGTCACTAAGATCGTGCACCCGATATCCTGCATGTGTCGCTTCCCCGCTCAGGTCCCCGGAGTTCACCTTCTTCTTCCTGGTGCATGTAAGTGCATTGTCCGTGTATAATGCGCTGTGCAGGGAGTCACTAAGATCGTGCACCCGATATCCTGCATGTGTCGCTTCCCCGCTCAGGTCCCCGGAGTTCACCATCTTCTTCCTGGTGCATGTAAGTGCATTGTCCGTGTATAATGCGCTGTGCAGGGAGTCACTAAGATTGTGCGCCCGATATCCTGCATGTGTCGCTTCCACGCTCAGGTCCCCGGAGTTCACTTTCTTCTTCCTGGTGCATGTAAGTGCATTGTCCGTGTATAATGCGCTGTGCGGGGAGTCACTAAGATCCTGTGTCCGATATCCTGCATGTGTCGCCTCCCCGCTCAGGTCCCCGGAGTTCACTTTCTTCTTCCTGGTGCATGTAAGTGCATTGTCCGTGTATAATGCGCTGTGCGGGGAGTCACTAAGATTGTGCGCCCGATATCCTGCATGTGTCGCTTCCACGCTCAGGTCCCCGGAGTTCACTTTCTTCTTCCTGGTGCATGTAAGTGCATTGTCCGTGTATAATGCGCTGTGCGGGGAGTCACTAAGATCCTGCGCCTGATATCCTGCATGTGTCGCTTCCCCGCTCAGGTCCCCGGAGTTCACCTTCTTCTTCCTGGTGCATGTAAGTGCATTGTCCGTGTATAATGCGCTGTGCGGGGAGTCACTAAAATCCTGCGTCCGATATCCTGCATGTGTCGCTTCCCCGCTCAGGTCCCCGGAGCTCACCTTCTTCTTCCTGGTGCATGTAAGTGCATTGTCCGTGTATAATGCGCTGTGCGGGGAGTCACTAAGATCGTGCGTCTGATATCCTGCATGTGTCGCTTCCCCTCTCAGGTCCCTGGAGTTCACCTTCTTCTTCCTGGTGCATGTAAGTGCATTGTCCGTGTATAATGCGCTGTGCGGGGAGTCACTAAGATCGTGCGTCTGATATCCTGCATGTGTCACTTCCCCGCTCAGGTCCCCGGAGTTCACCTTCTTCTTCCTGGTGCATGTAAGTGCATTGTCTTGCGACACAATTTGATTGTTAAATCCCGCACTCAATCCGAATCAGTCGGATCGGCCGACGGCCTGTCCCCGTGATTTCTGTCGCATGGAAGCAGCGCAGCCGCACCACAATCCAATCAAGTGCGACACAATCCCAGCGCAGACACCTGTTAAATACATGTCAAAGCCGTGCAAATCCCAAAAACAACGAACAGTCTGATGAAAGTGCGGCCGTGGACCCTTAGTAAATAAGCCCCGTTGTCTTTGATATTCAGACATCTGGGGAACACATCTGCTACTTTGCCCCGTTAAAGTCCCAGCCCCCTCAGGTAGGGGATGAAATGTCCTTTCTAGAATTCCATCTTTTATGAAATCTCACCCGTTTACCTATCACAAAAATTTCCTCCAGAGTCATGTGACCATCACCAGATAACAGTCATATTCTATCTGAGATGAGTCAAATTTAGAGGCTGCAGGTGGAGAGTCACTTCAGACATAGTGACATAGTCTATAGCACCTAGAAAAATGCTGCTAATTTCATATTAAAGTTAAGAATCTTCTCTTTCAGGCAACTTATTATGATTCTGAGAGCAACAGAACCGGACATACAGGGAGCTAAAGATGTTGGGAATGCAAGCTGCGGATAAAGGTCAAGTCCCCACCTATTTATTTAACTGTCTGTATCTCTGTTTCTGTATCTCTGTAACCACAATCCCAATGTAATCTGAAAGATAAGATTCTTATGTTTCTAGGTTCTATAGAACCGATGATCGGGGGACTGAGGTGGCGCTGCCCCTACAGCCTCTAAACTTGACTCTTCTCAGGGAAATATGACTCTTCTCTGCACATTTTGTAGGGGGATTTCACATTAAAGAGGGAATTCTAGAAATTCTGTTTCATACCCTACCTGAGGGGACTGGTAGATCAAAGGTAAAAATCTGAAGGCAATATTACAGGAGGAGCAAGTAATAATGATAATAGTTATTTTTGCCCTTTGGTGCTATGGCTGTATCTCAGATTCAGATCTCCTGCCCAGCATTTAGCAAGACTTCTCTCTCCATCACAAGGGGGTGCATGTCCAGGTCCTGTGGTCGGCGCTGAGGATCTGTGCTCGTGGCTGAGGACCTGTGGTCGGGGCTGAGGTCCTGTGCTCGGTGCTGAGGTTCTGTGGTCGGCGCTGAGGATCTGTGCTCGTGGCTGAGGACCTGTGGTCGGGGCTGAGGTCCTGTGGTCGGGGCTGAGGTCCTGTGGTCGGGGCTGAGGTCCTGTGGTCGGGGCTGAGGTCCTGTGCACTCCCTACTGATTGGTGACTGCTGGGACCTGCAGAAAATATCAGTATGATCTTTCCATGTGCTCCAGTCATTGCTGTTCTATTATTATTATGTTTACAAAATAAAAGTTTTATGTTGATACATTTGTATCATTTTGTAAAAAACAGTTCTAGTCGCCTGGTGACCCCTCAAATGTTCGTTAATGGAGACATTATTTCTGAAGGCAGCCAGTGATCACACATTGGGCCACATTTATCACTTTTGTGCGCCTAAGTGTAGTAGTTGCGCCTACTAGGTGGAGAGTCACTTCAGACATAGTGACATAGTCTATAGCACCTAGAAAAATGCTGCTAATTTCATATTAAAGTTAAGAATCTTCTCTTTCAGGCAACTTATTATGATTCTGAGAGCAACAGAACCGGACATACTGGCGCACTGTTTTGCCAGAATTATCACAAGCTACAACCAACTGTGATAAGTATATTTTCTGCCTCTAATCAATCACTTTACTTTAACACAGTTTAGGCGCAGTTTAGGCGCAATGTTAGATTCGGGCACTTACATGTGATCCTGCTACAAGCTCCTCTCTGCGTCTCCCACATCCCAGAATGAAGATAACACTCACAGCAGCACCCAGGTGTGTGACACCCAGCACCCAGTGACCTCCTCAGCAGCACCCAGGTGTGTAACACCCAGCACCCAGTGACCTCCTCAGCAGAGGCTTCTCCTGGAGGGGATCCCCCAGTGCTGGTCTCCTGCTGCACCCCTGTAATTCTGCACAATATCCCCCTCAGACACTGTGCAGAATTACATGGGGGACACTTGTTTGTAATATCTGCAAACCTCTGCAAGCTTCTGCAAACTTGTGCAAACTTCTCTTGCTCTTGCTGTGAGCTCAGCGTTTTGCAGAATATTTTGTAAATAGAAGGTGATGAACTGTAAATAGAGTCTGCAGCTCCTGTCTGTAATGTATCTAATGTATCTATTATATGTTCTAGTGTCTGCAGTGTATCTAATGTATCTATTATATGTTCCAGTGTCTGCAGTGTATCTAATGTATCTATTATATGTTCCAGTGTCTGCAGTGTATCTAATGTATCTATTATATGTTCCAGTGTCTGCAGTGTATCTAATGTATCTATTATATGTTCCAGTGTCTGCAGTGTATCTAATGTATCTATTATATGTTCCAGTGTCTGCAGTGTATCTAATGTATCTATTATATGTTCTAGTGTCTGCAGTGTATCTAATGTATCTATTATATGTACCAGTGTCTGCAGTGTATCTAATGTATCTATTATATGTTCCAGTGTCTGCAGAGTATCTAATGTATCTATTATATGTTCTAGTGTCTGCAGTGTATCTAATGTATCTATTATATGTTCCAGTGTCTGCAGTGTATCTAATGTATCTATTATATGTTCCAGTGTCTGGCTGAGCTCTGCTGCTAGAAATTAGCTCTTCTGCAAAGAGGCTCAGTGCTTTCTTCTCAGATAACGCCACCTTCAGGCTGGAGTGTTTTTGCGCCCGTTTTTGCGCCTAAATGCAAAAGTCGCACGTGATGAATATCATTAGGCGCAGCAAAACATCTGGAATTGAACGATAGATGAGGGAAAGGTGGTTATTTTAGCTGCGCGGCTAATTTGACATTTAATCGCAAAAACGGTGCGCCTAAACGAAAAGGCGCAAAAACAACAGAAAAAACAAGTGATAAATGTGGCCCATTGTTCTCTAGTTTTGATCTCCAGTGCACAGTAATGGTGATCCATGCTGTGACCTGTAGCAGATATCTATGTAGACCTCCCTAGAAGACCCCTTACAAGTCATTGCCCTCCTACTTGGTGCCTTATTGCACCACTCTCCACACTAAACCCATAAATTATGCAGCGCGCAGTGTGTGCACTCAGCTGTGCTCCTCCGTCCTGCATCCAGGTGTTCTTTATGGAGCAGGTTCAGGATTTTGGATGCAGGTGGATTGGGGAAAACCCTTTAATGTGGTGAATCCTTTGATGCATTAACCTGCTTTATGTTTCCTATTTTACCGCAGTAACGTCTGGGAGCGGCCGGGGGTCTTGTCTGAGGCTCAGATCATAGGAAAAGGTGAAGCTTTGTGCGTGCACTTAGTTAGTTTTAATGTTAAAATTGCAAAATGAAAAGAAAAGTTTCCAAATATTCAAAGTTTCAATGTCCTACAGCAACAATTTATACTTTTATGCAACACAGTTTGTGTATGAGGTGAGATAACAAGACGGTGGCCCCAGCTGTGGGCGACTTACCATCTGTGCAGCTGTACAGGGGCCCAGGGGGTCCATTTCTCATCAATTCATTACTTCCTAGTAAAGGGAATCTGTCAGCAGGATTGGCCATGTTGAGCTACAGACCTGGAGCAGCGCTGGAGAGTTTTTAATCATACTGTAAGTTGTAGTTGCAATTGGGACATCTCCTCACACTGCTGTGCTCTTAGCGCTCTGCATTAAATTGCTCCACAACCCCTATGCTATAGTGCTGGGCCCTTTGCCTTGAGTGCTGACTCAAGGCAAAGGGAATCGTCTGTAGAGCAACTCCTGGCAGAGAGCACAGCAGTGTGAGGACACGCCCCAAGTGCACTTCAAGAAGCTCCAATTTTGTAATGTAAATTATTTACTTACCGTGATCTGCAGTTTTGCCTTTGACTGTTACATCCAGTCCAATTACACTAGAATATCGTTGTCACACGGGAGACAGAGGTCAAGGTAAGATACACAGAGGACATGATGCCACGTGCGGACACTTCCCTGTATACTACGTATGTGTGTGGCACTGGAGAAGGAACTAAATCCATTACATTCATGTAAATGAGGTCGTTTCTGCAGCACGTGCATGGATTTCTATCCCAGTACAGCGCCATCTGTTGTATAGTGGCTGAAATTGGTATTGCACTCTCCTGATGGGGGACCAATCAAATGTCCTCAAAGCTATTACTGCAATTTCTAACATTTAAAAACAGCATTTAAGCCTCATTTTAAACACAGGGTTAGGAACATGTGTTCCTCGGGGCATCTCTCTCCTTCCCCTTCTGGCAACTGACAAAATAGTCTTCTCACTTCCCCTGCAGAAGCAGTCGTCTCAGCTATACAGAAAGCTAATACATAATTCTCTGAACAGGAAAGACACAGAATATAATAATAAGGGCGGCCACTATGTATAAGGAATAGTCTGTACTAACTTCGGAGGGAGTAGCAAACAGCAGTAAACAGGGGTTTCCATTCACTGACAGCAAACAGAGACCTCAAGGAGTTGAAACATAAAGGATATCAGAAAGTTCCTAAAGTTCCTAAACTTATAACTGTGGTATGACTATTACCTTCTACTCTAATCTAGTTTGGATGTTTTGGGGATTTAAAGGGAACCTGTCACCACATTTTTCACAAATACAACTACTGACAGGTTCCCATAAAGCCCAATTAACCAAATCTCACCCTTCATTAAGCTCAAACTAATTTCCCTCACATCCCCATTAAATAAACTTTGTTATCTTACCTGGCATCGGCAACAAGTCTGGGGGGGGCGTGTCCTAATTGTCCAGAGACTCCTCCCCATGTCCCATGCCTCCCCATTCAGCACCTCACCAGGGTGATGTCATTTAAGGTTCTTTACCCACTAATATTTGTAAAATCTTCCCCATTTATGTATGTGATCACATGAGATCACTGGAGTCTCCATTGACTTCTACTCCTCCCCATCCTCCATAGAGGCTGCTGTGATTTCATGTGATCAGATACATAAATGGAGCAGATTTTAAGTGGGTAAAGGACCTAGATGACATCACCCTGGTCACATGACATGAAGTGCTGAATGTTGAGAAGGTGGCATGGGATATGGGGAGGAGTCACTGGACTTGGCCTAGCAGGACACACCCCCCTTGACTCACAGCTGATGCGAAGTAAGTTAACAAAGTTGATTTTATGGGGATATGAAAGTAACAAGAAAAAGGGTTGCATTCACTTAATAGGGTTTTATGGGAACCTATCACTACATGTATTTGTCAAAAACGTGATGACAGGTTCCCTGTGAGTATAACTTCCCTGACCACAGCAGGGGTGAGGTGGATGGCCATTGGCTCCCTGCTCCATCGCTAAGTCTCTCTCACTGGAAATAGATAACCACTGTAATATAAAGAATTTTTTTTTTTTTGGGGGGGTGGGGTTGGTAACAGAACATGATGATTATAATCAAGTGCTAGAGGAAAAGGGACAACAGAAGACATAGCACTATAATTTGGGGACTACCGAAATGGGGACATTATAAGTGGGAGTAAAAGGAGCATATTTAGGAGGACCACCTATTCTAAGGTGCGATGGGGTGCACAGGAAGAGGGTAATACATAGTGAGGGTGGGGGTCACACAACGGGGGCATTATACAATGTAAGGACCAGTAATCGGGTACATTATATAAGGCACTGGGGCAGGAGTCGGGGTTGGAGGCTGAAGATTTGCAGAAGGGTCGCGGTTTGGCAGGAAAAAGGGGTGGAGCTATAAATTGACACAAAATTCTGTTGCGGAATTCTACGGCGAAATGACTCCACTTGTATATTATAGAGCACAGGGCGCAGAAGAGCAAAAAGTTACAAAAACAGACACTTGCGCAAAATCTGTCACATTTCCAAACAAGTGAGGGGGGGGGGGGGCTCCGGCTTTAGATGATTTGCATCAAATCCGGCGTCAGACATTGTGATAAACACCGTTTTGCCAGAATTTGGAAGTTTGCCCCAAATTTATGGAAAATTATAAATCCACAGATTTTCGGCTTCACAAGGAGGAACCACAGACGTGGAGCCCTGGCGGTGGGAAGGTGTTACACGCCGGGTGGGTACAGACACCAGACATGGAGGTGATGGGTAACGGCGGCCAATACATGGCGGGGGGATCATTCTGCCCCCGAGAGTTAATTGACTGTTTACTGACTGGTTAATAAGTGAGTGGAGGTCAGGGGTGCTGCTGGGGTTACCTGGAGGGGGCTGCGGGGAGGGAGGAGGAGGAGGGGGCTTCCTCATGTGCTGGGAGCCCCTCTGGAGGATGCTGGACAGGGAGGAGTTCTGCACAGAGAACTTTTCTCCTTCCTTACACCTCCCTGGGCTGCGGGGGGCTGGCACTCTGCGGTGTAACTGGAGCCGGCTGGTTGCAGTTCACACTTGTGGAGGGACAGGACAGGACTGTTACGTATTCTGGAGAGTGCAGGAATGAGTGGGAAGTTGTGCGCTCTCCTTGCCCTCCTGTGTCATGTGGCAGAGCCCGTCAGCTTCCATTACCACCGCTACCAGGGGCTCATCCAGGCTCTGTATGACGTCCACAACTCCTGCCCCTACATCACCAGGATCTACAGCGTTGGCAAAAGTCATGAAGGGAGGCACCTATATGTCATCGAGTTCAGCGACCAACCTGGCATCCACGAACCACGTAAGTATAAGGCGCCGCCACGTCTGGTCCTCACGTATATAATTCTCCTTATTTATTATTATATCAAAGGAAACAGAAACTTATAATGTATCGTTATCTTATATTACAACTTCTATTGTGT